>NW_021620983.1:4646941-4709599 GCF_004785775.1 Grammomys surdaster
CTCTCTCTCTCTCTCTCTCTCTCTCTCTCTCTCTCTCTCTCTCTCTCCCACCCCCCATACACACACACACTGCCCCTCACTCTGGGCAAAGTATAAACTACTCACGTGCTGTGTCCCTCTCCGCTTGCACAGCATAGCTACTGTAGGTAGCAAGAAGTAGGGGACAGAGGTCACAAGGGTTGAAAGCAAGTCGAGTTAGGGAATGTGTGCCTTTGAAAGCAGCAGTTTTTGGAGTTCTCAATCGGCCGGCCTCAGATCCACGGGACACAGTTCTCATATTTTTAATAGTCTTGCAAAGTGAATATGTTAATAAACTGTTTGGTCTCAGTGCCTAAGAGTGAGGAATGTGAATTCATTTTCAGTCTTTCCTAATCGGCTGAACCAGGTCAAAATGAGGAAGTGTGTGTTACTGCAGAGACCACACTTTTGGGGCTGGCCACCCGGGATACTCTAGGTGGCCATTGGCTTTTCTGCCTCACAAAAGTTTGGAAATGTATTCTAATCCAGTTGAGATGTTCACAATATTTAGATATCAAGAGGACTTTCTTAAGAAAGGGCACGGGGACAGATTTCCCCAGAGAGTCTTTTCTGCTCAGCATGGCTCTACAGTCAAGGGCAAGACACAGGGAAATCTGTGGGATTTGGGGTAATAAGTGTGGGAATCGGCTAGCAGAAGAGAGGACAGTGATTTGTTTTCTTGGTGTTCATAAATAATGGCTTCTAGTAGCACACACACACACAAACACACACACACAAACACACACTCACTGAGATGCTGGTGGGAGATTTATAGGCAAGAGAGGTTTTCAATCAGAAAAAGAACAGAGTTGGGGGTGGGGGGCTTGATGACCAGGAGTGGTCAGGTTGAGGGCCAGATGGTTCTTTAAAGTATACGGAAGTGTTCCCCCCCACCCCAAGTTTGACTTTTATAGCATTTAAAAGGAGGACAATTTCATACTCTACAGAACCACTAAATTTTGATCTGTCTCATTTTAAAGGAATCCGGCTGTCTGAGGATGGCTGTTTGCTCAGATAGGGGAGGAATCTGTTCTCAGAAGCAGATACAGGGAGCCCAGCTTCCAGGGGGTGCTTCTTCCTGATTTAAATATAGCTCCCAGGCCAAAGCCTAGATAAATTCAGTTGGAGTGATTTAAAACATTAAGCGCTTACACCGAAAGTTCTCCTGGGCACCGTGCAAAGATCTCTTGGAAATTATGCCATCAACTCTTTCCTCCTCAGAACTCCTGGAGATAAAAATCGCAGGCATTACTTAAAAAACTGACGCAATCCAGTCTCAAATCCTCAAACTGCCAGGGGTTGCTTTGTTTGCCTAAAAGGTGGATCTTTCATCACCAGAGTTGTTTAAAAACATTTAATTGTGGGGGTGGGAAGGGATATGCATAATTATTTAGTTATTTGTGTTAATTATACAGCAGCATCCTGGAGAGAATTTCTTTTTTCTTCCTCCCTTTCTTTCCAGTGGTCTACGTTCTCAAGGCTCTCTGTTTGCTCTCCAGTTTAATTGTTTTCTTCTTCTTCTTTCTGTACTCTGTTTGGATGGGTAGTTTTGGGCTATTCTAACAACAGTATAAGCTTCTAGTGCTCGGAGAATGCTTTACTTCTTAAGACAGAAGCACTGAATTAGTTTTGTCATTGTGTGCAAAGGGTCCTGACTGGATGCGTGTTACACACACGCAGGACTCACTTCTGCCAAGCTCAGTTCAATCACCAGGAGGCTCTTGAAGTACAGCAGTTAGTCCATGTTACCTTAGGCTCATACACGTAGACACACATCCTGTTTAGACTGACGTATGGCCCCGTGAAAGAGAAAATGTATATGCTTTGCAGAGACTCTAAGACTCTGTGTGCACAGAGCACACAGAGAAGGTGTCATATGAAAGGAGTGAATTGAACTTCTCAGCCAGGTATGACAACTTTTTCGGGGGTTCATGTTGGAGTAAGGCGTAAGTTTTAAAATGTCAAATTTTCCTTTTCCGAAGAAAGAAATTTGACCTCTTGCAGAAATGTTTTTCTTATAAAACACAGAATAAGACGGCAAGGCTTATGCATACAAGAATGTGTCCTCTGTTGAAAGCGTCATCCTCCCACTGAGCGATAAGCAGGCGTGACTTTCAAGGCAGGGTCAGCAAACACAAGAGGAAGGAGAAAACTCTGGTTTGAGATTTCCTGAAATCCTGGATTTCAGAGCTGAGGGTTCTAATGTTGATTGTGGCTGATGAGATATGATTGATTAGTACAGCCTGTGTGATTCACCCTGTACCTGATCAACTCTTGTGTTAGGGGGAACTATCTACTTAGAATCCTGAGAGGATGGAACAGGGAACTATTTGTCTAGGCCTGAAATAAATGCGCTCTCACATGGGTTTTTTTTTTTTTATAGTTGTTTTTTGTTTTTATTTTGGTTTAAGAAATATAAATTTATATAAGGGGCGAATAAAGTGCTAGTCTGTTTCACAGAAAGTATAAACTGTATCCTGAGATTTGTAGATGGTTAATAAAATAAAAGTCCAATTTTGTTCCAAAGAATGTTTTAAAACACCAGTTTGTAAATTGTCTACATTTGAGTCTCATATGTTAATGATTTGGGCCCTGAAACTTATTTCAGAGAGGCATTTTGGTTTATCTTCAGAAACACCACACAAAACTGTCTAAACAACTCCGTAAATAAACTGTTCCAAATGCCTCAATTTGATGAATGAATTAAAGAATTATGGGTCGTAATCCAATTATGATCAGTCTTATAATTCCACTTCCCGTTTGGGGGAGCTTGGAGGAGCTGGGACAGTTAACGACCATCAAGTTCAAGTGGGGTCTTGGGGGTTCATTTTCTGTGTGAGGTGTCACAGAAATAGCCATTGTGTCCATGTCTGAGGGGGGTTTGGAATGTGCAGAAGTTACTTAATGGTTTCTGATAAACCAAGATTTAACTTCCCCGAGGAATTACCATTGACATAAGAGGATATGGAGTTTTAAAACATTCTTTGGGACAAAATTGGACTTTTATTTTATTGACTTTGATGTTGTCCTGTGGCTTGTTTGGACTCCTTATGTGTTCAGAGCAGACACCTGGTATATTAGGGACTTGCTGCTAGGCCATATTGGGACACTTCTGGAGGACTCTTCCTTAAACTCCATCATCAAATCCAGTTCCTGGCATTAAAGTTGAGTTAAGGTCAAATGTAAAACTATCAGGGGAATCTGCTTTGAGTTGTTTTCAGAAAGCCCTTTCCCCTTTAGCTGCCTTATGTAGGTGCCTTTGAAAATCTCTCCTAATGAGGACCCTGAATTTCAGGAAGGGCCTTGACCGCGGTCCAGGTTGCTTTGATGAGCCCTTCCAAGATTCCTGCCCCATTTGGCCCATTTAAACTCTGGCTCATAAGCTAATTAATTCAAAGGTATAAATAGTTCATTATGGTTTAATTCTCTGCTTGGATGATATTATCACTCCTCCCCTAACCCCCATTTGTTACAACCTTTCAGTTTCTTAGAGAAAGAGCTGTGGAGATTGCGGGGATAAAGGCAAGTGGAAGAAATCAGAGATAGTTTTCAGTGCCTTCCAAATCAGACCTTGTAGGTAACTGATTGTCCCACTTACGGCTGAAGACCTTGGATAGGGCAGCACAGTGATAAAACTAGAAGGGGGAAGTGAGCATCCAGGCAGTATGTCTTGTTGAGAAGAGCTGGTAGTAGTTAAGTCTCCAGGTATAAAGTCATGCAGTCCCCATCACGCCTAAGTTTCTAAACCAAAGCCGACCAACCAAACACACAACAAACAAAACCCCCAAAGGCGTGTGTGTACCTTTTGTGCTCAACTGGTGTTTAACTACTTCAATGTTTGAGGATGTCATTATCCATAGTAGACAGTGCAGTAGCCACGGAGACTAGGGCACCCAAGCTTGACATTCAGTTGTTATTCTCTGACAAACCAAGGAACCTTGGTCTAACTATGAATCTAAGGGTAGTTAAAAAGGTAGGGAAGTTGGAAGGAACCAGGAAGCAGAAGATGCTGCCCCCTTAGCCGGGAAGCCTTTTCAATTTAGGCCTGTGGGTGATTCATGCAAAACCTTATCTGGAGATCAGAAATCTAAAGGGCCCTGTGCCTATTTCTAACCTCTAAAGGTGCGATTATAATGCTCGTTCTTTCCTGTGTTTGTGTGTGTTCTGGTACATTGCATCTATATGCAAATGTATGTGGAAGCCAGACATAGCCTAGATATGTTGGGTATCTTCCATGATTCCTTCCCATATCATCTTTGGAGATAGGGTCTCTCACTGTACTGAGCACTCAGCAAGGGCCTATCCTGACTGCTCAGCAAGGTAAGGAAGGTATTTTCTTGACTCTACCCACTGAGTACTAGAGTTACAGACGCACATGACTGTGCCTGGTGTTTTACATGGGTACTGGGGACTTGAACTCCCGTCCGTTCTCATACTTGTATAGCCACACCCTTATCACTTCTCCGTCTACTCAGGCGTCTGCAATATTCTCAGATGCATGTTTTGTAGATGGCACTAGAAAAAAATGTGCCATTTCTAACAGTGTCTGCCCTGAGCTGGTTGCTTTGTCAATTTAGCCCTGCTTCTCCCTCCCTTCCAGATCAGTCCAGTTTCTCATGATCCGTATGTTTAAGACTTCATTATACTTTAAACTTATTTGAGTGTGAGAGTTAAAAAAAATCACTTTCTCAAGGCAGAGAATAGTGATTCAGTTAGCATCTCTATATGATCATTGATAGCGTGGTTTTATTAAAGATGCATTTGGTATGAATGTTGATTTTATCTTTTATTCAGATAAGTGTTCCTTAAGTAATTAGCATTTTCAGCCTACATAAATAGGTAAAGGCAAATAAAAATGTTCTGCTCTAACCACAGGTCTCTCTGCACATTTTCCTGAGAGCAGATAGGAATGAAAGCACAGAGGACAACAGACTGAGGAGATTGAGCAGGAAGACGTTCAACTGACTAATGTAGCTCATGAGTGGTTTGGATACACAACAGACGAGACACAGCCCCGGCCTTATAGCTCTAGGTCTGATCAGGTGGATCAACCACCAACAAGAAGACAAACCATCACACCACAAGAAACCATGGGTGGTTCTTTGAGTTCCCTGGCATTTTGTTTTTGTCCTTTGTAAAATGAGCAGGATACCAGTCAGGGTTAAACGAGGCTGTGCACCCATAAGACATTGAGCTGTGCATAGCACAGAAGGAAGGCTCAAAAATACATTGCTCCTTTCAAATATACTCAAAATGCAACAGCCAGGTGTGGATGGATACATTGTATCAGATGGTCCTGAATGTATTTAAGCAAGGGCTATTTCCCTTAACTGGAAGGTGGTGTTCCCACAAGGGAGTCCTCAGGCTTACCTTTTAAAAGTCTATTTCTTCCCCCTGCTTCAGTTCGTACCCTTTGACACCACACACCAGAGCAGAGAGATCACCCGACCTTGACCATCCTCTGGTAACTCTCCCAACAAAGTACCAGTGAGGGAACTCTCTTCCTTACCTCTGCAGGCTTTCTGTTCAGTGGAGCAGCAATGGACTCCAGGCTGCATTTTATCTCAAGCCTCAAACACCTCCCGAAGTCTTTGCTCCCCTGCGTGACTGATCCTAAACCAACTTGCAAGCGCCACGAAGTGCTGAACTCAAGTGGCCCTCAGCACCAGCCCCTGCTGGGATGAGACACAGAGCCACCAGCACTTTGTTGCCTTAGATTTGATCGCTGTCATGAGCAGTCCTTCGATTGTCAGCTAAGAGCCCCTTCAGGGACTTGTCCCTTAATAGGAAGTCTCTTTTCTTCCCTCCTGTTGTAACTTTAAATTAAAAGAAACTGTGGAGGAGTTGGTGGTCAGGCCTCACTTCATTCTTTTTCCCACTGGGAGAACAACATCTGAGAAAAGGCATTTATAGGACTGAGAATTGAGTTGTTGCTGTGTGGGGGCGGGGAGGGGCTCTGTTGAGAGTGGGGGTGGGGCAGGAGCCAGGGCAGGGTGCATTGTTGGGTGTGGAAGAGGGGGGAGGCAGTGATGAAGGATGGAAACCACACCACTTAGAGTCAACTATCCTGGTAACCCTCAGTGATATAATACAGAGGGTTGCCTTTGTGAACACCAGGGAATACTGGCGGGCAGCAGGCTCTCACCTGGTCTGTGATTTTTAGGTGTTTCGGATATATTGTTTTCTGCCCCAGATTTTTTAGGTGGTTCTATGTTGTACTGTGGGAAATTGGCATGGAGACAGCTTCAGAGTCTGCAGAGGCTGGGAGGCAGGAAAAGAGAGCTAATTTTTGACACATTCCTCAGACAGGGACTCCTCTAGGGAATCTGTGCCCAGGATACTGACTGCTTATTGTGAAGTTTTGGCATCATTTTCCCAACAGTGAGTGAACATGGGTTACTGTGGGTCTCTGCTTAAAAAGGCAGATGGACGTCACTGTTGCAGAGGAAAGGAAACCTTACCAGTGTTTGGATGATGTCTTTTCTAAGATACTGACTTGATTCTTTTGTGTGTGTGTGTGTGTGTGTGTGTGTGTGTGTGTGTGTTCAAGGGTGTCCAGGTTGTATATGTAGTGGAAGGAGATATTGATGTCAATGTCTTCTTTAGTCTTCCTCTCCGCCTTATATTTCAAGACAGGATCTCTCACTGATCCTGGGCTTACTGATTGGCTAGACTGGACCCCACCTGTCCTCAACACTTGGGTCACAGATGCATACTGCTGTGCTTGACTTTTGGCTTGGGCACTGGGGCTCCCAACTCAGGTTCCCATGTTTGTCCAGCAAGCATTTTACTGACTGCACTCCCTGGCCACTTAAGTCTTCTCTGGGCCTGGGCACATGCCCTGTGTTGTTGCTGTTTCTTCTGTGTGTGTGATTTAGAGTTGATACAGACTCTCATGGTCTTGTTTGTGGCAGTAGAGAACGAGGGTTGTTTTCTGTGTAGTATCGGGCAGCCTGGAGTTTGCGTGTAAGCTCTTGTGATGTGTAGTGTTCCTCTCGAGTGCTGGCACCCGTTCATAGTGTCTGGCAGGATTGGTCTCATTAATTCGTTCTTGCACTAGAACTATTTTTGAACAAGTGCATACTGTCTCTTACAATTCTGTCTTGAACTTTCTTCTTGACTCGTTCACAGACAGCATAGTCAACGTTGGCTCCCAACAGAATGTGGCGTCTCTTCTGCTTCAACCAGGAAATTAGGCGGTCATTTTAAGTCCGTAAATATCTCTACTGCTAGATAAAGAAACATGAGGACATCACTCTTTACTTGTAGGGACTTCATTGGGTACTCGGGTATTCTGCATTCCAGCTCCTGTTACATGTCAGCATGTACTGGCTTTTCTTAGCTTTTGCCTTACAAAGCATTTATTCTCATGGTGCCACTGTCCACCCTGCATTTCGTTAATACCACTGGAAATGAAAGATATGGTGGATATATTCCTACCCTGTTTGAAACTATATGGTGGAAAAAAATAATAACCCCTGTGGGTTCGGGGTGTGGCTTGGTTGGTAGAGTGCTTGCCCATCATGCATGAAGCTGTGGGTACCATTCCCAGCATGGTATGACCCAGGCACGGTGGTGCATCTCTGTAACAGTGTGATATAGAAGCAAGAAAGTCAGAAGTTCAAGCATGTCTTTGGCTCCACAGCAAGCTAGTAGCTAGCCTGGAATATGTAAGACACAGTCTCAGGAAAAACAAAACAAACAAACAAGCAAAAACAAAAACCAAACCAAACAAAAAGCCCCAAAAACCTCAAACCAGAGGTGACAATAGAAAGTATACTCCAAAGGGCATATGCTTGCCTTCTTGTCACCATTATAACGCCTAGAACAGAAAGGCCACAGAATGGAAGGCTTACACATGAGCAGGAAAGCAGAGTCTTGGACCTCACGAAGGCGGTATGATGTGAAATGGCTGAATTAACATCTCTGGGGCTGTGTATCATGTGCTGGGGTTGGTGCTGGATGCTTCACACGGATAGCCTTGTATAATCTCTATTAGCTGTACATCTGCCCCTTTCCACATGTGAACCAACAGATTGATGTGGTCACATGATCTGCCCACCTCCCACAGCTGCCATCGGCAGGACAGTCATCGCCAGACTTTTGTCTATTAGATCCTGACACGTTGGCTTTTTCCCTTTGTGTCAAGGCACTGCCAAGGGTCTGCTCTCTGTAAGATGGCAGTGCTAGCAAAGGCTTCCTGGCTACCCCCACATCGTGGAGGATCAGGTGGGAAATGCTGTGGAAAGCCAGGGGTGAGTGGTAATTTGTAAATTCTGCTTGTGCTCATTGGTTTTAACCATTGGTTTGCTGCAGTCTTGAATCATGTGGGCAGAGAGGCTGAATGAGTGAGGCCTTAGGCTGTGGGCATGCCTCTGCTGGATTGCCTACTATGGGCCTCACCACTTCATGAGCTAGATGCTGTTCTCTGCGGGAGTGAAGAAACCTAGCTCTATATAAACAGCAGATAAGCAAAGATGTTTCTTCTCTGCTTTGGACTGTGGGTGTGACGGGACTAGATGCTTGGGAGCCGGTCTTGGCTTCCCTGAAACAAAGTAACGAATGAGCCCTTTCCTCCCTAGGTTGCTTGTTGTCAGAATATTTATCAAAGCCACAGAAATGAAAGCAGAACACTGGTTATCATTATTAATCACCCATTCCATACGTCAGTCCCAAACTCTCACGGAACACCTGGATTCAAGTTGCATATGCTTTACTTACTAAGAGCTGTTCTAAGATGCCCGTAGGTAGCAATTCTTTATACAGAAAGCTGACCACAACAGAAACGACAGCACCATGCTGCTGGAAAGCTTTCTGGGGCATGTGTTAAAAATCGAGCCTTTTGCATTCCATCCCCCACACAGACCCTGAATCCTCTGGTTTTACCAAGTGTAATTGGTGATTCTTTAGCACTTAAAGGTTTGAGATCTGGCGGTAGGTAACGTTTTGATTGGTCTGGGTTGGTAGTAAGTTGCATGTGTAGATTACGGAACTTAAGTAAGGTGCTCAGAGAATAGAGTTATTGGTGAGGTAGCACATGGCTGGCTGTTGGATGACTAGAAACAACCCCCCTCCACGGTCCCTTAGTTCTGAATTTAAAATGAAAGAACCTTTAGTGATTTTGCACATACAGAACATTATGTCCTGTATTGTATTATTGTTAGTGTGGCTGAAACCATGCTGGGTGAACCTGACAAAGGGAGGCAGTGACCTGCAGCCAGACAAAGGTGGTGATCATGTCATGTTTAGCTTTGGAGGGACTCCCCAACAACCTAATCTACAGTACTTAATAGTCCATAGAAGACCAGAGGCTGACTGCTTTATATTCCCAAAACTTGGTACAGTCTCTAGGACACAATAGGTATTTAAAGATATTTGTTTGTTTTCTTCTGTAGTGCTGGGGTCAATCTCAGGGCCTGTGCATGCCAGCTATGCAAGTATTCTTCCACAGGGCTCTCTCCCTGCTCCAGACATTGTTTAAATGAGCTAACAGGAGCAGAAAGTGATCGGTATAAAACAAGAGATTTTGATTATGGTTACACTAGATCCATCTCCTTTTATCTGTGGGGGACACAGTCTAAGATCCCCTAGGTGCCTGAAATTGTGATAGACCTGAACCCTAAAAATCCACTTCTGTTTTCCTCTGTATGGACCTAACTGTGAGGAAACTTAATGTGTAAATAAGGCCTAGTAGGTACCAATAGTAACCAATAACGAAATGGAGCAGCAGTTATAAGAAGATTCTGAGTGTGGATGTGGCCTTTCTGGAGACTTCCTACCATGCGTGCACAACCTTCTCATGACAAGACGAAGCAAGGGGAAGGACACGGGTACTGTGACACAGCATTGGGTGATTTCATCGTAAGGGTCATTTAGACATGAGCACCATGATGCCGCTGAGACAGTCAGTCTGCTAACCAAGCTGGCTGAGTGACTAGCTGGCGGGTGGGCATTCACAGAGCAGATACAGCCGACAAAGCGATGTCGCTCTTTCCAGCCACAGTGAGGTGCCTGTGAGATTCCCTCATGCTTTTCAGTATGCCCTTCATTTGAAAAGTACTGAATTGTTTGTTTGTTTGTTTCCTGGAGTACTCTGACATTTCAGACCTTAGCTGCATGGGTTACTGGAACCATGGCTAAGGGGAGACCATTTTTCCAGGGACAAAAAGATGCTGCAAAGAAGCAAACTGAAAGAAGATGAGTGTGGATTTTAATTAATCCAATGTGGTTCTTACAAGTAAACACAGCATTGGGGTAGAGACAGGATCAAACCTGAGGTACTGTGTTTCTTAGCCCCAGAGTAATGGTGGCTCCAGGAAGATGGGAGCCCTTTTGCTCTGGCCGCTACGTGATCATGGCATTCAACCAATATCCACTGAACAACTGACAGCTAGAAAAACAGGCATCTATGCTGGCCAGAGACATCATGTGAGAAGAGCGCACATCATTCTAGAGGGTAGGCAATACATTGGTTCTTTGACCGTGTATGAACTATGGCCTCCATGTGTAGTAAGAAGACAGTTCCTTCTGCAACCAAGCCTTGCTCTGTAGCTAACTGCATGCTTGCATGCTGTCTTGTACTAGTATGCAAATCCACAGCCGTCCAGAGAGTAGGTGAAACTATTTAATAACTATTAGATGAAGGATTTAGCGGATGGACAAAGGAGGGGAGGCTGACGTGGTGGTGTGGCCAGAGAGAACCTGAAATCCATCAAAAAGAGCTATTCTCAGAGACATGGGATCCGGAGACGTTTAAGGAAAAGATGCTCATCAGAGTAGCACCCGCAGAAACGATACCGGCTCCATCGGAAGAGGAAACTATTCATTCCAGCTAGAAAATGTACGGGGAGGAGAAGAAAAAGGTACTACGTCCTCTAAACCTAGCAGGGGTTTCAGCACAAAAATGGCTCTAGTCCAAGCAGCTTAATATTAACATTGACGTACATCTCATGGCTCCAGCCCCGCACACTGCTTTGGAAATAAAAGGAGATTGTGTAAGGAATTAGCAACACGAGGCATTTTTTTTAAAGTGCTTTATTGCCAAGGCCTGTGATACTGTGTGAAATCCACTCAGCCACCCTCCCCCCCCCTTCCTCCTGCTGCGCTTAATTTCGGAATCTCATGCTATTACCTATCCTCGGAGAGAAAAAATAATCACTCTCCGTTAACCCTTAAAAACCAAGGTTCACACTGTACACGTTTTCAACTTATCTCTCTGATGTCTCTCAGGAAGGGGAAAAGTGGTGTATTTAGGTACTGAGTATTTGTGTGTAGGGGGGTGCAGAGTATTTAGGATTGCCTTAGGGGGTGGCACTGGGGCTTGAGAGTAGGCTGCAACCAAGTGTCGAAGGCAGAAGTTTAGAAAAGCCTCCAGCAGTTTGACGAATAAGGGACCTGAGTGAGCCAGCAGAGAGTGGCTCTGGCAGGAGTCCAGAGCAGAAGCCAGAAGTGGGTTATAAAAAAAAGCAGGAGGCAGGAGTCAGAGGGAGTTAACTCTTTACAATGTAGGTGGCTATCTTCTGGTGACAGAAAGGCTTCTCAGGAAATGTCATGTCCTCCCTGGTGCACTGTCACCCTGGGCTGCCTGTCTCACTTGATGCTGGCTGATCGCTAGCTGTCACTAGGCTGTTTGCTAAGCAGCTCTTTTCCTGAGACTCCCCGGCGACTTCCGTCATGTGCAGAAATTGTCCCATTATCCAGACAAGGATCCAGTTTGCCCAAAGCAGCGTAGTAATAATGGTCTAGCTGGGACTTGAACTCGGAGAGCTCTGAATCTGGGGACCAGGTTCCTACTCATAGTGATATAAAAAAAAAAATCTTCAACCTCAGGAGGGATCCTTCAGAAGGATGCCTGCATTTATCCCTCCCTCCATGACCCAGCCTGTCACCCGGAAGTGCTGCGGTCTTCCCAAGCCCAGCATTTTCCTCTGTAGTGAGCTCTGTTCGCTGCTGTCAGGCTAGGCTTCCTGATGTGCTTGCTATTTGGGTCATGTTGCCCCTTTCTCAAAAACTCAAAGCATGGTGTGCTACATGGGGATGCATCTTGGACTTCTTAGGTTGGGTTTTAAGGGTCTCAGTGGTCTGGCTCCTCCTCATCTATCTCGTCAGGCTTGCTTGAAACCTTCCCTTCGGTCTCCTGTTGATCTGCTCCAAGATGCACACAGTTTTGCAGCTGACTTCCCAGACTGCCTGCACCTCAGCCTTCTAAGCCCTACCCAGCCTGATACAGAGCCTGTGACCACTGCACCAAAGCCACTCTCAACTCCCAAATCTCTGGAGACTTCTTCCCGAGTTGTTATGTTCTCCATCTGCTTCAAACCCTCCCATCAGGAGGGACTCCTTAATTTCCAACCCATCAGGCTCCATTGTTTGGCTCTCCGTCCTTGTCTCCATCCTCGCCCTCATTCAGTAGCCAACGCATCTTCACAGAGCACTTCGTATGACTGGGTCACCAGGCTACTGCTGGAGAATCAGTTGTATGTAGAACAGCACTGATCTGTCCACGAGGATTTCACATCTATTGGGGAATGTTACACTGTGCGCTTCTCAGAAAGATGTGTGTGTGTGTGTATGTATATTTTGCTCAAAGGCTTTGAGGAAGGACAGGAAGGGGTATTTCCCTGCAATGCTACAGGTAGTGTGGCTGAAGTAGAGGGGAGAGGCTTTGAGGTGAAGCCAAAAGGTGCTCCCGTCAGATTTGGGAGGATCCCAGGCAGGTTAGAGAGTCAAATCTTTGTAGTAAGGCTGACGAGAAACTCAGAAGACTCTCAAGGAATCTGTAGTGTTCTTGTCAACGCCCACACGCCACATTGAAGAGGCAGGCGTGGGGTTGGGCAGAGAAGATATGGCAACAGTAACTTTTACAAGAGAAAGACCCTATCCAGATGGTTAGATACAGAGGCACGCCACAGATCTCAGACAACTGGAAGAAAGGCTACCTGCTGTCTCTCACCTGTCCACCCACCCCAGAAACCCAATGAAATACTTCACTGCGGGGCCAACCCAGTGTTCCCACGTTGCACGGTTCACAGAGCCAATTAAGTCCCTGAGGACTCTGATGGTTGAGAAAAAGTTAGCATCAAACAGAGTGTGCATCTTCATGCTCCCAGTTTTGGTCTTGCCCGGTATTCCTCTCCTCCTTCAGTAACCTGAAGTCCTATCCATCCTCTGCTTTCTGAATTCAGTTTTACTCTTTCCCCAAAGTCCTCACAGAATACACTGGTTGAAGATCCTCCCCTACTGGTTTTATGGTATTGGCCATATGTTCTGGCTTTTTGTTTGTTTGTTTGTCTGTCTGTTTGTTTTTTTCCCAGCTTCAGACAAATTAGAGGCACCTGGGGAGAGGGAACCACACACAGTTGAGACAATGCCCCCATGTCAGGTTGGCAAGTCTGTAGAACATTTTCCTGATTGGTGGTTGGTGAAAGGGCCCAGCCCACTGTGGGTGGCGCTCCCCTGAGCTGGTGGTTCTGGGTGCTGTAGGCTGAGCAAGCCCTGAGGGCAAGGCAGTAAGCAGCATGCCTCCCTTGCCTCCTCACCAGCTCCTGACTTGACGTCTGGCTCTGACTTTCCTGATTGTTAGACCAGGATGGAGACATGGAAGGCAAATCAATTCCGTTCCTCCCCAAATTGCTTTTGTCATTGTTTTTATCACAGTAATAGAAAGGATACGGACACACACATATCGAACAACGTGGTGATCGGATTGTGAACATGCTTATCTCCACAAGACAATATGAGTTTATGTTGGGCACTTTGATGCCGCACCTCAAAAATATACTCTTTCTTTGGTTCTTCCTTTATCTCCTTAATTTTCTCCTCCCTCACTCTTGCTCTCTCCTTTTCTTCTTCATTTCCTTCCTCTCTCCTTCTCTTCTGTGGTGTGCATGCAGGTATTAATTCATAGCAGTATAGTGCAAGGGACAACCTTGGTGTTATTCATAAGGAGTGAGCTATCTAATCTATTCATCTATCTATCTATCTATCTATCTATCTATCTATCTATCTATCTATCATCTATCCATCCATCTATCTATGTTTTTAGTTGTTTTCTGAGGCAAGAGCCTCTCTCATTGACCAGAACTCACCAACAAGGATAGGGTGGCTGGCCATCAAGGATATAGATTCTTCTTGTTTTCACTGCCCCACACCTAGTATTCCAAGTACATCTGTAAGTCTTTTTTGTTTACACAGACTCTGGGGCTTGAACTCATCTTCTAATGCTTGCAAGGCACGAGTGTTACTGCTCCTCCTCATCCCTCTTATAATTCCTTCTGACTGAGAAGTTGAGCTCTCAGTCTCTGATTCCTCATCTGCAGAACAGGGGGTGCTCACCTTTGTTGCACAAATCAGCCGTGAGAAACTCATGATACAGTGATCATGCAGTAGGACAAGGCTACCTCTGGCCCTCTGGTGAGTTTCACTATGAGATATCATTTAATGGTTGTAAAAGTTGTTTTCTTAAGTCGGGCCTGCTTTTGCTTATTGGAATTCAAATTTGTATTTACATCAATGTATTATTTCTTCCAGGGTACAAATATCAATAAATCTTGGGGTTTATCTATAAGAATAGTCATAGAGGCTGCCTGATAGCTTTCAGTGAGATAGAGTGACCGAGAGTAAGGCCTGGGTGGGATGATATGAGAGCACAAAAGGAGGCGGGGAAACACTTCTAAGTCAACTATGGATTGAGTTGAGCATTGAACCCACCGTATGAATGCGTTAAAATAGGATGTAGACGTAAACCTCTGGCCTATGTGTTAAAACCATTCCCATCTTAGAATAGAACTGTTTTGGCTTCTTTGAGTGGTTTATGGCTTCTAACCACTCACACAGTTTCCTGGATAGCCAGTTGGCCATGGTGGACGGCTAGTGTGTTACTGGTAAAATTTCACAATGTGGGGGCCAACCAACAATCAGTTCATCAGCTTTCAATCAGATATTTTATTTTCTTAGACTTTCTGCAGGGTATGTATCCCTTTACTGCCTGCTGACAAGATGACCGATACCCTGGAACGTGCCATTGCTAAGAGGCCAAGTTCAGCTAAAGAAGGGGGTGGATGTCACTCTAGCAAAATAGAAGTCTATTCCACATGGGCAGAATTGCATCTGTAAAGGAGCTTAGAGGTGAGATACAGCCAGGTGTTGGTGAAACAACAGGCAGGTTGGTGCTGGCAGAGCCTTGGCAACGTGATGGGACTGGAGCAAGGCGGCTGCAGATCAAGGCAATCTCTTCACAAACCATATCCAGTAACTTTCTGTAGTAAATGGAGTGAGAGAAATCTGCCATTGTTAAGTAACGTGGTTGGTGTTGCCCACGAGTGACCTGGTAACCGAATGACCACAGCTCCCAACTGTCAGGTGAAGCGATGGATGTCTTTGATATTTGGTACCATGTGGAGACGAGGGGCTTTCTGTTTGCAGCATGTCTGCCTGCTTGCACACATGTTCCTCAGTTCCGTGCACACATTGGCCCTTTAGTTACGTTACATCCAGGGCACTGCAGATGGGAAAGTTCAGTTTTCATGATGGTGGATATGACGACATATATTAACCATATTTGACATATGCCTCTCCAGGAGACAATCTGTCATCTACAGATTTGTCACAGCCGGATTTTGGGGGGAGAGCTCTTGGGGATACTACCTGAGAAGGGTCAGAGGAACAGATGGGAGGACTGAATGGAACGGTCACCCTGGAAGTTAGATTTAAAAAACAACAAACTGAAAACCAAACAATTTGCCTCTCCCTTCCCAGACCCTCACTCCCTCTCTTCTTTCTTCCCTCCTGCTGACCGACCCTTCATCTGTCCTCCCCTTCCTTCTTACATCTTTCCCTTCCTCCGTCCTCCCCTATCTCTGTGTTGGGAATGAAACCCAGGGTTTAAAACATATCAATCTAGAGCTCTGCCACTGGGCTACATCCCAGATCTTGATCTTTTTGTCCAGGCTTTCACTATGTAGCCCAGGCTAACCTCAAACCCACAAGCCTCCTGAGTGCTGGATTGCAGATGTGTGTCACTGCACCAGTAACAAAACAGACATCTTGGGGGCCATTTTAGATTTCTGGACCTGTAAAGAGTTTATGATCTGAAGTGGTAAAGTTAGAGGTAAGGTGCCTGGTTGCCTCTTCTCAGAAGGTGGTGTCGGTGGCATCATTGTAAACTGGAAGGGAAGGTAGATTTGCTGCCCAGCAAGGAAGGAAACATAACCAGCCTGGAAGTGTGGATCTGGCTTCACGGCTCTCAATGGCTACCCTGGTCATTGCTCTCTTGGGTTCTCTGTCTCTGTGTCTCTATGTCTCTGTGTCTCTCTCTGTCTCTCTGTCTCTCTGTCTCTCTGTCTCTCTCTCGCTCCTCTCTCAACAGGGTGTTATGTTATATAGACCAGGCTAGCCTCAAAATCTATAAGTAGCTGAGAATGACTTACTTGCACTTTTGCACTTTTGACCTGTTCTCTACTGCATGCTGCTACTAACCCAACTACATGCTCAGCCCTTGCAGTATTTTAGTATTTTCTCTGTCTCTCTGTCTCTCTCTGTTTCTCCCTGTCTCTTTCTCGCTCCCCCCAACAGACAATTTATTCAATTAACTGTCACTAATTAGTTGGAACTCTTTGCCCATGCCTATAGTCCTAGCACTTGGAAGATGGAAGAGAATCAGAAGTTCAAGGCCACTCTTGACTGCATAGCAAAGTCAAGACCAGCCATATATTACATTAGATACTTTCTCAACTCCTCTCCTGGTACATGCTTGTGTATATACACATACTACATACGTATGTATGTATATATATATATATATATATATATATATATATATATATATGTGTGTGTGTGTGTGTGTATGTATATATGTATACATATACATATATATATATGTATATGTATATGTGTGTGTGTGTGTATGGAATAAAGAATACATATAAAACAAAGAACACAAATAAATGTTATAAAACATTATTGTTTGTGGGTATACATGTTCATGTATACATCTGTGCGGAGTATAGAAGTTGATTTTGTGTCCTCCTCAATTGTTCTCCACATTATTTAAACATTCCATATGTTTGAGTGTTTTGCCTGCGTGTGTGCCTACATACCATCTCTGTGCCTGCTGCCCACAGAGGCCAGAAGAGAGTACTGAATCTTGGGTTACTTGAAACTGAATTGCAAGCATCGGTGAACTGTTATGTGGGTGCTGGAAATTGAACCTGGGTCCTCTGGAAGAAGAGACAGTGCTCGTAACCACTGAGCCATCCACCTTATACCTTACCTGAAGCTCATCAGTTGATCTGGACTGGCTGGCCAGCAGCTGCAGGAGTCCTCCTGCCTCCTCCTCCTAGTTCTGAGATTATAGACATGTACTCTGTCACCAGGCCTGACTTTTATGTAGGTGCTGTGGATTCAAACTCAGCCCCAGAAGTTAACACATTTTATGATAGTGCTTAAATAGAGGCATTTCTCATTTGTGGTCCCACGGTGAAGATGGGATGGGAGGGGGCTGGATTTCTGGAGCACATATTCTATACCAAATGAGGAGACAGTGTCTTACAGGATTGTAGTCAAACTTGATGCTATTGGGTTTAACCTATGCAGCCATTTAAATGGCGCTTTATGGGTGCCAGGGTTAAGAAGCAGATTGGAGAAATAAGATAAGGTTTGGGAATATAGTTGCAATGTTTTGAAGTATTTAAAAACCCACGGAAGAGTGTCTGTGTGTGCATGGGCGTGCGAGCATGTGTGCGCATCTGTTTATATGTATGAGTGCCGGCCAGGGTCATAATGACTTAACGTTTCCTTGTCTTTAGCAATTCCTCATAATTGACTGAAAGGTTGGGGCCACAGTGACACCATTATCCCTCAGCGTTTCTGGCTCTAATGTATGACCCACATCCTGCCTCGTGTCCTAAATGCTTTTGAATGTTCTTGTGTTGCTTGTTTTTTTTTTTTCCCTCTTGGATTCATCAATTTGTAAATCATCTAAGTGCAGTAATTAAAAGCTATCTTTGTTTGTGCTGTCTCCGTGATAGAAGATCTGAAAAGACAAAAACCTTCCATAAATATAATAAGTCCCTCCTGTCTTTTTGGAATTTTAAGTGTTTGTAAGTTTTGTTTTTTTTTTTTCCTGGTAAAACTCAGCGTGGTTTATAAGAATTATCACAGAGTCATCTTGTGCCTGGACTCTTGATAGCTTGGTTTTCTTATTAACATCTTTTTTATTTTGTTAATAAAAATTCATTTCAGTTATGTTCCCGTTTTTACATTTAACAGTCCCTCTTCAGAAGATATCGGTTGCTTTGAATTTCTTGGAAGGAAAAGAGTAAATAGCTTACTGCTTTTCATTACAGGGAAAAATGAGTTGCCCGAGTCAGGAAGCGGCATACACTTGTCTTAATAAGGATATGGTGATCGTGGCTGGGTCCCTAGGGAAACCTAATTGTGTAATATTAAATATAGTCCCTAAGTTAAAAGGCAGAAACCCCGTTATGGTGCACAATGTTATTTTAAATAAATAAAAATTAAGCTCCTTATTTTATATTACACAAATGATCCTTCCATTATTGGGTTAAGTGCCCATATAGTCTCACAAAAAAGATGACTATTGGCAACTATCTGGGATTAATAATAATCAATTTAACGTAAGTTGCTGTGTTTGAGCCATCACAACACTGCCCTTCTGCTAGGCAAGCACTCTTCCAGTGAGCTACATTCCCAAGCCCGACAACCTACGATTCATCTCAACTGTTGGTTACTCACTCAAATCAGTTTTACTGGGAGTCAGTTCTTTGATATATAACATTTCTGTCTTTATGAATTTGGTAATGAAGTTACAATAGTGAGAAAGGGAGGCTTGGGTTCTCCATCTGGAAGCTTATAATCCAGGGAGAAAAATAATCCTCACGGTGGCACCTACGAAGCGCTCTCGTTTCTGGTGTAACGGACTGGTAGAGGGACTTGTCTCTTAGAAACCACTGAAGCTCAGAATGTTTTAGAAGTGGAAAGTGTGTAGCATTCCTGAGTGTGAGCATGTGACTCTTCAACTGTCCTTGTTTATCAGTGGATTGAGATCAGCGAAGCTTTCCAATGTCAGGTATGGCTCTCTTGGGCCAGGATGCAGTCATCTTCTTGAGGACGTAGTCTGTAGTCCTTACCCTTAATATATGTGTGTATATTATATAACAACTTGTATATATATATATATATATATATATATATATATATATATATATATCTCCATATATATCCAAGTTATTGGAAATGGTAGAAGAGCTTAAAGGCATTTGACAAAAAATTGAAAATTCAGAAGTTGCTAGTTTTTAAAGAAACATTATTCCGACTTCTGAAGTTATGTGATGTCATAGAGGTTTTTTTGTTTTTTTTTTTTTAAAGTTTCTTAAAAACCTGTTTTATCCTGCCCAAAGCAGTCAGTTTGGTCTCATGAAACGGTCATTCTGATCTGATATTTCATGACGCATTTCCATGTTTAATTAAGGCATGAAATCAGTCACAATCAATGGTCTAAATGGACATGCGGGCCAGCTGACAGTGCAGTGGCGATAGCCACGGCTGGAGGAGGCCGGCAGGGGTGGATCACATCCCAGGGAGGTCTGAGGGCAGCAAGGGCTTTGTGGGTTTAGAGGTTGGTTGCATGGATCTTCAAAGCTCTCAGTACCAATGGGGTGTTACACGTGAGATGCACACAGCCTGTTAGGAGAAGATTCAAGGTAGTTGTACACGCTCAGGAAATCCCAGAACTTTTTCCCAAGAGAGTTTGGGGCTGTAGTAAAGAGAAGAAAATTCAGGCTACCTACATGAGACCGCATGGAGGAGTGAGTGCGAGCATGGGGGCCAGAATCCGTAACACATGTCTCTGAAGCAGGTTGAAGCTTGGAATATTGGCCACGGAGTTGGCCCTGCGGTGAAGCTGCATGACCCAAGAGTAGAGCCCTGAAGTCACCCTCTGACCTCCACGCTTGCGCTGTGGCAAGCACGTCTCCTCACCGGAAACAATGTTCTGAAAAGCCTGGGCTGTGTAGGAGCTAACAGGTCACCGTGACTGCCGTAAAGAAAGGCGGTGTTTGTGTGGGAGGCAGGAGCTGTCTCATGTAGGATCTTGTGGAGTTGTTTTTTGTTTTGTTTTTTTGTTTTTCCCAGTAATGGAAGCAAGAACCCGGAAGTAACAGAGGAAAGGTTGTGATTTTAAAACATCCTCTGGGCCTGGGGAGAGATCTCAGTCTGTAATACGCTGGCTGGCTCAGTAAGCCTGGAGCTCCGAGGTCTACTTCCAACATGCGTGTGAAACCCGGGCTGTGCAGTGCACGGCACACAGCCACGGAGCAGCACTGATTTAACTCAGGCTTGTCAGTGAGCACAGCTGAAGGAGGGAGGACAGAGCTGCGGACACGAGGATGAGCTGGGTGGAAGCATTGGTGGATACATCGGATTAAATATGAGAGCTTCAGAGAATAAAATGCAAAATATTATTTTTAATAAAAGCAGGGTGTAGTGGCACACTTATAATTCCAGTTTTAGTTCTCTGTCTCTTTGTCTCTCTCTGTCTCTCTGTCTCTGTTTCTGTCTCTGTGTGTGCGTGCGTGTGTGTGTGTGTGTGTGTGTATGTGTGTGTAGACAGGCCTAGACTCCAGGGTGAGTTCCAGGGGAGTAAAGGACCCTGTCTCAAAAAATATGTAGGTGACTGTGACTCCTGAGGAAGGCCACCAAAGGCTGTCCTTACACATTCTGTATACAAATGCATCCCCAAACAAATGCATAGACATCACACACACACACACACACACACACACACACTACACACAATACACACACAATATACACACTACACACACATACTACACACACTACACACAGAGAGACAGAGAAAAACAGACACACACAGAGACAGAGAGACAGAGACAAGAGACAGAGAAACAGACACACATACACAGTCACACACACATACAGAGAGAGAGAGAGAGAGAGAAAGAGAAAGAGAGGAGGAGATGAGAGAGGGAGGAGAGATCCTTCTAGCTGTTGTCTGTAGAAGGGGACAGAGGCCATTCAGTCACGTGGTAATTAGTAAGAAGTCATCACCTCCACTCCTCTTTGGAGTCTAGCAGATCTTGGAGGAAAAGAAGAATCAACAGTTTCAAAGTCTGATCCCTGTCACCCAGAAGACCCGAGTGACGGCTAACTGGGCTTACGGATTCTTCCCTTTGGTTTACGTGCACCGGGAACCACACTCTCAAGACAACAGGAAAAAACGAATCTTCCTTTTAAGTTTGTACTGTGCAATTGACTTTCCTGAGAAAGGACAAGAAAAGCGTTTATCACAGCAAGCCTAAAAATTAACCATGAAGCTGCTTCTTGACTTGTGAACCACGTGTAACAAAGAGATACTTTATTGCCATTTCATCAATAATTCAAGTGCAACTTAGAGGAAAGTAGGCCATGGTGAGGAAGAGAGAGAATTTGTTCCATAATTGAGTCAATTAAATACTATGGAAGCCCCGGAGCCCCACTGTCGAGGTTCAAGTGGAGAAACAACTTTCGTCAGAATGAGGAGCCTAATGTGAATTGAGACCTCTGGATCAGGAGGCAGTGACGTGCACACGTCGAACAGAAACGGAAGAGCGACCTTTTGGTCCAGCGCAGCCGTGGAGCCTCTGCCTCTCGAAAGGTACTCCTGTTGGAGCTTTGGTGGCTTGTCAATGCTGTGCGGTAATAACTCAGGCTATTTTGGAGCTGTGCATACATTAGCGGTCTGCTACGGTGTGATACAACAACACGTGAGCAGTCTCTCCGATCACACCTTGTTTAAATTTGCAGTTTCTGTGCATAATCCGACCATAAGCTCCTGTCAGATTCTGACTACGTACAGGAAGAAAAAAAAACAAAACAAAACACAGACCAACATCTATGAAGAGCCTCCAGTTTGGGGTTGCATGTAAATATCTATGAAAATAATATTTATTTACTTTTTAAAAATTATAGGTTTTTTTTTGAAAAATATAAATGTTAAATCAATTTCATGTGATATTACAGTATTTTAAAAATCAACCTGAGGTTAATTTCATGTGTTACAACGCATGGAGAGCTGTTTAGAAGCTTTGTGTCTGTTCTGGCTAGTTTAGCAGACATAAGTAAAAAGACAGTTTGATTCTTTAAGGTAACGCACTATCATTTATGTATTCATGTTAATGCTTTCTTTAAAAAGATTATCACTCAGAGTAGTAAGGCCCTTGTTCTAACAATAATACCCTGCTTTAAATATTCTAGAAAACTCTCTCTCTCTCTCTCTCTCTCTCTCTCTCTCTCTCTCTCTCTCTTGGAATTGTCTCTTGAATCAATTTGTAAACCTAGCTTTAAAATTTTTATCTTATTTGTTTCAAATCACATGTTAAACCAAGACTTATCATCCCCCCCGTCTCTCTCTCTCTCTCTCTCTCTCTCTCTCTCTCTCTCTCTCTCTCTCTGTGTGTGTGTGTGTGTGTGTGTATAGGCCAGATGTGAACCTCTGGCATATTCCTCAGGAGCTTTTCTGAGATGGGGAACACTATCCTATGGTCTGGGGTCCTAGACTGAAGAAAGTAAAAGTAAAAACAACAACAACAAAAAAAAACAACAGAAAGTAAGCTGGGCCCTAGCACTGGCCCCACCTACCACTGGCCCCACCTACCACTGGCCCCACCTACCACTGGCCCCACCCACACCCACCACTGGCCCCCACCTCGATTGCTGACTGTGGATGTTGTGTGAGCAGCTGCTTTGCTCCTCTGCCTCCAAGTCTTCTCCACGGTGAAGAACTGCACCTTTTCAAACCATAAGCCAAAAATCAATCTAAGTTTTCACAGGAAAAAAAAAGAAAGAAAGAACCCTTTTTTGAGACAGAGTCTCTTAGCCTGAAGCTGGGCATGCAGGCTGGCCTTGGCCAGCCCGCATACCCTGTGGCCTCTGCTCCCACAGGACGGGGGTTACAAGTGAGCACACCATTCCTGGTTTATTCCCCTGGGTTCTAGGGTGGGAACTCAGATCTCTGTGCTTGTAAGATGAGGGCTTTACTGGCTGAGCGATTCCCCCAGCCCTTCCCGCCTCATTTTTGTTTATGATAATTGGTTATAAATCTGTGTCATGATAGAAATGGCAAAAATTGACTTTCAAATGATAAAATTTGTCATTGCCTGAGTTACTAAGGTGTGTGTGTGTGTGCTCACATGTATGTGCAAGTACGTGGCCACACATTTGCAGGACAGGCTAACAATACTATGAGTCACAGCTCAGCTCTGAGTGGTGTTCAAAGGAGACGGCTCTGGATGGCATATACCTTTGTATTTAGATGACTGAGTACACGTGTTCTAAAACCAGTTCAATTACTCTTTACTGACACAGTGTATTAGATTTTACAACATATACAAAAAGTGCAAATATCTCTTTTGGAATGTAAAGCCAAAATACCCTACATAATTAGTAGCATATTTCATTATTAGGACAATTAAAGGATTAAACAACTACACTGCTAATCGTATGTTGGCAGATCCTTCGGATAATGCCCTTACCTGGGAACACCACTGGATAATTCTGCTTTGTTTAAATGCTGCCATTTACCGTCTGACCTGTGAGTATTTCATTAGCGTCTGACACGATTTATACTAATTTTCATGTCATTTGAAGGCCACAGCACTTACAGTTTTCATTTCAGGTGACCTCTTCCTACATAAATAATTAACCTAGTTTTCAAAAGTACTAATGGCCGTTTCCTTAAGCGCCTCAAAGAACCCAGAGTGTTATGCACATGCACATGCACGAACGGTAGAGGAATGGGGTCCAAATATTTTCACAACTTAAGAAACCTGGGGACATTCAATATTTATCTCTTGACTAATTTATGACCCAGATGAAAACACAGCGGATCAAAGTCAATGAGCAATTACTTAGCACTTTGCTATCTCCGCATTTTGAACAACTATGTTGTATTTTTTCACATTTATGTAGAAAGCACAAGATGCCATGGCTAGACCAACTATGTTGAGTAGTTGTTTTTCTAAGCCTATGAATTAGACTGAGTTCCACGCAGCAACAGGGAGGCAGAGCATGAAACTGGACTTTTGTTGCTGGCCCTTTTCTGGGCCTGTGTTGCCTGTGTCTTTCTCCACTGGGCCTGCACCTGAGATGAACTACGCACTTTGTAAGGACACGGTAGGGCAGGGAGATAGCTCAGTGCTAAGAGTGCTTGATAGACAGGCAAGAGGCCTGGAGTTTGAAGTCTCAGAACCTTAAAAGGCAAGCATGGCTGCATGTGCTTGGGGTCCCAGGACTGGAGGCAGAGCCAGGCGGAGTCTGAGAGCTCCATGGTCAGCCAGGAACTCTGAAAAGGTGAGCTTTAGGTTCAGTGAGAAGCCTTGTTGTAAAGAGCTGAGGTGGACAGCAGCAGAGGAAGAGACATGGGCTGCTCTGGCCTCTGCATAGGTGATGAATGCACATATCCATGTATTTATGGGCCTGGAACACATGCACACACACATGCACACACAAACACATGCTCACACAAACACAGGCACACACACGGACACATGCACACACACGGACACATGCACACACAAACACATGCACACACAAACACATGTACACACACATGCACACACAAACTCATGCACACACACATGCTCACACAAACACATGCACACACAAACACATGCACACATGGACACATGCATGCGTACTCTTTGAAAACTAGTGGACTTGTAAGGAAACCAAGTGTTTGCATCTGAGGGTTGCAATCACCCCATGCACGGTCTCTCAGCATAGCACATTCATCTATTGGAGACAATAACGACTCCTTACTTAACACGGTTTGTAATTTGTATACAGTAATTTGTGTCATATCGATTCTTTTCCTGGTTAACTAATTGTGTTAACATTTCTTTCTTTCTTTCTTTCTTTCCCTCCTGGCTTCCTACACCTAAATGGATTTCCTTTCGTTGCACCAATGTGCCCTTAACTTTCCTGAAGTGTTTAAAATGAAGACTTTAGCCAGGGTCTGTTTCTAGACCTGTAGCTGCTTCACTCCTTGAGCAGCTTGGTGTCTGAGAATAAACTTGGGTGCTGTTTCAGTTTTGCTGGGTTACTTCTTCCTGAATGGGGAGAAGAGTTTCGAAGGACTAAATCAAGGTGAATCTTTACAGAATCCTTAGTTTCCTGGTAAACTTATTTATTAGTTGCCCCAAAATTTGACACAGCTGACAAACTCCATTGAAGGAAATGGGCATTTCTTTCTTTCTTTCTTTTTTTTTTTTAAGTTTCTAACAGTATATATTAAATATACACAGTAAACTCTGCATTGTGACATTTTCATACAAATGCTAAAGACATTTCCGTCTTATCCAACCTCTTACTCTCTTGTGTCCCCCATCCCTGTTAACTCCTTGTGTAACATCGCATTTCTAAAATCTCTAAATCTCTAACAGACTATAAATAAAATCTCAGCAGCCACCCCATCCCCCATCAATCCACTTTCAGTTAGAAGGACTGCTTTATAAATATGCCAGAAGCTAGAAGTTTGGGTCTGGTACAAGCAAGGCTAATAAGTGATGTTTATGTAATCATGACAAACATTTGCCCTTGACAGCAGTGGGTGGAAAACTCTGCTCCCTAAAAGGTTATAAGTGTGAAAAACAAAAAGGGCTCTCTCTCTCTCTCTCTCTCTCTCTCTCTCTCTCTCTCTCTCTCTCTCTGTGTGTGTGTGTGTGTGTATGTATGTGTGTGTGTGTGTGTGTGTGTGTGTGTGCTTAATACTGAGTAATACCCACATCTGGCAGAGGGCTGAAGATCTGGGAATTAGCTACTTGAAAGCCTGGTACAAAGAGTTCTCATCCGACCAGCAAACTTAGCTGTGGACTTGAACTGGAATCTTCAGGGGCAGAAACCCCTAACTTAAGTGCCTGGAAAATTGGCCTGTTGAGTCACTGTGAAGGCACTAGAACAAAACTAATTTTAAGCAGGTCAAAGTTCAGTGATTCCCTCTGGAATTCAAAGTTTTTTAAAAGAGTCTCATGTTTAAGTGAATAGGGTCAAAGTTGAAGCCCTGTTGCAATGTTTTGAATGCTTTCCCTTCAGAACAGAGCAGCCCAGACTGGGGACCAGCATGAGGAACGGCAAGTCTGGCACTTGGGCATCTGGGTTAAAACTATTTTTAAGCAGCCCAGTGCCGAGAGGTCCTCAGTCGTCTCTATTCAGAACTGTGCACTCAGGGCGGTAACCGCGATGTTATTTAGGGCGCTGTATGGCTGGTGGCTTGGTAGAATATTGCTTCCTGCTAATGTTCCATCGGAGCATGGTATGATAGTAGTAATTTTAGAAGGTGGCATTCCTGTTCAGCTTACATCGAAAACTTCAGAATAAATAAAAAGAAACATCAACCAACCGAATGAGAGATGTAACTATGGAAAAGTACCAGTGAATCTAAATTTGAGCCGAACAGATTCTGAACAGCATGGGCGTGGGACTCTTTTTAAGTTGGCAGCTGTAGCAAAAACAATTTCCCAGGAAATGGACAGTACAGGTATGCATTGTGTGGACAGACAGCCGGCAGGGGCTTCGAAGCATTCCTTGTTGACAGCGAGCTGCTTTAGCTGTGATTAGAGGAGACGGCATGAGATATGCAAATCTAATTATTTTAGAAAATGGAAACACAAGAGATTTCATTTCAGTAGCTGGCGTCCCAGTGACATCCAGAGAGTCTGAGCCAGCCAAGTCTTCCACTAGTCAAAAGTGCCTTGAGTCAGGCTCCGGCGTCTGGCACGTCTTAAGCTCCGTTGCAGAACTTGCAAAGTTAAAGTGTACTGTAGGGACCAAACAGGCATTTTCTCAGCCTGAAGATGAGGCTGTCGATGCAAATAAGATCAAATCTCGATGCTTGGCTATTAGTAAGGGGCTGCTATTTCATGGGATGCATTTTTGGAAATGATAGAAGATCACAAAGTCTGAGACTTTCAAGTTTTAGAAACTCGGCTAGAGTCCCACGAAGTCTGGTCCATTTCCAAAGCTCACTAAGATTCCCAAGAGAGCCACTGGCTACCTCCGCCATCTCTTCTCATCCCCTGCATCATCCAATTCATGATGAGTCTCTTCTTCACCCATCCATGAGACTAACTCTGAAGAAACTTGAATTAGTTGTTCCATCTCTTTAACAAACATCAGCAATTCCAAGGTGAGGGGTGACAGTTTGTGTTGTGTTTACTGTATCTTGAGAAACAGGGACTCGGCCATGTGATGTAGGACAGACACACATGGTAGTCTTTTTTTTTTTTAAATCAAAGTACACACACAGAGAAAAATGGAAAGCTAAGTCATTAGTTTAGGATCAAACTCCTCTTTCGTGCACAGGTTCCAGTCAGAGACTAAACGGCAAGAAGACCACATACAAACTGGGCACGCCTCCTTCGCTATCAGATTAAGAGGCAATCGTCTTGGATTTGAAGTTTTCAATGCAGTCAACACCGACAGGAAGAATGCTTCTCATTTTAATTTAGTGATGAAACAGTAAGAGAGAATCAAATATTATGTAGACTGGGAAGAGTTACAATAAAATTAAAATGCAAACAGGCTTAAGAGCACATTCTTAGATGTCTCTGGATCTCTCTATCTCATTTAATTCGTTAGAGTTATGTGCACCAGGGTTTGTCTATGTGTGGGCATGTGTGTATGGATGTGGCCTGCAGAGGCCACAAGAGGGCGCCGGTTCCTCTGGAGCCAGAGTTAGAGTTGGTTGTAAACTACCCAACATGGGTACTGAGAACTGACGTTAGGTCCTTTGCAAGAGTGGTCTGTGCTCCTGGCTGCTGGGTCACCTCTCCAGGCTTGGTTTCTTTGTCTTTTAGTTAAAGTCCGGACATTTAAAATTTTGAGCAGGGATTCTATCATATGAACAGTACAGATGAAAAGAAAGAGCAATATATTCAATAGTCTGTTAATATTTATTTGATATGTGTCAGCATGTTAGATATGCTAATTGATTATTTCAATAGATCTAGTTAGTGGCTTTATCATTATATATATATATATATATATATATATATATATATATATATATATATGTATATATTACACTGCTCTGTATGTTTCCTCCAGCAAACCCTGCAAGTCTTCACAGGGAGACCCTTTGGAAAGGCTCTGAAATTCCTCCGTTCCTTGCCTGTCCTGGCTTTGTCAGCTGCTGAGTTTGTACCTGCAGGAAGCCAGTGCCACAAACTGCCCTGGTCCTTTGTTTAACTGCCAGTTTATATGTTTCCCCACTTAAACCAGCTCTCAGAATCCTCCAGGTCAACTGGATAGTTTTTGTCTAGCTGCAAACTCACCTGAAGTGTCTTTTGAGATAGGGCCTGTGATTTCATGAAAATATTCATCCCAGTTGGGGGGCTGCAGAGCTCGCCTCTGCCTTCTGGGGTTCACCGTAACCTGTAATAATAATTTGGTGACACAGAATGCTTCTTTTTATGCATTACCTATTTCCAGAGGCCTAATTTAGGCTTGTATCAAAATGGATATCACAAACACTCCAGCTCCCCGCTGGGAACCAAAGTGCTCCAGAGACACTTTCTGTGATTCTTTTGGTGGCTTCTGAGAGGGGTGAAGGGGCACAGGGGAGAGTGCGGGAAGCAATTGTCAGCTGCTTAGAGTGCAGCACTGTCAGACGTTTAGAGTGCGGTGGGATAAAGAACCATGCTCGAGGCGCAGTGTCTTCTTGCTTCTGTCTGTTGGAGGCTGAACTTTGTTCGAAAGCGCTTGATGGGAGGCAGGTGTTAGAGGAAGAGGAGCAGCCCTGGCTTCATCAGAAGCCTTCCTTTCCTCATGAGCTTCACACATCCTGATCCTCGGACTGCTACTGCTTTTGTCCACTGCTCGTACAAACCGGATGCTGTAGTGCCTGGGGCGTTTCAGCTGCAGGAATCTCTGAAAAAGTGTTAAATCCTTGTTGTGTGACCCCTGGATGTGTGAGCCGTGCAAGCATGGGAACCTGCCAACGGGTCCCATCCCAAACCGTTATTCCTGTTTTCAGTAGCTCAGCACCAACCCCGGACTGGCTGGGTTCCTTGGCCTTGCTAGTTCTTCTTACAAAAGAAAACTATTTGGAAACAAACATGAGTGTGTATTTTTTACCCCCGCATATGTGTAAGTGTACCCAAGAGTATTATTCTTTAAATAGAAGCTTGTGAAGATTTGTTTAAATAATAAATATTCAGCATTGGAGTCGGCCTGTGTTCCTAGTGAGAAACAAGGCAAACACAGCAAGAATATTTTGCTCGGGGGACTGTCCTTGAGCTCTCGATTCACAGTGTGAAGACCAACTTAGCATTACGTCTGATTCCTAGGTGATCTGAGCCCAAGTACAGACACTTTGGGGACATGCTGAGCTAGTGGACTCCTTGGGGACGTGATTTTCACATCCTTGGCTCTATAGCAATGCCCCTCTTGGGCTTTTCCCTGCCTGTATGTCTGCTTCTAGCTCCTGAGTAAGAAGGATAAAACCCCGTGGGATGAGAACCCCAGCCCAGAACTTCACCTACAGCTTCCATTCCGCTCTGTTTTTCTTGCAGGTTTTCCGGGTGCAGAGTTGGTCTTGTCTGGCTGCCTAAGCTGCTAGCTCCCACCCCTTCTCTGTACCTGGGCATGTGTTTTTAGGCACTCATTTCTCACCTGCTGTGGGCATACCCGGCAGAGGTGGCTGACGGTTTCCTATCGTTGCTCTAAGGGGAGACCTCCTCATGTGGCTGTCACATCCTCAACTGTGCACATTAGCTCTGCCTTACGTTCAGATAGCACATTAAACCTGTCTTTCTCCTCCACCTTCTCTTCCTCCTCCTCCTCCTCTTCTTCCTCTTCCTCCTCCTCCCCTCCTTCCTCTTTCTCTTCTTCCTCTTTTCTCTTCTTCTGTCCTTTCCCTCTGTCCCCCTTCCCTCTTTCCTTCTCTTCTTTTCTCTCCTTAGGTCTTATCTGTAGCTCAAGCTAGCTCAAAATTCACTATGTATCCCAGGCTGTCTGTCCTTGAATATACTATGTTGCCCAGCCTGGCTCTAAACTCCTTATCTATCCTCTTACCTCAACTACCTGAAAGTTGGGATGGCAAGTGTGAGATTTTCAGCCATACTTACTTTCAAGAGTCTTTCCACATAATGGCAACTGGGGGAAAGTTCATTTCTTTTTGTTAACGGGCAGTAGGTTACATGCTTGTAGCACTTTCTAAAAACTGGTTCCTTAAGAGGCTATGCAAAACCAGTATTTCCACTTTAGAGTGCTTTTAGACATATTATATTCATTTCCTTTTTAATTGACTAAAATTCAGTTTTGTAAATGTTCATCTTTCAACGCAGGAAGACTTTGTGCCTCTGTGGTCTGAGAGTTTGGTGATTTTTTTTTTTTTAAGGGTAGCTCAGATCATTGCTGTAATAGCCTTTTCTTGAAGGAGAAAAAGAAAAAAGATGAATGAATGGGGGAATAAAAGACAACAAAACAAAACAAAACCCAACACAGAAATCACAGCAAAGCCCAGAACGCAGCTTTTGTCCTCTCTGAATTGCAGTGGATGATTTTCAGAGACTGTAAGTGGGTGATGATTTAAGATAGCCTTTTAACTCTCTTTTCAAAGTTTCTTCCAATCTCAGTGCATATTTCAAAACCTTACCTGGCGCGAGAGAATAATGCCTTTTGTTTTCATGGTACTTTTTTTTATTATTATTATAATGATCGGTGGTTAGAAATACTCCACGGCTAGCTTTGGGATTTGAGCCTCCTTTGGACCCCATAGGATGCCAGTGGACTCATTAGGGTTTAGCCAAGTTTTTATACATAATTCATAATACACGCCACAGCGTGCACACTGGCGGCCGTCTCCTGTGCCTGCTTAGTCAGACACATTTGCATGTTGTATTATGGGACCATAATACAGAATGCATTTAGCCACATTTTCTGTATTATCTTTAATACATATCGCCATCACGGTCCGTTATGGGGTGTGTTGGAACAATAGCATGCACTTGTGCATTCTGAGTTCATAAAAACAAACGGGTAATAAAAGTCTTGATGGAAGTAGGCATTGCATATGTGTGCAATAAAGTGCTTAAAGAAGTGTTCTTATTACTTCTAGTTTGCTCTTTACTGTTTGATTATCTAGTTATTTGTTTTATGCCTGCTGGACTGATGTCCTGAAAAATTTTAATTTTGCAAGCAACATACCCACCTTCTTTCTTCCTCTCGTTAGTTTCCCTAAATGAGTATTTAAAACTGTAATATTTAAAAGAGACTCAGCGATTAGCAAGAGTGTGTTTTTAACTACCCATTAAAGATCTTTAGGATGTGTGTTATAAAGGGCCTGTGTTCTGTGAATCGGCAAAGGACAGTGCCATATGAGAAATGAATATTGGGTTGTTAATGTGTGCTCATTGCACCCGGGACAGAGGGACAGGGACAGAGGGATAGCAGGACAGTGGGAGAGAGGGACAGAGTGATAGGTTCCAGGCTTCTGTGTTAACAACAGCTCTAACTCACGGGGAGAGGGGACATTTCATCATTCTTTTATGTAAAGCGTCATGCCCACCAGGTAGAACTGTCATAGTTTAAATCTGATCAGACATTTGATCCTTCTTTGAGTAGAAAGAAAAATTATCTGCAGAATGCATGGATATGTCAGAGTGTAGAGAAAACAATGTATACATTTAAAACCGAATCATAATTGGTTGAAAAGTTTGACATTTCTAGGGAGATAAACTTCCATGCTCACAGAGTTGGCTGTAATGGAAGTAACAGAAGTAGAAAGCAATGAAGATGATTCCTGGGAATTGTCTGTCTGTCTGTCTGTCTGTCTGTCTGTCTGTCTGAGAGGGGGGCTGGTGGTATCTCTGCAGTGGTGCCACTGGGCTTCTGGTTAGTGAGTACTCATGATATTCACTTTGAAAAGCCTGCGTTTGCTCAGCTCAGTCATTCCAACCCAACTGATTTTACTGACCTGTTCTTATTACCTTAGGAGGTCAGTCTGGATGGATCCCTAGAGTTAGAAGTGTGTAGACATGCCCTGAGAGGGTGGCAGGAGCTAAAGGGTTTGCAACCCCATAGGAACAACTAGCCAGACCCCCCCATCCCCACCCCGAGCTCCCAGGGACTAAACCACCAACCAAGGAGTACATATGGAGGGACCCATGGCTTCAGCTGCTTATGTGGAAGAGGATGACCTTATCTGGCATCAATGGGAGGAGAGGCCCTTGGTCCTATAGAGGGTTGATGTCCCAATGTAGGAGAAAGCTAGGGCACTGAGGTCGGGGTGGGTGGGTAGGTGGAGGAGCTCCCTCATAGATGTACAGGGGAGGGAGATGGAATAGGGGGGTTGCACAGGGGAAACTGGGAAGGGGATACCATTTGAAATGTAAATAAATAAAATGACCAATTAAAAAAAAGAGATGTGTGTAGATACAATCACCTTGGCCCAGTTCAGACACCCACTAGGGAGCCTAGCTCTTGGGATTGACATGGTAGTAAAAGAAAACTGACTTCTGCAAGTTGTACTCTGACCTCCATACTCACACCATGGCATGTGGGTACCTATGTGTACACACACACACACACACACACACACAGAGAGAAATAAAACAACAATAATTAAAAGAAAATATCAACCTTGCTTTGAAGACCAAGTCCACTGTGCTAGACAGACAGGCCTGCATAAGAAAGAACGTTGAGCAAGCCACGAGGAGCAAGCCACAAAGCAGCGCTCCTCCATAGTCTCTGCTTGTGTTCCTGACTCCAGGGGCCTGCCAAGCTTCAGTTCCTGCCTTTGCTTCCCTTGGTGATGGACTGAAACCTGTAAGCCAGATAAGGCTTTCCTTCTGTTTCCTTATGGTCAAGGTTGTACCACAGCAACTGGGAAGCAACCTAGGGCAGAAATACACTCATCTTCTGGTTCTAGATTGTTGCAGACGTGATTGAGTGGTAAGCAGTCAGACTTGCAGGCATGACAGAGAAGGACATGGAACTAGCTTCCACTAAATTCTAGACATCGTGGTTGTCTGAAATGAGTTTGGGACATGTCCTTAGCAGAGGGACCAAGTAGCTCCTTTTTTAAATAAGTTTTAGTCACTGTTTATTTCCTTCTTAATACATAACGTTGTCAGTCTAAATATTTCCTATACATTAAAAAGTCATTGTGTTGTGGAAGGCTTTTCCATGCTGTTCTAGTTTGACACGTGAGTACTGAAATCACTGAGATTACTCAGGAGTTACTCTCAGAGTTGAGCCTGAAGCGTGCTTTTTTGGGTAACAGCAGTGAGCAAGTTCCCTGACTCTGAATGATGGCTGTGGGTTTGCGAATCCTTGCAAACATTTTGACAGGGTGTGGTGAGTAAATCAAAACGGGCAGACAATTGTGTGCTAGGATCCGCGGGAGTTAAGGCTAAGGAGCCGTGTCCTTAGAAGATCCTGGAGGAGGCAGTCCATTGAAGTATTTAAGCAAGAGCAGCAACAAGCAGATGGCTTTGTGATTCACTTCTCTGAGGGAACAGATAACTTTAAAACGCGTGGCTTTGCCATTGTACCTTTATTAAGTGTGGTTAGCCCCCACCGCTGTGAGTGAGGTTTGCACTTCTCTATTGTATGTGCGTCCATTATAAGCAACAAGCAAACATGTTCATTTGTAGATCACTGCGCCGGCTCTTCCCAAATTAGGAGCACTCGTAGGACTTTTCAGAACATTCAATTTTCAGCAGGGTGCGGTAGAGTATGCTTTAAAGCTTAGCATGTGGGAGGCAGAGGCAGGAGGATATCTGTGAGTTCCAGGCCAGCCAGGGCCACGTGATGAGATTTGCTTCAAACAAACAGACAAAACCAAAACCAAATATGTTTGATATATTTTTCCCTCCCAGATAAATCAGTATTTTTAGAGGCTGAATATCTCAGATATTCATCTTTACTGTATTCTATTAGTTAGAATTTGCTTCTATTTCTTAATAGTTACTTATTAGGGGATCTTCTTTGATTGTGTTTGAGTTCGTTTTTCATTTATTTATTTATTTATTTATATTTATTGCTTATCAAGACCAGTTGCTTGCAAATAGATCGTTTCTGACATCATCAGTGAGAACTCTGTACACCCTCCATGCACAGGATCCTACATAACAGACTGAGCATGGAACAGCTTGGAGATTGTGAATTGAGGACAGATCTCTGCCAGCTCCAGGTCCTGATTATTCCGTTGCCCTGATCCTCTCTATGATGCTCCACTGACAAGCAGAAGGGAAGATAGAAGAAAGGGTGAAAACCTGTTGTGGTGGTTCATTCTTGTAATCTGAGCACTTTGGAAGTGGAGGCAGGAGGGTTACTTGTAGTTCCAGGCCTGCCTGGGACACAGACCCAGACCCTATTTCAACTCCTAGCCCTTTCAAAACCTCTAAATAATCCCCCCCAAAGAAAAGAAAGCTGAAGCAAAAAATACAATAATAAGAGTTTCCTCAAACCCACAAAACCATTGATTATGACAAAAAGCGGATTACCAAGAGGAGTCATCAGCAGCGGAGGAGAATATAGGACTGCTATATTCTGTGAGGGCTAATCTTGTCTGGTGTAATTTGAATACTCAATTCACTCATCAACCTGCCTTCTTATTTTTTAGGGGAAAGTTAAGAAATGCATCTGTTTTCCTAATGCTACAATGAGTTCACATTAATGTTCCGTCTAGATGGAAGGCTGCCAGTAGAGAGCTAAGGTTTCCCCCAACTTGAATGAAGCTGGATTTGGGTTTTGTTGAGTATTTTTTGTTATTTCTGAAACAATGGGCTATCTTTGCTATAGCTAAGTTCTCAGAGCCCATAAAACCCCAGCAACTTTCACAGATTCCTACAGGTCTCTTTATCTTAATATTTCTGACTACATCTCAGGGGTCCCCTTGTAACTTTTAAGATCTTAAGTTTTGCTTGGTATAATTAGACACTGGCTTCACAGATGCAAGATTCAGAAAGGGAATGAACGCAGTTCAGGATCCTTCTCTCTTCCCTCCCTCTCTCACGTTCTTCCTTTTGCCTATAAATCTCTAAATTTGAGCTTACGCTTGAGTGGCGGAAGAAGAAAATACATACATCATTCTACAGACCTCATCTAAAACTTATATTTAGATTATTCAAGAAAAGAATTTTAAAAACAAGCAGAATCTTCCAGAACTTAAGTCTGGAAGTCTGGGCTGTGCAGTCAGCCTAGGAAAGTTTTAAATCATATTTTTATAAATCCTCTAATTCTTTTTTATACTTTAACTTTTGTTTATTTATTTAGTGATTTAGTGCATGCATGAGTGCATGTGTGTGTGTGTGTGTATAGGCACATGCACACATGTGCCACAGACCACATGTGGAGTCAGGGGACAACTTTGTGAGAGCCATGTGTCTCCTAACATGCATGTCCTGGGGATTGAACTCATGTCATCAGGCTTGGCCTCAAGTGCCTTTATCCACTCAACCCTCTTGCTGGCCCTTTTTCTAATTCGTACTGGCTTGAAAAAATGTGCACCCTGAGCCTCCTACTATGGTTTAGCCCTGCTTTGTGTTGCTGCTCCCAAAACAGCACTTCAGGGACAAGATCTAAACCATCCTCTGAGTGTCCCATACTCCGGTCACTGAATTTGGGACTGAGCTTTCTCACCTGTCACTGTGTGTCACTCACAGGATTTAGGGATAAGCACATGGGAGCAGTTACAGGAAAGCACTCCTGAAACTGTAACTTCAAACAGACCAAATAGATGCTAGCGTTTTGCAGACCATGCTTTCTCAGCTGCAGAGTAGCCAGTGCTCGAGGTAGACGGTTGATTTTTGTGTGTGAGTTACAATCTCATCCATATACTAGAACTTGGTGGGTTTTCAGCTGCCCGGTCCTTTGTCTTGCAAACTGTCTCCCCTGGGGAAAGACTCCAGGTCGGCTCTAGGATTGCTACATAGTTGCTTCTGTATAGCTTTTGTGAAATCCTGGGTAAGGATGAGCTAGCACTGACTGCACAGCCCAGACCTCCAGCCTTGAGCTCTGGGAAGAGTATGTTTCTGTTTTAAAAATTCTTTTCTTGAATAATCTAAATATAAATTTTTAGATCAGGTCTGTGGAATGATGTGTACATTTTCGTCTTCATTAAAAGGCATGTGGTATATAAATGGAACAGTTATGTCTCATTATTTTGATAGCATGCTACAAAGACCCCAGTAGCTGAGCTTAATATTGGTTTTAAGGAAATATGTCACCAAAGACGAATTTATTTTAGACTGATCTCTCTGTTGCACAGTGAATTAAATGGTGTGTGTGTGGGAGGGGTGGAGGTTTGTTCAACATGGAAAAGTAACGTATTATCTGAGTGCAGGGGAGCCAGATACAATCTCTTTTCTCAGAGGGCTTCTCATCTCTCTCCTTGCTGCTTAGTTTCTCTTTCTTCTTGGTTGACTTGCCCTAGGTTAGTAATTAGACTTGAACTACTGAGTAATAGCACCAAGTGAAAGGAAGAGATACTAGGGTGGGGGGGGTTAGGCATGACATCCACCTTTAGACCTCAGAAAAATGATATCATCTGTCAGGTCTTTCCTTCCTTGTCAGGGACGCAGGTGTCACCAGACAAAAACAGGTAGCATATGCAAATGTTCAGATTTCCTACAACTGAAACATGGCTTATCAGTGCCAGCTGCTATAATCCAGAATGCTTGGCAAATTGTAATGTCTAGGCTTTTTGACCTGTTTGGAAAATTGATTTTTCAATTGTTTGGTAGAAGTGGAATTTGGAATTGAGACACTATTCTTTAGCCCATGAGCTTCTTGCAAAGCCAGGGAGGAAACTGAGGAAGGGACTTTGTGGCGGGTTTGAGCTCACATAGTTGATAGAAGAGATGGTTCTAGAACTTTGCTGGCTCCTACGTAGGTCCTACTGTCCACTCTCTGAGTAAGGCCTGGCTGCCCATCTGGGTTCCCTTGGTGCTATGGTGTCTAGCCTCTGATCTGACATTCTAGCTTTTCTCTCTGATGGAAGGCTCTGGAGAGGCATTTTTTTCTTGCTTTCTTTTTCCCCTTGTGGTTATTGACAGAGCTTAGGATCATGTTGAAACATGTAGCCATCACCAGGAAACTCTTTCAACTTTTAATAGCCATCACTCGGCTCCTAATTAACAAGTATGATTATGCACCACTAAGTCTGAAAGACTTGTTAGGCTTTAATATTTAGATGAGGAAAAGACCTCCAGCCATGAAAAAAAAAAATCCCTGTTGATATTTTCCAAAAGGGGCGGTGCAGCTGAAACCCAGCACAGCCAACTATGCCACACGTGTAAGAGAAGTCCTGAGAAATGACCAAGAAACAAGGGTGTTAGTCAGTGTTTACATTAATATTGAATCTCTCCACTCCCAACTCTGAGACCCACCTGAAATTATGAAAATCCCACTTGAAGAGTCTTCAGCCCCCAAATGTAGCAAAAATAATAAGAATCACTAGATACATGTTTGCAAAAAGTGTTTGGGGATGGAAGCTTTTGGTAGATGGATATTCTGCGAGTGATAGACATTTAAATTCCACAAAGAGCGTGTCTATAATGAAGAGGGGCTTTGAAAGAATCATGTAAACTTGTTCCTCATTTCTAAAATAACTGATGTTAACACTGAGTGCATCTTGGGACGATTCCCTCTCCTATGAAGGGGAAATCAGTAGGGTGTTTGGCTCCTCTGCCTGAGAGACTGGTCTCCTAGCTTTCATAGCTATTGTGGGGCAGAGAATTGCATGGGATAGGTTGTGTCCAGTGTAGCATGTGGGGTGGGGATGGGGAGGTAGGGGTGGTGCATGGGATAGGTTGTGTCCAGTGTTGCATGTGGGGTGGGGATGGGGTTTGGGGGACTTCTGGTAGAATGTTATAACATCAACACTTTATTTTTTCTTGGCTTATATCTTAAATTTTGAGTTTTATCTCTTATTGTGTGTATGATACATGCATGTTTGTATGTGCACGCCCACATTCCACACATACACGTGGGGATGAGAGGCCTATATTTTGTGGAGTTTTTTCTTTTCTACTTTTATGTGGGTTTGGAGGGTCAAATTCACACTGTTGGGCTTGTGCCACGACCACCTTTGCTTACTTCACTGTCTTGCCTGCCCCTCACATTATGCTCAACAACTATAACTCCCTAATAGAATGCAGAAGAATTTTAGAAGGGGATTCTCCTTTCCCAATAGTGTTTTGGTGGATTTTAAAGATGGAATTGTTGAGTCCACAATCCACTTAACCGGACAGAACCAAGGCTGCCAACTTTATACAATGTAAAGTGACTTGGGAAGGATTATCCAGATGGGCCAGTGGGTGTGTCTGTAGGAATCTGTCTCTGTAGCCTTAATTGATGGATACAACCAAGCTTGAAAGTCGGCAGCACCCCTTCCTTGGTGCTGGGACCTGGACTGTAGAAGTCTGGGTGAGCCCTCAGCCTGAGTCCACTCATCTTCCGCTGCTCTTGACTGGGTGTAACGTGTCTCACGATCCTGCCTCTGTGACTTTCCTCCAGGGATGGACTGTACCCTGGAGCTGTGAACTAGAATAAACCCTTCCTCTTCAAAGCTGCTGTCCTTGGGGGCATTTTATCCCAGCAACAGAAATGAAAGCAAAACCCAGCTCTATCCAGGTTGCTCTTGTTGCCAGGCTCAGCAGACACTGGGAGAGAGGGGTTTAACTATTCAAGTGACCACAGCAAAAATATGTTTACCTTTGCTATCATTTCCTGTCTGGCCTCTGATCTCTTAACTCTTCTCTCCTTGTAGAACAGTGTATAGAGAGATGCTTTCCCTTAGTTGGTCACACCAGAAACTGTCCTCTGTACTTGTGGACATTAAGGGAAGAGCTGTGACAGTGTCCACAGTCCTTGTCCCCAAGGATTTTGCCCTCTAGTAGACATGACAGAAAGAAATTAATAAGTGATTCCATATGTGTGAGAATAAGTGTCCTGGTAGAGCAGAGCGTGGCTCCAGGGAGCAGCCTCGGGTGCATGCTCAGGGCAGGAAATGCTCCTTGACTTGAGAATGAGATTCTCAAGGGATGGGGCAGCATTGCTGGGCATTGACACCCAGCCTGGATTGATCTGGACAGAAGGTGGGGATGGGGGTGTGTGCATTTCTCTTCTCACACTTGGTATATCTCTCTCATCAACACCTAGCTCATCATGTCCTCATCTCTAAGAAAAAGGCAGGACTTCTAGACACCTTTAGCCTATTGCTGTTACCTACCCTGTCTTTGTTTCTGTAGGTCTCATGCCTATGAGCCATCACTCAAGCCCTGACTCCTGGAGTCTGCCCTTCTGTCTGCTTGTGAGGAGTCTAATCCTGCTTTTCTCTGCATTACAACTTTTCTTTGTTTGTCCATATTCTACACCAACCTACTCCCGTCTTCTTCTGGTACCATCCGTCTCTATAACTGAGGAAAAAAGCTCCCAGTTGTTTTCTCTAATGTCTTCCCTGTCCGTTCTCTTGCCGTCTCCTATGCAGGCTACAAAGTACTGGTCATCAGAGCCCCAGATGACATTCCTCTCAGAGCCGCAGGCCTCCCGTTGCCTGTCCCCGTGGTAACGTCTGATCAACTCTTGCTCTGGGACCTTTTCTCCTCATCCATTTTTTTGGTTTCCCTTCTGTCCACTACTATTGTTTTTGTCCTTTTAAAAAGTTATTTTGCTGTAGTAAAGTAACACAGTATCTCATCTCTACTAGCTACTTTCCCCACCACTGTGACAAATACCTGTGAAAAACCAGTCTCAAGAAAGAAGAAATTATTTATTTTTAGTCGGTAGTTCGGAGATGGTGTCTCATGGTGCTCAGGTTGGCTTTGAACTTGCTGTGTTGCTGAGGATTATTTTACCTCCCACCCTCTACCCCCTAAGTGTTGGGATTAAGCTGTGAACCACCATGCCCACTTTTATGCAGTGCTGGGAATCAAACTGAGGGTTTTGTTCATGCCGAGCAACCACTCTACTAACTGAGCCACACCCCCAGATTCACTGAGCCACACCCCCAGATTCACAGAGCCACACCTCCAGATTCATTGAGCCACACCCCCAGATTCACTGAGCCGCATCCCCATGTGATTCATGTGAGGAATAGTTTATTTGGCTCATGTTTTCAGAGGTTCCAGTCCATGCTGTACTGCTTCCATTTATACTAGGCTGTAGAGAGACAGAATGTTCCAGTAGAGCACCACAGTAGAGCACAGCTGTTTACTTCATAGTGATGGAAACACAGAAAGACACAGAGTCAGGAAAACGGGAAACGTTGCATGGCCCCACTGTCCCTGCATCTCCCACTCCAACCTTGCCACTGCCGTGGGTCACAGCTGAGTGACCACTTCTTCCAGCTAGACCCTGGCTCTGAAAATTTCCCACCTCCTTCTAAAATAACTCTGCCAATGAGTGGCAGAACACTAAACACATGAGCCTGTGGGGGAATTTGCAGTCAAATCCTAACATCCCTCCTAACAAATATTGTATGATAGTGTGAATTATTAGTCAATTATTAGTTTTTGTCAAGTTGTCAATCCATCAGATGGGTCTGTAGGCATCTCTGTGGGGCATTTTCTTGATTAAGCTCACTGTGGGCGGTACAGCCCCTGAGCTGGTGGTCCCGGATTCTATACGAAAGCAGGCTGAGCAAGCCATGGAGCAAACCAGTAAGCAGCATCTTCCATGGTCTCTGCTTAGGTTCCTGCCTTGAGCCTCTGCCTCAATTTCCATCAGTGATGGAGTGTGGTACAGAAGAGTTAAGTGAAAGAAATCCTCTCCTCCCCAAGCTGCTTTTGGTCAGTGTTTATCAAAGCCACAGAGGGGCAAGTTTTATTGTCTGGTACGGCAACTGTCTAGAGTTTATTTGTTTTGCTTAACTCATAATTAATGTCTGTTGATTACCAAATCCCACCTTGCCTCTGGCAGCCATCATTCCGCTCTTGGATTGCCTGAACTTGATTGTTTTGATATCGTCCGTAAGTAGAATCACATCATTTTTTTCCCTTCTGGGACTGGCTTATTTCACTAAACAAAATACTAATAATGTTCACTCTTGTTGCTGCGTAATGAAGATGCTCCCTCTGCAGCCGGGAATCAGCTGTTGTGTTTGTTCGACGGTTTCACTCTCTCTTCATCGGCTGAGACCATTTGGGTGGTTTTACCTGCTGACTATTGTCAAGAAACATGGTGGGGTGACTACGTCGACATGATGTTGAAATGGGATCGCTGTGTCTTGCGGCAACTTAAAATTTGAATTTATTGTTTGAGAATTTCACGCGTGTATATGATGTATTTTAAAAGTCAAATCCACTCCACTCCCTCTCCTCCGATTCTTTTTATGTTCCCCACCCACTGTTTTTTTCCCTGCCCACGAACACTCCTCCCTCTTTTTTAAAAGCTTACCAAGTTCACTTAATGTGGGTAGTGTGTGCATGGGTGTGGTGCCATTTCCAGAGCATGGGTGGTTCACCAGAGGCTGTCACTCTTCTTCCCTTCATCCCCCAGTTCCTAGGACTTGCCAGCCACTCCTCATCTAGGGGCGAGACTTTGTAAACTCCTCTCTATCCATGGACCTATGACTCACCAATACCTCCTCAGCTAGGGGTGGGGCTTCATAAGCCCCTCCCTATTTATGTGTATGCTATTCCCCTCAAGCCCCCACTCCCTGGCTGTGAGTGCAGAACCCAGTGTTCTGTCGTGTCATGTGGAAAGCAGTGCTTCACACAGTGGCCGCCAGTTCCTCGGGCTTTTATAGTCCTGCCATTCCCTCATCCTGGACAATCCCTGACTCTTGCAGTATAGGTGTATGACATCGTGGTCCCACTTAGTACTGAGTACCCGGCAGTATCTTTGTCTGTGCATGTTGACCAGTCTCAACTCTCTGTTAACCCTTTGAAGCACCTCAGTGTTGTGGAGACAGCTCCAGATCAGTCCGCTAACTCTCTGCCAAAAGGTTCTAGCTCCTCGAATTTCTACCAACACTTCGTTGTTGGTTTTGTTGTTGTTGTTGGGTTTGTTTCACAGCCATCTGGATGACTGTGAGGTGGTTTTAATTCACATTTCCCTGGTGGTTAGTGATGTTGAACATATTTACCTATACCTAATGGTCATTTGTATTTCTTCTTCTTCTTCTTCTTCTTCTTCTTCAAAAAACATCTATTTGGGGCTCAAGAGATGGCTTGGTGCTTAAGAGCACTTGCTCTTCCAAGGGACCTGGGATCAGTTTTTGGCACTCACAGGGAAGCTCATAACTGCCTGTAAACCCAGCTCCAGGGGGACCTGACACCCTTTTCTGGCTTCCACAGTTACCTGCACACACAAGGACATACCCATATACATGCCCAACACATACACATAATTTAAATAAATATAATTAATCATGAAAACAATGTCTATTTGTCTTTGCTTCTCTGTTGTTGAGTGGTAGTTGTTTATATATATATATATGCACATATACATATACATACACATGCAACATATATATGTATATACAAATATACATACATGTACATAAACACACATGCAAAAAATGTACACAGCAATACACATACACATATGTACACATGCATATGGACATGCATATACACATGTGCATACATGTGCACACATATACACATATATACACACCCATGCATATATACAAGCCTTCCCCTACATCTCCTTCTATGTGAATATATACACATGTGTGCGTATACATGCATGAATGCACACATATGCATGTATAGATACATATAGGTGTGCATGTACATACCTATGCATATACATGTACATACACACATATATATAAACATACATGTATATATTGGGTTTTTACCCTTTACAGACACATAGCATGTTCTCTCCCTCAAGAGGCTGACTTTTCATGTACTCACCATCTCCTTTCCAGCCTGTGCTTTTCAGTTGGATATAATCCCATTTTCTATTTTTGCTCTTATTTATGGTTTAGTTGCCAGGCTCAAGAGGTCACTGCCAAAGCCCATGTCATGTAGCCTTCCCCTACATCTCCTTCTAGCTGTTGTCTCAGTTCCTAGGTCTTCGGCTCCACCTTGGTTTGTAGAGTGAGATGAAGGTGTGGTTTCATTGTTCACATGTGACTATACAGCTTTCCCAGAGTCATATGTTTATAAGGCCTGCCTTTTCCCAGGATTCTCTTGATATAGTTGACCGTGTGTGTGCTTCTGTTTCCATGGCTTTCTAATATATTTTGAAATCAGGAACTATCTGCCCTTAGCTTTATTTTTTTCTCAAGACTTATTTGGCCATTGGAGCTTCTTTATGGCTCTATAGGAATTTTGTAAATTTTTTTATACTCCTGTAAAAAATAGTCTGTTAAATTTGATTCTATGGGATTTATTGGATTGAAAGACCAGTTTAAATAGTACAGAATTTTGACATTGCTCTTTGTGTACCCACCAATGTAAAATGCCTTTTTGATAATTTTTGTCTTTTTTCTTCATTACTTCGATGAATTACTTACTAAACTTAATCATTCGGCATTCTGAAATTCATTTTAGGCTATCATACAAAGGAATGGGCTTCATCGCTGTGTCGTCACACATACCATTATAAAACTATAGAGAAGAAGCAACCGCACATTACAATAAACATTTCATGGTGAACGAAGTATCCTAATCGATGTTAGTTTTTGGTACTCAAGTCCAAAAACTCTTTAGTTTGCTTTTTATTATGTTGTTTATTTTGTTCTCCCGATGTTTACTGTCAGTGGATAAAAATATGACATACGGCCAATTTTCATGTTGACTTTTCCAGTTGTAATTTTAGAGTATTGGAGGTTCTCGCTACATAGTATCCTATTATCGATTAGCACAGATAATGAAACTTCTTTGGTCCTCACTATGATGCTGTTCGTTTCTTAATCTTGCCTGATTGCTATGGCTAGGATTTCTAGTTACATGGGAAAGAAGCAATCAGAGTAGCGACCCTTGTCTAGGACTAGATCTTAGAGGAAAATGAGTTTTCTAAGGTTGAATTTGAACAGTTCTAAGTGTTTGCTACTTTGTTGTGCACTTTCATTGTGAAAAGACTTTCTATCTTATTAAATCTTCTCTCTACATCTGTGAGGTGCTCCTGTGAGATTTGCATGCTCCTGTTCTTTTAGCTGGTGCATCACATTAACTGGTTTATATTCCAGGCGTAACTCTCACTGGGTTATGAGGGTATGGTCCTCTCAGTATGCCATTGAATTTGATATCGTACTGGGAATTCCACATTCATGTTTGTCAAGGTACTGGTCTGTAACGATCTTTTCTGTCTTTGCTGGCTTTGGTGTCCGGTGATGCTTGTTCCATTAGATGAATTAGGGAATGTGTCCTCATCCTCTATATTTCTCAGGAATGTCAGAGGTACTGCGTACCATCTCCTGGATATGTGTTAGACTCCATGAAGGAAGCCATCGGGTCCTGGGATTATCTTTAGCAATTTTTGTGTGTTGATTCAATGTTCATACTTGTTATAAGTCTTGTTAAATTTTGTTTCTCTGTGATTTTTTTCCATCTCTAGGAGTTTATACACTGCTGTCCCCCGGCCTGTTAGCATCTAGCTGTTCACAATCGTTCTGAGATCGTTTTCATGTCTGCATCTCTCTTCTTTAATTCCAGACGTTACTCGCTTTTCTTGTTCTTTTTCATCTAAGGGTTTGTTAATTTTGTCTTTTGAGATCAACCAAATGTTTAGTTTTGTGTATTTACTTTTCTTTTTTATAATCACTCTTTTTTTCTGTTCTCCCTTTTATTTTTTTTGCTTCCATCTGCTAATTCTGAGCATAATTTTGTAGATCATGGAGCATAAACGAGGTTATTTGGGATTATGTTTCCCTCTTTAATGTGTTTTTGAGTTTCAATTCCCCTGCTATCATTCCTTCTGATCCCTCCCACGGGTTTTGGAATGTTGTAATTCCATTTCTATTTGTCTCAGGATACACTGTACATCCTCTTCTGGCTTCCAGTTTGAGCCAGTGTTCAGGCTCAGTGTTGTTGAGTTTCCATGTAATTTTGCATACATATTTTTCTGTTATTTATTTAATTTTCTTTCTTAATTGGAACCAAAAAAAATTACTGGGAATCAATTTGATTTTCAAAAAAAAAATCTAAAGACTTATTTTAGGCTTGAGCATAATCTTTTGTGCTGTTGATTGAATGAATGGTAAGTTCTTTGTGTGTCTATTTGGCTAAATGAATCTCATAGTACTTTTAAGCTCACTGTTTTCTCCCTTGATTCTCTGACTGGATATTTTGTTTCTTGTTATGTGTGGGCTGCAGTGGTTCAGATATTCTCTGTGATTCATGTAATAGCAATGTAATCTTCATTAGAACCCTTTAAGAGGAGCACAGAACCCTTTGGTTATGAACTGCTGACCCTCTCAGCAGAGTAGGGTAGGGGAGTTACTTTGGAAGTGGAGTTCTCGTGCAGGGTGAAGTCAGTCCCTTCCCTTTCACTGTTATTTGCACTTGGTGTTCCCCTCTCTGACAGTGAGTGAAGCCAGAAGCAAGCCCCAGGCAGCTGTGGATCCATAAGAAACAAATCTTTGTTCTTTATAAATGACCCAGTCCCTAGTATTCTGTAATAGTATAGAGTTCATTGAGACAGGAGATAATAAGTCTTTTTTTATTACTGACAATTTTTCCTTCAGTCTGTCAAAATTTGCTTTATGTGTTAGGTTTTTGGATGTTGGGTGCATGCGTATTTGTAAATGTGACATATTCCCTTTGAACTGCCCCTTGCGTCATTGTGGAATTACTTTATCTCTACCAATAGTTTTAAGTTCAAAGTCTATCTTGTTTGTCCCCATTTGCAAGAAGAATCTTTTTCCATCCATTGCCTTCAGCCTGTGTGTATTTAGTTCAGTTGTGAATCTCCTGTAACAAGTAGGTTTCGATAATTGAATTCTTCTCCTTCACCTTCTCCTTCTTCTTCTTTTAAAATAATGCATTCATTCACCGCATGCCTTTTCATTAGTGAATTTGATCTATCCACATTAAGGTGAATATTGATAAAAATAGGCTTTTTATTGACAAAGTATTTGTTGTTTCTTATTCTTTGTTGAGTTCTTCTAATTGAAGGTTTTCTGGAGGGATTTGCCTAGCTTTTTAACCCTTTACTTTAAATACACACATGCATTTCCTTTGTGGTTAGTTCAAGGCCTGCATAAAATATCTTTTGGCTATTGACTTCTACTTTAAAATACCATAGCAGTTTAAATTTGCATGCAAAGGCACTGTACTATAATGTTTACTGCACACTAGCAAAGTATCTATATATTAATCATTAAACATATAGTTAAAATTATATATATATATATATATATATATGTATATATTATATATCTCCCTCAGTAGAGTAATGTGCATATATACATATTTCTTTTTATTGTTAAACCTATATTTTCAGGTTGACATTTAGTACAAGAGCCTTTCTATATGACTAATTCCTTGTGATTTCTCTGGTAAGGCAGGCCAGGTAAGAAGTACCCTCAGTTCTTGTGTACCTGTGAAGACTCTGTCTCTTCACATGTAAAGTATAATTTTGCCAGTTGTCTTAAAATTGGCTGGCAGGGTTTTTCCTCTAGCCCTTCGTATTTATCATTCCATTGTCTCTTAACTATGAGGGTTCTGCTGACACCTCCCGGGTCAGCTTCCTCAGAGCTCCTGCACACGTGACCAGCCAGGTCCGCTTCCTCAGAGCTCCCGCACACGTGACCAGCCACTGCTCTCTGCCCTCACAGGTCTCTGTTTCCACTTTAGTAAGTTATGTTTCTCAGTAGCCTTCATTGGGTTGATCCTCTTGAGTGAACGCTGAGCTTAGTGAACCTGGACGGACATTTTCAGAGAGACCACATAAGTACAGACAGACCACATTTCTGCTCTGTTCAGAGCATCCAGTGGTCATTTTTGCCCTCGCAGTGGCCTCCAAAGCCTCAGCGCTCGGCTCTTGTTGCCTGTTCCATCGCATTGCTGGATACCGGTTTCTCTTGTTAGTTGGCCACATTCATGGCGGATGCTTCTTAGATCCTCCTGGTGTTTCCCACCGTACTGATCTCATGCTTACAGCGTCTTCTAGATGCTTCTGTTACTGATGGCTCTCTTTAGGTCTTCCCTGGTGACCCTATCGAAAATATCCTCATCTATTCACTTCCTCCCAAGAATCAATCTCAATCTCTCTCTCTCTCTCTCTCTCTCTCTCTCTCTCTCTCTCTCTCTCTCTCTCTCGTTTGATCCCAGGGTGTTCCCTAACAGAGGAGTGGAATGCTTGCTAGCCTGTTAGATCTCACAAGGTCAAAACCTGGAAGGGAACTTCGTGTGTGGCCCTTTTGAGTGAATGTGTGATCAAATATAGTCATATAAACACATAAGAGGTTAATGAGTTAACAAGACAGAATTTGGTTTCTAATGCCTTTGGATACTATGATATTCTTGGTTTTCCAGCTCACCTTTGTCTCCTGGAGATGTAACCAGAACAAAGACCTTTTTTCTAAAACAGAGCAAGACTGAACTTAGAAACAAATGGTATTTGGGGAATGGCACAGTGCATGAGCACACGTGATTGTCTGGCCCAGTGGGTGAGGACACTTGATATCCAAGCATTAAGATCTGAGGTCAGATACCCAGCGCCATGTAAAAAGTAAGGCATGGCTTTGTGTTCCTGTAACTCTAGTGCTGCAGGCGGTGGAGACAGGAGGATTGCCAGGACTGGCCAGCAGACAGCTTAGCCATAAAACAATGAGCCCCAGGTTCAGGGGGAGACTGTGTCCAGGAGAAGCAGGTGGTGGGAGATGGATACCCTCCTTCCTCTGTCATGGCTACTGCACTTCCTCCAGCATGCACCCCCAACATCCGCCCTTATCTTAACAAATTAGAAAACCCATAAAAGAACCATAGGAAATCACTATATAGGATATAGAAGTTATGTTTCCTAAATATTAATACAAATATCATGTTAAGGAAGTAAAACAATTTAAAATAATGGGTTTTTTTGGGGAAAAAAACCTTACAGGTGTAAAAGAGAAGCATATGGTTGACTAGAGATTGCCGATGAAACTGACAGATGATTAACATTCATTAAAACTTTTAATTAACACCTTGGAAAATTCCATAAAATGATACTGTATGTAGATGAGGATGTGTGATAACTGGGAACGTTCTCTTACCTGTCTTACAGAGGGGAAAAATGGATCACAGAACTGCTTATGATAACGATTTCTTTCGCCCTGGGTCTGTTTCAAGTGTTACCGGCTTGTGTCAATCATGCCAATTGGAGCTGCCAATAATCCTAAATACATTTGGCTGAGATATAAGTGATTCTCTGTGCTTTCTGGAGGCAAGAAAAACTACCTCTTTTTAGTTGCTTATCACTTCTTTTCTACACATTTCCTGCTTAAGCCACTGTGGGAGGGTTTGGGCTCTCAGAGAAAGAGAGGTTTTCCAAGCTGCTGTAAAACAGATACGTCGGAACTGTGGTTCATAAAAACTCACGTTCGAGAAATGATATCTGAAACAGAACTGGAGGCTGTGAGGCGCCGTCTTCGTGAGGGCTCCGCAAGGCTGAACTGCACTTCCTCCTGTGTGGTCAGACTGCATTTTCAACTTGTAGTTTACAAAGCTGAGAGGGGCAATTTTTGTCTCGACAGCGGTGATAATGAACACAATAAAGACTTCACACACTCACACATGCGCGTGCGCGCGCGCGCGCACACACACACACACACACACACACAGTTTTCTACAGTAACTTTTAGTAATATTTTTTTTAGAGGTGGGTCACACGTAGCCCAGGCTGGCCTTGAACTCTATGTCACCAGAGATGATCATGAACTTCTCTAAGCTTCCTCCTCCTCCCGAGCGCTGGCATCGAAACTATGTACTGTAATACTCAGTCTCTGCTGTACATGGGACTGAACTCAGAGTTTCTGAGTACTAGGCAGGTACTCTACCAACCAAGCTACATGTCTAGCCATTACATCTCTTAATCATTTTTGAAATCCTTAAATAACAGCCTTTGTGTTGCTGAGAGAATTCTGGCCTGAGTCTAAGTTTACATACCTGTTTCACTGAGGAGGGTTGTAAAAACAGAATTATGGTTTTATTTATTTATTTATTTATTTATTTATTTATTTGGGATAGGTCTGTTTGGCTGCTATTAGATATCATGCTTGGGCAGGTTTAAATGGCTATTAAATACCTAGAGTAATCATTAAGGGTTTGGATTATTGTCCCAAGTGGTTGAATCCTTGACATCCTCTGGGACTGATGAGGCCGCATAGCTTTTCCTGTGGCCTGCTATGATTACTGTATTGAGCGTCTCTGGGTCTCTTTTGTGCTGAGATCCTCTCATACTGAGGTCCCCCACACCGAGTTCCCCCAACACCGAGTTCCCCCCATACCATTCTTGTTGCCACCTTCTTGCACACACTCCTCCTAACTCCACTCTGTGCCTATTGCTACATGTACCTAGTTATAATCCTCCCACCTACTGGGCTCTGTGTGTGTGTGTGTGTGTGTGTATGTTGGAGGGGAGGAGAAGGGGAGAGGAGGGGAGAAGGGAAGGGAGGGGAGGAGAGGGGAGGGGAGGAGAGGGAGGGAGGGAGGGAGGGAGAGAGAGAGAGAGAGAGAGAGAGAGAGAGAGAGAGAGAGAGAGAGAGAGAGAATTTGTGAGTTTGTGTTGTTTAAGGAGACTTCTCTTGCTCCATGCTTTTAGAATATATTAACTGGCTGTCACAGTGTTGCCTCCTGACTCAAGGAAAAGAAGCATACAACTTGATACTGTAGTCATTCAACTGGAGGAAGTTGCCAGGATCTTTGCTACATGAATTAGACATTAGGATTGAAATCACTAAGGGTGATCAGTTATAAGATTCCCTGCTTTGAAAGCTAATGTATGGTTTAGGTATTGTATTTAAGTTCTTTGGAATATTTTCTTGTTTTCTTGCTTAATGTTTATTAAGTATTGTGATTTTAAATCATTTTTCTAGATTAGCTAAGGGAGTTAAAGCCTTGGAACCAAAATAAGAAAGCTTTAAAGACACAAAGGAACAAATTTGTATTATTATTTTTATCTCTCTTAGCATTGGGAGCCTAAATGTTTTGAAGCTGAAGCATAAAGAATGCAGGGAGAAACAAAAAAAATTACATCGAAAATACCAATTAAGAATGAATGTTGCCTGATTTATAATTCCATGCGCAGAGATTATAAAGAAGAAATACCACGTGTGAAGAACGAGATGCTCCGAAGTTGTAGCTCTGACTCTATAATTGAGAATTATCCTGCTGAGAAGAAGAAGGAGCTCAGGAAAGGGGCACGCTCTCAGGGGCTTTGAGCAGCTCAGAGTCAGAACGAGCAAGTGCCAAAGACAGAGGCCAGGGATGGCAGAGGCTAGCCTAGTCAGGGTGCTGGGCTTGCCTAGGGAAACGAGAAGTACTCAATCACAACCATCCATCCCTGTCCACACCACAGGTGTTCATGAAGAGACCCTTTCATTGCTTAATTATCTTATTTGTAAAATGTAACGGGGTCGTGGGGCGGGGGTGATCTCAGTTGGTAGAATGCTTGCCCAGTTTGCAAACTCATGAAGTCACGGGCTTGAATCCCAGAACCACATAAAACCAGGTATGGTGGTACATACTCCCTTACAAATCGAGTTCCAGTTCATCCTGGGCTACATAATATCCTGTCTAAAAAGATAAATCACAAAAAATATTTAAGAAATCACACACACATGAGTTTAAGTTTAACCACCTGTTGTATATTTTTTAAACCTATAGGAGTTATAACAGAAAAACAAAATGTAGAATCGCGCATTTTCGGATGAGCCTGTTCAGCTGCTATTAGACAACACGTCTGGTCAGGTTTAAACATTGATGTCACTCCTAAGCCCCTCAAATCTTCTGTGATAACCTTGGACTTTAATACCGAATAGACATGGCCCCTGAAGCTCCAAAAGTCTTGCTTTTGTCTCCAAAGTAGGAAGTAGAATTCAGCACTACAGTTCCTGCCTACGGGTTCCTGTCTTGGCTCTCGTCCTGGATGGTCGATAACCTGTAAATCAGATACACCGTTGTGTCTTTCAACCTGCTTTTAGTCAGTGCTTTATCATGTAACAGAGGAGCCAACCAGTTTATACACTGGAGTCACATTCCCCACCCGAAATAAACAAGGGCGTCAGGACCTTGTCTTAACCACATACTCAAGCTTACAGCAACAGGCCAGTGTGGGCTGAGCCTGCCAGGACATTGCTACAAGCTTTATGGGTGGAAGTGGGAAGCTGTTCATCAGAATTATACGGAAATTCCAGGAAAAGATATATAGACCAGTGCTTTGGCTTTTGAGCATTGTGAAATGTCACCTTGGTGCTCCTGGATCAATGGGGCAGCAGGTGTTCTGTGTTTATAAAGAGCTGGTTAGAGTTTGATGAGAACAACTTGGCACTGGTAGATTTTAATGGGTGAATTGGCCTACTCTACTGGGATAGCCTCATTTAGGCTTTTTAGAATACTCTGTTTTTTCTTTGCCAATTTCCTGTTCTCACTTTTCCCATCCCCATCTTCTTGTCTCTCAAACCCGAGGAGTCCAATTCGTGTTTCCCAAATACTCTGGAGCATGGTAGATCTGCAAGGGGAAACCACAAAGGAAGATTGACCTTTCCTATCCCCGCAGCTACCAAATGCTCACATCACTTCTCCAGGGGCAGGACAATGTATCCACCTCTCTTCCACATGGGGTTTTGTCTGGATGGAGCTTGTTGCAGGTGTTATGTATGTTGTCATATGTGTAATTGCCCTGCTGTGTGCAGAAAATAGCTTCCCACCTCTGGCTCTGGGCAAGGGTAGGATATGCATGTCCTACTTAGAGTTGATCATTGCAAAGTCTTACTCTTCTCGCACACTGACTAGTTGTGTATTTCTGTATCAATCAGCATCTGCTGCAAGATGAACAAACCAGTAAATCATTGGTGTAAATGGCTGCAAGGTCCCTTGAGAGAAACTGTAGCAGAATTGGGATGAAAACAGAGATTTCCTGAGTCCTTTTCTCAGCGTTCTCGACTGCCTCAGCCAATATGCGGGGATGATCAAAATCTCCGCCAGAATAAAGATGTAATCGTAGCAGCTACCAGTAAAGTTAGCCTTCTTGTATGCAAGTTTCTAAACACTTTTTGTATATGAACTCCTTTAGCATTTCCAGTCCTGGAATCCATCCAGCATCTTGATCATCATGAGTCCTGTGATTCAAAACAGTAAGTCTTTTGTCAGAGACCCTGTAGGACATATGCGCTAGAAGCAGGATCTGAACTAGGAACACTCAGTTTTTCTTAATTGACATTTTAGGGTATCATGTTTCATTGGTAATGTGTTTCACTGTGGCATTTTTTCACAATAATTTGTTCTTATTGACTCCCCTCTTATACTCCCTTCCTTCCCTCTTACCCTTCTCCTGATGGTCACTGTCCCTCCCCAGTAGTGACCCCTTCATTTTCTATCACATGTATTTCTTTATCTTCCTTACCCCTTCCTTTTTTGGGTACATTTTTACTTTTGTGAACTAAAAAAGGTGCAGTTTTGTGTTTCCGAGTCTGGCTTATTTCCCTTAGCGCAATTATTTCTGGCTCTTTCTCTCCCCGTGAATGTCATGCTTTTACTTTATGGCTGCACACATTCCCTCGGGTGCATGTCCCACACGTTCTTCATGTGTTTGAATGTTGATGAGCATCTAGGCCGATCCCATTACTTGGCTGCTATGACCGGTACGACAGCAACTGCACATGTGCATGTATCTCCGTCAGGGGACTTAGATCCCTTTGGGTCTGTACTCAGAAGTTACAGCTGCAGTATCCACATTTTTAACTTATATGCCATGTTGTCTTTGAAATAGAGATGAGGCAAATTCCTATTGTACTGAAATAACATGGCAGAGCCACGAGTTATCTTGCTAGTCTTTAAATAACTGTCAAACTTTCTCCATCGGTGAGGAAGATTTGGAGTAAATGATAGGATGAGATATTAAGGTAGATTTTTGGCAGACTGAACAATTGAACTCATAGATAATGGATTAATTAATTAATGTTGATGTGGGCGATAGCCTTAGCCTTAGTCCTATCATTGAGTAACGGTTGATAACTTCCGCTGGTTGGTTTTGTCAACTTGACACAAACCTGGACATATCTAGGAAGAGGGAAACTCAATTGAGGAAATTTTACCCTCAGATTTCCCTACAGACAAGTGTTGGGGGGGTGTGTGTGTTCATTTCCTTGACGAGTAGGGAGAGCCATCCTACTGTGGACAGTCCCATCCTTGGACCTTCTGCCATGGATTCTATTTCAGTTCCTGCCTCAAGTTCCTGCCTTGATTTCTTGCCCTGATGTCCTGTCATGATAGGCTGTGATCAAGACTTGTAAGCCAAGAAAGCCCTTTCCTCCCCAAGTTGCTTTGGTCGTGGTGTTTCATCAGAGCAATACAAAGTAAACTATATCCACCCTTTACGTTTACATCTCAATGGGATAATTTCTATATTTAATAAAATACAAGAATTCAATGTTCAGGTAAATGTAATAGTATACAATGCCCAAATGAGGGCAACTGTCTTGGGAGGGGTCCCTGGGAAAAATGAAAATGTAATTTAAAGGTTTATAAGCCACTGGCTGGCTGGAGTTTCTGAAAGCAGCTACTGGCTAATTGTTGAAACATTGGACTCAATTAGGTCCAGAGGGCTGGATATATTTGAAAATCAGGAAGGTGGGAGAGACAGGAAGCCTCCTCTGTGCTGCCTTCAGATGGCAGGCAGAAATTAAACCATCATTTTACCACCATGAAATGTAAAACTGTAAAAAAGAAAAAATCAGTGTATGAGAGGCTTACTATAGAAAGTGGAGAGATTTTTATCAGAATCAGAATTACATTAGAAAAATCTCCTAAGGTTTCCTATCTTTAAAAATTGTATAGTTCTATAATTTCACAAACTTGTCATGACAAATTGAGGAGATAAGAGGAATTAGCTTTAGGGGAAAATAGCGTGCTTGTGAGTGAGTGTATACGTGTGTGTTTCCAGACAGATCAAACACACAGGCAGTTTTGAAGACTAATTAAAGCCACAATGGGGAGTGGCTCTGAGCTTTTCTCCTCCAAACCATTCTATGATCTCCTGAGATAAGCACAAAAGTGTATAACTTACCATGACGGTAACATACCATGGCAAACCCGACCTGTATGTTGCGGTAAAGAGCAGACACACATCAGTCCCTACTTGTTCACACTGCTGTGGGGTGTTCAGCCTTTCCTTTGATAGGAAGCAAAACTTACCAGTCTACACACAAGACTCTGACCCTGTATGGAGTTAAATATTGACAGCCCATCTGTGAGAGGAAGCCACATCGGATTCCTCAGGACCTGACAGCAGAGCTGGTACTAATGTTCAGATTAATCTGATAAGGCCTCCTTGGCGTATGTGTTTTTAAATTGCATTTCCACAGGACTGGATGGATTGTATAGTCATCGTATAAATGGTTTCTACTTGCTTCAGATGTAATTCTGCAGCTTTTGAATTAACCTAAGTATTAAACTAACCAGAAGTCTTTGGTTTTGTTGATTCAGGAACTGAGTTCTGGAACACGACTTACCACTCACTAAGGTCCTTCTGTGCAGTTGGTGGTACTGCAAAGGTCTGTCTCCTATACCTGCCGGTGATGTCACCACTCTTTCCATGTTCTGTCCTCTCTGGGTCTTCTTTTTAAATACTTGACAAGCAAAACTCAGGAGGCAAAAGACGGTGCACGCATCCCCACCATCTCTACAAAGCTAAAGGTGTTATCTTTAAGTCTGAAGTAGTTTGCAGTCTTATTAAACACTGACATCCAGAAATAAATGAAGAGGGAGTTGCTGAACTCTACCTGTGCAAACAGGCTGGATGGAGGCAGGATTCTGAGCTTCGTTTCAGAGAGGATTTAGTCTCTCCGCATCTCAGCAACTTCTGTCGATTTATGTAGATTCCTGTCCAGTAGTTGCACCTGTGTTTTAGAACGGCTCTTTAACCTGGGCTTGCTGAAGACCTCTCTCTGCTCAGTGAGTATAGCACGTAATTATTAAGAAACAAGTAAGTGTCACTCAACAGGAGTTATCTCAGGCTGCAGCCTCTGCCCTAGATGCTGACCATTCTACTCAAAGTCTTTGCTGCCCTGTCTTTTAGGATTTAAAATTGTCTTCTGATTAGGCTATCTACCCTTCCTTGTGGTAGGAGTATCAGTCAAGTAGTGTTGGTTCATTGTTTTAAATAATAACTAAGGTAATGTTGGGTTTAATATGGAAGATGTACCACCATTTTAAAACGTATTACAGTGATTTTTTTCCTTAATTACGCAGATTCCCACATGGATATCAGGTTCACTAAAGTCTGAACGGGAAGCAGAGCATGTGTGTGTAGAGGGCTATGGGATTCTCCTCTCTACGTGTGTAAAAATCGAGCTAATAAATGTTTTATAAAATGTACAGATTTTAGAAGTAGTCAGATAAGATGTTCCTGACTCACGCCTCGCTCAGCAGCCCCTGTTGGCAGCATGTAAGTTGTCATAGAAATTTAACGTTATCTCAGGCCTTTGGGCATTGAGGTGAGAAGAGAAGACGCTGATATTTAAGGCATTACCAGAATACAGTGTTTAATTTAGAAATTTAAAGAGCATGTGAATTTAAATGTGACAGAATATTTGAAAATGAAACTCCAAATGGAAAGTTTTTGTTTTGTTTTGTTTTCTTTTTTGACTTGTGTGACTTAAGAGGTGGGAGTGGGTTGGGGCAGTTCTGACAAGTTAGGTACAGTAAGTTTGCCGAGCCTGGTGCAGTAAGATGCTGTGGGAATTTGCTTTTTGGTGGGAGAATGGAAGGAAAGGGGCAGATGACCTGAGTGACTTGGAAAGAGAGTGTGCTCATGTCCATGATGCCCCCGGCCTTCTCTGTCTTCACCCCTCTTCTAGGAAGGGACCTTCCTGTGGACACTTGTTTCTTGGGGGCTGGAGTCACTCTTGTTCTTGAGTTCCCTGTGTAAAATAGTTTCACTTGTCCTATATGATCATACTGGCATCTGACTTGTGTCCCCTGTCTTGAAACCTCTCTTCTCATGCCATAGACTAGTTTGAGCTACCTCTTCATCAGGATCTCCTGAGGATTTTAAGTCCTGAGCAGTATGAGAAGTTCAAGGGCCGTGAGCTGGGAATGAATCGTCAGGACACATACACATGTGTTTCTGATCACACACAACAGCCCAGCTGGTGCCAAGGCTTGGCCTATTATTTGCTTATCTGCCTGGCCTTTACTTCCTGCCTGGCTTTTCACTTCCTGACCCCTCCTTGAGGTGTTTAATTTAATTTGTCTTAATCAGCCTTTGGGGCCATGACTCTTTTTAAGATCACTGAACATTTGAAAATTGGAACCAGTTGATTGAGTCATAGAGAAACAGACCTCCCTTGAAAATTCCTGCCATGGGCACGCTGTCACCTTGGGCAGCTGACCCATGCTGCTCTGGTCTGTCATGCTGGTCAGGACTGGCCACTCGTGACATGTCTTCATACTATGTATGAAGTTTGTATGGCTCCCATTACAAACTAATACGTCACACTAATGTCGGACAGCAGGAGGAGCAAGCATCTCTTCTGAGCGTAACTCCAGACGTTTGTTTCTGGAGTTGCCTGAGTGTGGTGAGATTAACTTGACAAAGTTAATCCCAACAAGTTTTGGTCTGACTGAATCATTTCTTCTTGCTCCATTGACCCGTTTTTTTTTAATTTACCTTTAGGGCGGTTTCTGCATTCATTAATACACACTGAGTGAAAAAGCAATTAGATTTTTTTTGTACTAAAATTTATGGCCAGTATCCTCAGCATTTATCGCTATATTAACATGGGAAGGGCTGGGGTCACTGGCTCAGCCTTGTGACTGAGAGCTTGTCACAGGGTCACATGATCACAGGATCACATGATCACAGGGTCACATGATCGCAGGGTCACATGATGGTCCATAGGATTTTGGTATTCAGTATGGATAAAGCCAAAATTGCCGGAGTGACTTCTCCTAATCTCTCACAAGTTTGGATGCCAGTGCCGCATGCTCTCTCAGCTGCTTACTGGGTTCCTGGCATGTTATTGACTAATCATCCCCCAAGAAAAACTACAAATTCATTTATTTATTTACATGCTATAAAAACATTCTCAGGTGAACACCACCACCCCCTTTCTGGTATGCTCATGTATGCTCATGCATGCATGTGATTGCACATGGCTATGCACGTACATTTGTGGTCATGGACATTCATGTGGAGGCCAGAGGACAAACTCTGCTGTTGTGTCTCATACACCATTTACATTATGTTTTATTGTTATTACTTGTTTATCTCTATGTGTGTGTATGTGTGTGTCTCTGTGTGTAACACATATGTAGAGGTCAGAGAGTAAGTTGTGGAAGTCTCTCCTTCTACCACATGGATCTCAGAGATGCAGCTAAGGTCTTCAGGCTTAGGGCCAGACACCTTTGCCCCTTCCACAGCTATCTCCTTAGCTCCATCACTTTCTCCTTAATAATAATAATAATAATAATTATTATTATTAATTTTTCTAACACAATATTACTCATTGGTCTAGATGTTGCCAAACTGGATCAGATAACTGACCAGTGAGCTCAGAGTCCCATCTTGTTCTGTCTTCTTAGTGCTGAGGTTACCAGCAAGGAGACTTCATGCTCAGCTATTTTTAAATGTGGGTTCTGAGGGATGGAACCCAAGGCCTGTGTCCTTGTAAGGAACTGAGTGGCCTTAACAAGCCCTGCCTTTGCTTTTTATTGTCATTGACAAAATCGTCCTGGTCATTTGGTGTTCAGATAAGAATTTAGGGAGCACTGTAGGTAGAGGGGGGGTGAGGGGGGAGAGGAGAAAGTATCCAAAGCAAGAGGAAGAAAGTACACCTAAAGTCCTACATAAAATGCAACGGAGCTCAAAGTGGGCACTTGGTGCAATCTCTATCTTCGGAACGCTTTAAACCAAAGGATTGGCTTGTGTGGGGTTTCAGAATTGAGTGTAACCTTTCAGAATAATACAGTTCACACGCTTCATTTTAAGACCTGGGAAAGAATAGAAAGGTTAAATGACATGGTCACGGTCACACGAATAGTGGCATTGTGGGGCTGCTTATCTTTATTTTTAGGTGAGAAAAGTAGGCCATTTGCTTCGGAGATCTGGTAGAAAGGCCAAGATCACCAGGTACCCCAGTGTTGGCCAATGAACGGGCCATTTCCTAACTTTGCTTTTTCTCATTTTCTATATTTGACAGGTACAGCTGCTCGTCTTGAATCTCTCTGTTCTTGGAGGCTCTGTGGTCACGTGGTCTCCTCCCTTCCTCCGAGCTTCGTGACTGACAATGGGTCTCATTCAGAGGCCTCCTCAGGCTCCCTCTTCTTCATGCCCAGCCTCTGGAGGTCATCCCCTCTGTTCCTTGCACTCTTGACACACTCTGTGGGTAACCTCAGCATTTCGGCAGTATTTATCATGAGTCCCACACCATGGTAGTCCCTGGATAACGACAGGCACATGAGACGTGCAGCAAGGGCTCACACTGGTGCTCTGATGCTTCTGCTACTGTCTCCCTTTGAGTATTCTTGGACTCTATAGCTGTAGTTGTGGTAGATGCCCGGATCACACTGGCTGTCTGTACTGTGAACTCGATCGATCGGCAGTTCTCCTAAGCCCCGCCCAGCCTGAAGTTCTTTTCTTCCTGAATTCCTTTTCTCAAGGTCAGGCCACGTAGTGAGTCCTCCAGAAAGTCAAATGCCCACTCTAAGCCTACTCTTCGCTTCTTTCCCCGTGAGTGAGCTCCAGCCCCTTCGCACCAACTCCTGCCCTCCTCCGCCTTCGTTTAGTCGGTGACCATCGCTATTAGACTCCCATCTGGTCTTCATTTTGAAAGCTTGCTCCCTTTTCTACAACCTCCAGGAAATCCACTCTGCTTAGGGCTGCTCCTGTGATGGCTTATAAAGTTGATGGTGGGAAGGTGGTCCTATCCATCTCCACGTAAAGCCTGCTAGCTTTCCCGAGTTCTGGAGTGAAGCACACCAAGGTTCTGCGACCTGGCGCTAGCCCCCGTGTCTGCCATCCCTACCTAAATGCGTGCTGTTCCCTGACAGCAGCACCCATGTCTCACATCTGAGTACTGGCTTGCACCGTTTCCTTTAACTAGGACAGCACACCTCTACTCATGGCTGCCTGCTCTGAATCACCTGGCAAAACTTAAAATAATTATGAAAATTTTCATAATCTCTTCTTCATAATCCCGCTTCAATCCCGTGTTTTACAACAGTACATGAGCACACACTACATACATATGATCTTAAATTTAGGCAGCACATATAAGATAAAGCATGCCACGGTCTTTTGTTTGTTTGTTTGGTTAGTTTTTGGCTTTTGGAGAAGAGTGTCTCTCTGCACAGCTCTGGCTGTTCTGGAACTCACTCTGAAGACCAGACTCTGTAGCCTCCAACTAATGAAAATCCCCCTGCCTCTGCCATATGATTGCTGGGATTAAGGGTATGTGGCACCATGCTGTTTTAAAATCTGGCTTACTTCACTTAACATAATGACCTTTGCATCCACCAATGTTTCTTGAAAATATTATGATTTTGATTTTCTTACAGAGGAATGAAATTACACCGTGTGTGCGCGTTACCATTTCTTTAATCCATCTGTCTGCTGATGGGCAGCTAGGTTAGTTCCACTTCTAGGATTTGGTGAACAGTGCTATAGTAAACAAGGATGGACAGGCTGATTAAACTTTGATTTATTCATCTCTGTCACTTTTTCTTTCCTTCTTTCTTTTTCTTCTTGAGTTATTTTAAAGTAAATTCAGGGCACCATATAATGTCTACTCCATTTTATTAGCTGTCCTCAAGACTATGGTAATTTTCATGCCTATCCGTGTTATTTCAGACTTCTCATTGACAGTGACCATTCCATGAGCTCATTCTGATTCTGAAGGAAAAACTTCCATGTTTCATATACCAGCTTTGCTTGATCTCTCCCTCTCTTCCTTTATTGACCCCACCCACTTGTTGCCGAACTAGGTCACTAGGTCACGGGCAGCATCGCATGCTCCACAATCTTTGTCTCCTTATGGCGGGAGCTTGTTTTTGTACCTTCTCTGTTACCTAGAAATAGAAATTCCCTTCAGAGGTTTGGTTAAGTTCAAACCCACCCTCCCTGGGCTTTCCTTCCCCATTTCTCTTCCTCCTCCACTCCTCTTCCTCCGCCTTCTGTTTCTTCCACCTGGGTGTTTACATTGATCAGCTGGTTCCCTTGGTAACAGCCTAACTCCGTATGATATCATCAGTCTCACTGTGTAGCTCTGGTTGAGTCCATTGATGACCGTCATCCAAATCTATCATTTCACATACGGTTGTAACATGTGTCAATCAATAATAATCTTATGATTTCTGCTACATTTACTGGGTAGAACTTTCCTGGGGTGGGTGGGCAATGGTTTGGGGGCCATCAAGATAGCTGTGATGACCCAAAAGCACTTGCTTGATGACCTGAGTTTGATCCAGAAACCATATGACGGAGAGACCAACTCCAGAAAGTTGCTCCCCGATCTCCACAGACATGCTGTGGACGCATGCGTGCAGACACACTGCATACACAGATTCGTTGTGCTTTCTCGGCTCAGGCCGTCTGACTACCTGGGAACACAGGGCACGATGGAGAGCGGGAGGGAGAGAAGGCTAGTGCTCGTACTTTGATGATCTGCCTAATTTTTCATTCTCCCGGACTCCCATTTCCATCCTTTCATTTGCTCAGATGAATAGATTCCTTCCACTGGAATATGCTGGTAATCGGGAAGCAACATTAAACACTGCCTAATTCCCTTGTGGTGATGTCTTCATACCTCACCCACCAAGTCTGCCCGAGTACTGGAAGTACTGAGTCTTATACCTGGAACTTCACTTCATTGTGGATGACTTGGGCAACAGCAGTGACACTGTGAGCAAGCAGCTGGCAGAATGCAAGTTACCCCAAGCATCGGCCGTGGGTTGTCTTTCCCACTCCCCAAATCATTACCGTGTCACTTTTTCCTGCTGGGGCACTTTTGTAAACTTGAGTGGTACTTGGAATATTTCTGTCGGTTTTCAGAGTTTTGAAAATCTTCTTCCACTGGGCAGTGATGGCGCACGCCTTTAATCCTAGCACTTGGGAGGCAGGGGCAGGTAGATTTCTGAGTTAGAGGCCAGCCTGGTCTACGGAGTGAGCTCCAGGACAGCCAGGGCTCCACAGAGAAACCCTGCCTCAAAAAAAAAAAAAAAAAAAGAAAACAAAAAAAAAAAAACCCATCTTCCTCCTTTCCTTTATAAAACATATTCCATACAATATATTTGATTATATTATTTTCCCTCCCTCACTTCCTCCAAGATCCCCCTACCCTATATTATGTTCTATATCTGAAAAAAAAACAAAAGAAAGAAAAGGCACACATACAAACAAACGAAGTTGTCTAACTACTCCTGACTATGAAGCCTGTCCTGGAGTATGGCTGCTGTACCCAGGGGACACTGCCTTGAAGAAATCAGACTCCTTGGACCAGGAGCTATCAATTGCAAATATCTTCTTGGTTAGGGATTGGACTCAAATACTTTTCTTATTCCTCGTGATTTGTCAGAAAGCGTTTACTTTCTGGTTCTGATATAAGTGTGATGAAATGGGATGTGTGGGATGGTTTATATAGAAATGTGTTATAAGTAATATGGCTCCAGGGCAATATGCGTTTGGGTACCTCCCTCAAGTGTGTGACCTCACTCAGGTGTGTGACCTAACTCAAGTGTGTGACCTCTCTCAGGTGTGTGACCTCACTCAGGTGTGTGACCTCACTCAGGTGTGTGACCTCACTCAGGTGTGTGACCTCACTCAGGTGTGTGACCCCACTCAGATGTGGACCTCACTCAGCTGTGTGACCTCACTCAGGTGTGTGACCTCACTCAGGTGTGTGACCTCACTCAGCTGTGTGACCTCACTCAGGTGTATGACCTCACTCAGGTGTGTGACCTCACTCAGGTGTGTGACCTCACTCAGGTGTGGACCTCACTCAGGTGTGGACCTCACTCAGGTGTGTGACTTCACTCAGGTGTATGACCTCACTCAGCTGTGTGACCTCACTCAGGTGTTGAAGCCCTAATTCTAATTTCATGAAGTTTGGAGATGGAGCCCTTGGGAAGGTGTAAAGAATAAGGTTGGATCCCTCATCAATAGGGTTAGTGCCCTTATCAGAAGAGACCAGCTAGCTCACTTTCCACACCAGAAGTTTCTCCATGTGGAGTGCGGAGTGTGGAGAAGCCCCCTCTACACAGCCAGATCTGGATGTTCAGACTTGGCACACTTTTTTTTTAAATCATTTAAGGCACCTGGTATATGGTGATTTATTATAGCAGCTATAAGACAACATCATGAGTAAAGGATCAGTAAAGACTGACTTGAATTGTTATCCTGATTGCTAATAAAAGGCATGTGTGTGTGTGAGTGTGCATGTGTGTGTGTGCATGCATCTGTGTGTGCATGCATCTGTGTGTGCATGTCTGTGTCCATGTAAGTTTGCATGTGTGTGCATGT
>NW_021620983.1:4709609-4760448 GCF_004785775.1 Grammomys surdaster
TGTGTGTGCATGTCTGTGTCCATGTAAGTTTGCATGTGTGTGCATGTATGTGTGTGCATGTCTGTGTCCATGTAAGTTTGCATGTGTGTGCATGTATGTGTGTGCATGTGTGTGCATGTGCATATGTGTACCTGTGTGTATGCATCTGTGTACATATGTGTGTGCATGTATGTGTGTGTGCATGTGGGGGTGTACATGTGTGCGTGTAGCAATAATAAAGACAGGAACATCAAGTTGAGAGGGAGTGTTTAGCACATGAGCAGGGCTGGAGGGAGAACAGGGAAAGGGGAGAAACAATGTAATTATATTTTACATAAAAAATTTAAGAAAGTATATTGATGAAGAGCTGATCTGTATGACATCGAAAACATGACCGACACATGACTTTCAATGTGTTTTTCTCCTGCATGTGCTTCTGGAGAGCCATTCCTCACAGTAGAGGAAGACCTGGTTTTCAGAACTTAAAGATCCCATCAACTTGTATTTAAAATCTCTGCTAGACTTTTTCTTTTCCATAGAAAAACTATTATGCCCTCATCATAGCCTTAAAGTGCCCGGTACTCAGAAGAATGTCTTTAGTCTCCACAGCCAGAACTGGAAGAAAGCACATTTCTGCTTGTGTGGAATTTTGAAGACATTTCTTGTATGTAAAATTTGATCACTATGTTCGCCTTTCACACAGGCTAGATCTCTTGTGGCGGCTCGTGACTTCTGCTCGTTGTATGAGCCAGAGGTGCTCACTGGAGTACAGCCATAACAAGCCTTGCTTTTACATCCCTTCATTTGCACAGGAAACAAGACACACGTTTAGAAATTGGTTTCACATGTTTGCTGCTTGAACAGCTATTTTGAGCGACACCCTACTCTTCAGTGAAGGGTAACTCCCTATTTTTCTTGTAACCTATATTGCTGTACCTAACCATAAAACCTTAAACAGAATAGGTAAGAAGAACACTACACTCTTCAGAATCCAGAAAGGGAGAATGATGTCCTTGGGTACTGGGATGGAGGTGGGGGCAGGGCCTGGGCCACTACTTAGTGACAGTGAATTGTGATTTATTGATCGAGCCATCTGGGGACTGCAATGGAGACTTCTCTGGCAGATAAGGCATTGGATCATACAACTAGTGGTATACATCCCTATACTGGCTGCTTTTGTGTGTCGACTTGACACAAGCTGGAGTTATCACAGAGAAAGGAGCCCTTCCTTGAGGAAATGCCTCCATGAGATCCAGCTGTAAGGCATTTTCTCAATTAGTGGTTAAGGGGGGAGGGCCCATTGTGGGTGGTGCCATCCCTGGGCTGGTAGTCTTGGGTTCTATAAGAAAGCAAGCTGAGCAAGCCAGGGGAAGCAAGCCAGTAAGTAACATCCCTCCATGGCCTCTGCATCAGCTCCTGCTTCCTGACCTGCTTGAGTTCCAGTCCTGACTTCCTTTGGTGATGAACAGCAGTGTGGAAATGTAAGCTGAATAAACCTTTCCTCCCCAACTTGCTTCTTGGTCATGATGTTTGTGCAGGAATAGAAACTTTGACTGAGACAGTCAATGTTGACTATATGTGTCATAGGTGAGCTTCGTTCATTCATTCATTCATTCATTCATTCATTCCTAATGAGACTATCTAGAAATTTCCCAAACTAGCAAACATAATAGAGGTTTAAGATGATCAGAAACCTCCCCAAGTTCAAGCAAAGGTTGGTCATTGTTTTGCATGATGGATGCCCCTCCCCCATCTCCTCATATGTAGAATAGACACCATGATCACTGAGCCCCCCTCACAGGGATCTTTAGCAGACTCAGTGATTTAATAAGCATGGATGGATTTCTTAGCACAAAATGGAGTCAATGCACTTCAGATGTTCTGGGAAGGAGGTGAAGAGGAGGGAATAGGACACACCTGTGGGTGTGCAGCGTGTTTGGAAGACACACCAACACCTTCCAACCTCCAGTACTCTGGTGGGAGGTAGACTCTTTCGTTTTGTTTTTTTGTTTTTTTTTTAGTTTAGAGTAGTTATTTTATTTATTTACATTTCAAATGTCCCCCTTTTCAGTTTTTCCTCTGCAACCCCTTCATCCTCTCCCCCTCCCCTTTGCCTCTATGAGGGTGCTCCCCTACCCACCCATCCAACCCTGTCTTGCTGCTCTAGCAGCACCTTATGCTGGGGCATTGAGCCTCCATAGGATCAAGGGCCTACTCTCCCATTGATGCCAGATAAGGCCATCCTCTGCTACATATGTATCCGGAGTCATGGGTCCCCCCCTATCTGCAAGCACTTCTTGGCATCAGCAGTAGTGTTGGGGTTTGGTGTCTGCAGATGGGATGGATCCCCAGGTGAGGTGGTCCCTGGATGGCCTTTCCTTCAGTCTCTGCTCTATTTTTTGTCCCTGCAGGGAGATAGATTCTTAAAGCAAGCATTACATGTTAGGGTCGGGTTTCACTTAAAACAAATTCTTTCCATACATACAGCATTGAGATACTGTGCACTAATTAAGTCAGAAAAACCTCTCTTTTCTAGCCACTTGGCCGACTCAGGTGTGGTCCAAGTTAGCAGTGTGAGACTGGGCTGTGCTTTTGTCTCCAGAGCACCTGCATTCTCTGAGCCTGTTTACAGGCTTTTATGGTGAGGACTGTCTACCTTGTGGCTAAATATGGACATATTCAAAAGAAGTGCCAGTTACTCTCAATTGTTCACGGAACCGCCGGTCGTCTCGTTACTTTTGATTTCTATCACATCTGCTCTCTTACTTGGATAACCGTCCTCTGAGAGGCTCCCTCCTCATCTCTCTCTCTTGTTTCATTCCTTCTTTCTTCACTCCAGATAGAAGGCAGCATTCTCCACAGGAACACCTTTCAGCTCCAGGCCTCTTGAGTCTGATAATGACAGGCATTTCCATATGACAATTTCCCACCCCCACCGCAGACCCACTTCATCTTCTCTTAGATGTAGCATGAGAGATGGAAAAGGTGAGACCAGCCAGTGTGGCTGGAAACACCACAGTCAAGCCTTGTTTGGATTAGCTTGAGGCTCAGAGAGCTGGGCTTTTAAACCACCTATGGCAGCAGCTGCAAGTGCCATAGTTTCAGAGAGGCGAGAGAATCTGAGTTCAGGTTGACACCATTACCCTCCAGAAACACCAAGGGAGAAAGAGGGATTTTTGCATGTTTTTGAACTCAGCTTGTTTACGTGGTTGTCAGCTATTTTGGGGGTTGCCATCAAGACTGAAAAACATGGTAGATTTCTGACAATAATGCACCCGTGCTTTCAATTTGTGTGTCCTTGTATTTTTTGTGGAATGTTATAAAATTTTAAACTCTCCTTCAAGCATATTTTGATAATAACTCCTTGTTTGCTCGAACTCTCTGGATTAGATATTGGTTTAGACAGAGACTTCTGAGTGGCTTATAACTTAAGACGTCCTCTAAATGTCTGTGTCTGTATTTTGGAGACATGATTTTAAGAGAACCTAAAGTGATCGCTGGTTGTGTATACCAAGTAGGTAAAGCATTTAGTCTTGTGAGACTGGGCACAATGGAGCCATTGGGATGGTCTAGAGTCCTAGTTTAAACATGGTGTTGATGTTACTGAAGTGTAAACAGTGATTGGTTAAATATTTCTTGTCCCGCGCTACCTCCCGCCAGCAGGAATGACGCGGCACACACAGGATCCTTCTGCAGTTCAAGCTTTAATCCCCCTTCCGAGGGAGAGCATCAGCTTCATCAGGGGAAAGGAAGGGGAGGACCCCGAGGGCCAAAACCCCAGCCCTTAAATAGAGCCTAAAGCCCGCTTAGGACGTGGCAACCTCTAACTGGCTCTCCGCAGGTCAGGCCATCTGACGAGACGGGCAGGCGGGGTGACTCGGGGGAGGGGCAATCCCTGACACATGCGCACTGAGTTTTTCACTCGGCTGGATGCTGGCGCCATCTCGTAATGGCGACGTGAGATGGGGAAAAGGCAAAGCTTCCCACAATTTCTGTAGAAAAATTAGACTGTAGAGTAAGTGGCCGAGTTGATTTGAGCAGTTACTGATTTGTATTAAGGGAGGCAGAGCTGCAGAGAGGACCAGCCCAAAGCCAGAGGAGGTAAAGATGTAGCTTTCTCTTCTCAGTTCTTAGGTTGGAAGAAACTTTGAATCACAAACCTGCAAGACAAAGACTCTGGTTAGACAGTCCTGATTACATTTCCGTTCATTCAGACTGTGGTTTCCCACGGGAATTGTTCATTGGTCTCACTACAGACTCCCTCATACCGTGTCTTCTTTAGCCTATTTTTTTTTCTTTCAGAAATTGCTTTGACATGATCTTAGACTTACAGTAAAGTGACTGAGATAGGAGAGGGTTACTGAGACTCTGATGCAGCTTCCGTCTCTGCTTCTTCCTTTATGGGTAGGCATATTCAATGATCAATTCCCACCATCAATAAGGCGGACTGATTCTGTAAATTGCATTAATTCTATAAATCACATAGCTGCTATCAATTTCATTCATGCTATAAGCACCATTAATTCTCTGAGTATTTGCATCACACAGCTTATGAGCTAATAGTGTTCTTACTCACTAATGAAATTGTTCACATTTGACCCTGGGAACTCTAGGTTTGATTCCTCCTTTGGTTCTCTCTCTCTCTCTCTCTCTCTCTCTCTCTCTCTCTCTCTCTCTCTCCTTTCTGGCCCAGGTTTTTCAGGGTCGTCTCTTTTCTCTGCCCCACCATGGGATCGGCCAGTTTTTTTTTTTTCTTCTTAATTGTTTCCCTTGAATGCAGTTATTTACCAGTGGAGATATCCAGACACTAAAATCTTGCCCCATGAATTTATGAAAAAAAAAATAACTGATTCGAGATGGTTTTAAAAAGAAAAAATATTAAACAAATCAATCAGAGTGTTCAGACTAATATGGGTCTGGGAAAAAGCTCTAGACCTGGGTCCCAGGAGTCGTTGAGAGCTGGGATGTTCTTCCAAGCAACGAAGAGTGTAAGGAGCTGCATCGAGGTCTTCTCCCTAGTCACCCAGAAGTCTTTGCCATCGATTTAACTTCATAAGCAATCTATGGTTTTCCTTCTCCATTTGCCGTATCATCTAATACCAAAGAAGACAGCGTGCCAGTGAAGACAGCGTGCCAATGAAGAATCCTTTCTTTTCAGCACATCTCTTAAGTACAAACATAAGTGGAGGCAAAACGCAGCCTATAAAAGTTACTCTCAGCTTAAAGTGCCCTGCACTCCCGTTTGGAGGTGAGAAGCCAGCGCCCCGTTCCTCACTGCACAGGGCTGCATCATCTCCTCTATTTCCAAGAGACTCATCCCTGACAACCAAGTGCGCATCGTGGTGGGAAATAATGCAGATTCAACAAGATCACAACCTCCGTGCGAAAACTGCTCTTAATGAGGTGCTGTGTATGAATTAATTAAATTAGTCTGCCCCTCGTGTGGCAAGCCCTGGTTAGCGTTTATCTGCTTCCCTAATTTATGTGTGTAAAATCACAGAGCAGCCTCGGCCTTGCTTGTTTTCAGCAAAGAGATGGTCTAATTTGTAGAAAGACATTATCAATCAGAGGCTGCTGTGGGCCCGCCCTCCCAGCTCTGACGAATGAACGTGGGCTGTAGGAGCCTCTGGTACATAGCACATCCTGTGACCATAGCGGGGGAGGGCGCCTTGGCCGGAGAAGGGTTGCTTATGGTCATCTCCAGTTGTTTCTTGTCTAGCAAATAGATAACCGGCTTTTCTGCTTCCTGTTTGTTGGCATGTTGGAGGCTTTCTGATTATCTTTTTCTTTCTTTCTTTAAAAAAAAAAAAGCAGGGTGTGAATTTAAAGTGAAAAGGGTGTGTGTGGGATGCTGGTTTCTTTTTGTTGGGGAGAAAGCAAAGATTGTGCGTTCCGTATTGGAAAGGTGGTCGCTAAGAACTCCCAACAATGGATGGAGGCATAATGGTACAACCGGCTGAGAAATGGAGGGTTTGAAAGGCAATATTCTTCGATGTGGGAAAGTAATAAAATGTCAAAATGAACTTCAATAGAAAAGCCGTTCTGCAAGGAAAGGGGGTGTGGCTTTTGTGTTGCTGTCAGGGTGCGGGATTTGTTTTCTTTTTATTCTGATAAAACTCTTTTGGCGTATGCTTTTTTTTCTCTTCAAACAGTTGATACTAGTGTTAATTTAAACTCTCATGTTTTTACATCCTCAAGTCTTTTGAAGAGAACCCACCCCAATGTTTTTGTTATCTTGGAACTTTTAAGGTCAACGTCACCATTTTTAACACACACACACACAGACACACACACACAGAGTCCTCATTTGGATTGAGAAATCAATCCAGAAATATCTCAGAACACCATTAAAAGTTTATATTTGTTTCCATGTAGCTTCATGATTGTTTTGAAGAAAAAAAATGTTTCTTCTCAGTCACTGATCATGTAATTTATAAAACACTGCTGCAATGCTGTGCTTTGCACAGAGGCTGGTGATGGAGCTTCCTGCCAGGCAGAGAGTCCATGGTAAAGCTGGATCTAGGATTTCAGGTTCTGACTTCTTTCTGGCCATTGGCCCTGATCTGCTTGGTTTCCTCCAAGAATTCCAGGCCAGAGGAAAGAATGCCAGAGACATGTTTCCAAAGGGATGAGTCACCCTGGGTGGCTTGACAGAAGAAAATCTGTGTTTACTTTGCAAAGGGTTTTTGAACAGATATGAGAGGAGATGGTTCCGTCATTATTTTCAACTTGATTCTGCACAGTACAGTGCTTTCTGTCCCAACACTAATGACACTAAGTTTACGACGCTTTCCTTCCTGTGACTCCTGGGAAATTTATATTAGAAAAACCAAAAGGTAGACGTGTGTGTGTGTGTGTGTGTGTGTGTGTGTATCAGTGTGAGTGTATGGTTGAGCACGAGTGGGTGTATGGGTGTGTATGTATGAGTGTGTGTGCATGCGTGTGTGTTAGAAAGTGTGAGTGAATGTTCTTGGAGATATCATTAGCAACCTTTGGCTTCCTTAAATCTGACTTCAGGCATTCTGGTGCCAGTCTTTGCCTTGGTACAAGGAATTTTGGGAGCTCCCAACTGTTCACAGAAGTCTTCGACCTTCCCTCTTCTTGAAGGCCCCCCCAACATCCATGTTGACTGAATTTCTATATTACGTTCAAAGTCTATATCATATACTGTTGGCTTGTGGGGGTTTCTTTGCCTGGGAGATACAAGACATTCCTCTCTAACACCTATGGCATTAGCATTCATGTTTCCTACAGTTCTTATTTAGTCTTTCTGCACCTGTAAACACCCAAGGTGATGGTGAGGACAGTGATCGGGGAGAAGACACAGTGTCCCCACAGCCCTCTGGGGATGAGGAACTAGAAATGGCCAACAAAAACCTATAGATGCTAAGTTTATGCTCATAACATATTGTTTTGAACACAGAGAACTACGACTGAACTATGCTTAGGGTGAGGAAAGAGACAATGTGGGTCCCAAAGTATAAAGGGAGTTGGGTATATCTTTCTGGAAGATGCTGCCAGGCTGTAAAGGGAGAAGACAGGCAAGCAAAGGCACTGAGGCAGGAGACTTATCTCCGTGAATTCCATGTAGAAGAGAAAAGTATCTGGAGCTCAGCCAGCTAAGGAGTCATAGCTGACAGCTGCCCCCAGAGAAGTCAACGTGCCAGGTCACAGAGTGATTCGTGAACCAGCATAAAGGGTGTTGGTTTCAATGTCTTGGAACAGGGTCAGACAAAGAGCATAAGAATTTGTTCCTTTGAAGGTCGTTTAGATCATGTCGATGTTTTGCGTAGTCCCTGTTAAGTGGAAGGTCAAAGGGCATTTTGAGTAAGAGTTAATCAGCTTTACAACAGGACAGAGAGGAGGGGGCAGTAAATATTTGCCAAGTTTTGAAATGTGCGGAGCAGTGGGATTCCAAAGTGAATGATTTTAGCAGCTTGCAATTCTACTGCCACAGGAAGTTCAAATTATATGCTGCCCTTTGGGCTTGTCTGGTTTGCTTTGAGACAGGCTATGTAGCTGAGGATGACTCCTCAACTCCTGACCAAACACCAAGATGGCAGGCATGCAGGGTCACACAAGGCTTTTTGCAGGTGCTGGACCTTGTGCCCTAAGCATGTCTAGGCGCTCGACAAGCAGAGCTACCTGCCAGCTGTCACACCTTGTTCTTGATGATGCTAGGCGTGTCCGTGATTTTTAGGAAGGCTGAGCACAGGGGTAAGCACATAGGACAGTTAGGGAAGAGATGGAGTCAGGTGGGTGTGGGAGCCGGGGGGTAGGGGGTGTAGGCTGGTAGACTCGGTGGGGGTGGGAGCCAGGGGTGCAGGGTGTGTCCTGTTTCCAGTTCTTTCACAGACTTACTTAATCATTGCAATATTATTCCGTATCTCCTAACTTTCATTTGCAGCCAGGGACAGTGCAGTTCAGGTAGAATCCATCTTATGGATTCCATCTTATTGATTGTCATCAGCTTTTACTGAAGTTGTCCATCTTGAACTGTAAGAATTGGTACCGTGCAAAAGACTCTATTATCTCCTTAGTGCAGATCAAAGGCTCTCCAGTCACTGCTGGTGCAGAGGCCTTCCTAGGTTCTTTTCAAGTTCTGTAATGTTAATTCTTGGCCCTTGGTTCATCCCCTTCCTGAGGTTTTAGGATAATGCTGATAGCAAAATGAGACAAAGGAGCCCAGGTTTTATTTTATACATCTCACAAAAACCTGTTTTCCTCCCTCCCTTCCTTCCTTCCTTCCTTCCTTCCTTCCTTCCTTCCTTCCTTCCTTTCTTCTTTCTTTCTTTAACACGAGAAGTCTGAGAAATACACACTTAGAAATACTGAGGACAGGGTGAGTGATAGTCATTTAGCAGGCAATTGCAATCCAAATATAATCTTATTAATTTTCCTTCACGATTGATTCCACTATAAAATTGTCTGTATGAAAAAGTCTTGCGTGCTTTCAGCTCATATTCAATAACTTGTGTCATTTATACGGATATGAGTAGGTCCTTCACTGGAAAGGTCTTTAGTGTATCTGTGATGGCCAGCATGTAGGTCCTATCATCTCCAAGAGCTTCGTTTAGTCTAACAGCCATGATGGCTCAGTGTCCTGATGTACTCCTGCTTTGTGACACTTGCCTGGAGCACTCTAGGGAGGTGGTAAGCTTCTCCCCCTTGGGAAGAATCCAGCAGGACGAGTATCAGAGAGTAAAACATAAAGAAATAAATTCAGCCTGGGTCTTTTGACTGAGTTACATTTTAGAAGTTTGATCTCTGGTAGGCTTGGATTTTCCAGTGCATTCTTTGGATGTTCTTTGCTTTTATTTTCATGAAGATGCTGAAGTTTAGGTCAGAAGACATGGTTAAAAACTAATGATAGACTTCAGACTGGAGGCCTTTGAGGGTGTGGAGTATTGCTCCTTTTCCAACTCTTAAATAGTTCTGAACACTTTTTCCAGCCAAATAAAAAACTCCCTCTGGCCTTTCTGTCCATTTCTTTTGTTTCTTCATTGCTGTTCCCAGTAGCATTACATAAGTTACCTGGAAATTGCACAGCTTGGTTGCCCTGAGCCAGACAGCCAGAAAATCTAGAATTTTCATGTGGTCAGATACAGCAGTGAAGCAGGATAATTTGGGGGCTAAACAGGAGGAATTTGGGAGGAATGTGTTAGCTTTATACTTAAATTTAAAATTGATATTTCAATTGAGTGACACTTTCACTAATTATCATGTCTTTTAAGTTGTCAGAGCCACCGAAGGACAGAGGTGAGCCACATAGCTGGAGGTCTGTGGCTCAAGGTCGGGCAAGCCTTGAGGAACACCTTGCTATTTAAGCAGTGGCCATCATCGTTTGCTGTTTCCCCTTCTAGGGACTGTTAGGATTGTTAGGAAAGCAGAAGTTGTCAGCAAAGTTCTAATTCCACGACTGTTACTCCCGTGAAGGAACCTGTATGTAGACTAGTGTCTTCCATTGTGGTTTTGAGATTAGTCTATTCAACTGCGTTCTCTTTTGAATAGTTAGGAGCAATGTGACATAATGAACTAACTGAATTCATAATTCATTATCATGAAGTGGTGGGAATTCCTGTCTATCTATTCTCATTCTCGTGTAAATAGCTATAAGAATTTAATGACACTTGCAAGCTACCCAGAATCAAGTAGAAACATTTCTAAGGTTTTGTCAAAAAGCTTGTTTTGTCTTTTGCTGCAAAGGGGCTCTAGGAGTTTAACTGGAGATGAAGGTTCTCCTTAGGTCTGCGTCCCTAGCTCAGCACAGCCTTCTTGGCCCAGTTCTCCTTTTGGTCTATTTTCTCAAACAAACACTTCTCTGGTTCGATTCCTCAGTAGTTACTCACAAACGGGGGCAGTTTTATATGGGGTATTATGAGACCTTTTCCGAAACTTGAAAATCAACCCTCGACCTGAAACCAGAACTCTCTTGTCAACGTTTAATGTCTCTGTGATGGAAACCATCCTAAAATGAGATAATTGTTCACTCTGATGGTGAGAAGCAGCCAGCATCTAGATTTGGTGTCGGTTAATGTTGGTTAATGCTGTTTTCTAGAACCTTCTGGAGTTCTCTGGAGGGACCTGTGAGAACCATTTTATGACTTGCATTTCCTGAAAAGGTTTCTTAATACTTTGTGTGCTTCTGTGTCTCTTATGCATTTCTTACTGAAGGAAGAGACAGAAAGAGCCAGCGGGCTTCCAGTCTGACCTTCAAGTCTGAGGACACTTGATCAGGCACAGCTGCCCTTGCCTGGGCTGTTGGGAATAGACTGGGGTCATGGCTTACTTTTGGGCCACACCCATAGCAAATGTCTGTATAAGCCACCAAAGTGGAGGCATGTGGACATGTGTTTGTTGCTGTGAATTGAAGTACAATTAAAACCACCATATCTCTAGTCACTACCAAGTGATAGAGAGATGGCCTCCATAGGCAAGTGGTTCATTGAGGACAACAGACCTCAGCTCCTTTCTAAGTACTTGCAGATTAGAACACACAGTGATGTCACTGAGCCAGAGAATAAAATGACTTTGTTTTGTGGGAGATCAAACCCGGGACCTGATGTGTGCTGGCCAAGTGCTCTGCCAGCAAGTTACACCCCATTCCTTCAATAACTTTTTAAAGGCAAAACTGATAGAACACGCAATGACAAACCCCACACTAACGACACTGAAATTGTATAGGCACATGTATACTCACACACACATATAGGAGGATATATATATATATATATATATATATATATACATATATGTACATATATGTATATATATATATATGAATAAGTATATTAAACTTTATAAACAGTTTATTCAAGTCCAATTACATTTAGAGTTTTTCTTTTATTTCCAAATGTAAATATATGTATATATTTTCATGTATATGTATTTACATCACAAATGTTGCCTCTCCCAGTCCCCCCTTGTAGGGTTCTTCCTTCCCCCCTCCCCTTCACTTCTGAGAGGGAATTCCTCCCCCATACCTGGTATCCCCCTACCATGGTGCATCAAGTTTCTACAGGATTAGGTGTGTCCCTACTCTCCCACTGAGGTCAGACAAGGCAGCCCTCTGCTACATATGTGCCAGGGGTCTTGGACCAGCTCATGTGTGCTCTTTGGTTGGTGGCTCAGTCTCCGGGAGCTCCCAGGGGTTCAGGTCAGTTGGCACTGTTGGTCTTCTTATGGGATTGCCATCTCCGTGAGGGCCTTCAATTCTTCCCCTAACTCTTCCACAGGGTTCCCTGACCTCCACACAATGTTTGTCTGTGGGTATCTGCATCTGTCTCAGTCAGCTGCTGTGTAGAGCTTCTCACAGGGCTACTATGCTGGGCTCCTGTCTGCAGGCATAGCATAGCATCATGAATAGTATGAGAGATTGGTGCCTGCCCATGGGATGGGTCTCAAAATGGGTCGGTCAATGGTCAGTCATTCCTTCAGTCTCTGTTCCATCTTTTAAAGACAGGAACAATTTTAGGTCAAAAGTTTTTCAGGTGGGTTGCTGTCCCTATCCTTCCACTTGGGTGTCCTGTTTGGCTACTGGAGGTACACTAGAGTTGCATTGCTACAAATTTCTGTTATAATAATTCTTAGGATGCTGTATACTAAAGTATCTATGTACCTTTTTTTGAGACAGACAAGATCTCATGTAAATGAGGCTGGCCTTGAACTTCTGACCCTCTGCTTCCGTTTGTCATATACTGAGATTACAAGCGTGTACAGCTATACTTAATTATAATTCTATTTTCCTTTTTTCTTTCCTTCCTTCCTTTCTTCCTCCTCTCTCTTATTCTTTCTTTCTTTTGGTGATACTATGAATAGAACTCAAAACTTCACACATTCTGGGCAAACCATCCCCCACCAAGTTGTATTCCCACCCCCAATTCTTTTCTGGAAAATATTATTTTCAGATAAGAGTTAAAGTGACATCTGGACAGCGAGATCCTCATTCTTCATTGAGGCTCTTCTACATATCATGACTCTAGATAATTTTATAACCTTCTTAGGCCTCTGCTTTCCCCATAAACTATGTTAATCATAACCCATGTTCTCTGTTATATGCTGTTTCTAAGGGGTAACTAGAGTTCATACAGGGAAATTTTTTGAAAGGTTTGAGGGTGTCATTTGCTGTCCTTCTGTCTGACTGGCCTAGATTAGATAACATCCAGTGTCTTGTCTTGCCAGGTACCATTTAGGGGCAGTAAACCCACAAATCATGACTGACTTGTGCTTACATACCAAATAGAACAAGGCTTGTGTGGGGAGGGTGTGAACGCTGCTATATGCTCTTTGCCATTTTCCTAGCCTTTTCTTCTGTTGTGGGAGGGAGGAGTCAGAACTGTCTCCCTACCTAGTCTCATATATGTTCTAGACTCCATTGTCATGTAAGCAATAGACTTCTTTCCCTTTCTAGTCTTTTTACAGCACTAGAGATGGAAACCTGGGCCATGTACATGCTGGACAAGTGCTTCACACATCCCTTAGCTACACCCCAAGCCTTCTGTTTACGCTTTACCTTGAGACGAGGTCTCACTAAGGTGCTCAGGTGGGTCTTGAACTCAGTCTGTAGCCCATGCACTGAATGTATGATAGTTCCTTCTCAGCATCCCGCTAGCTAACATGGTAGGCCTGTTCTCATAGGCTTGCCTGGTTTTTCTATTTCAAAGCTGAGAAGCCTGAAGGTAACCTTCATCATGGATAGGAGATACTGGTATATAACATTTTTTTTCATTCTCAAAAATTGTTTTATTTTCTGACAATTTCCTATATGTCCATAATACATTCTGGCCATACCCCGTTGCCTTCTCCTACCCCCATTCCCATCAATATTCCACTCCTCCCACCAAACCTCCATCTTACTTTTGTGTGCTTTGCTCTGTGACTCCTGCGTTTAACCAGGGCTGCTCTACTGAGCATGAGTGTGAAGTGTCCACTCAGACAGGAGTAACCCACAATGGCTACAACACAGAAGACAATGGCTTCTCTCCCTCAGTGGCCCTCGACAAGATAAAGTACCCTGAACCCCTCCCGTTGATGACTGGATGTTTACTGGTTTGGTCATCTGCCCTATAAAGCAACTGTGGCTGTTATGAGTTCATGAGTATCGTGCTCATATGATGCCACGGTACACTACTTCATAGTCTTCGTCCCCATTTTCTAGCTCCTATATTCTTTCTGTCTACTCTTCTGTGATGTTCCATAGCCTTGGGATGATTTGGACATCTGTTTCAGACTGAACACCTAACAGCCACTTTTTTTTTTCTCAGTACCTTGAACAGCCGTGAGTTTCTGCATTACCACAAACCATGAGGTTTTCTGTAAAGACAAATTCCTTTGATCCAGGCTAAAAACAGCACTTTATGGATAAAGACATAAATAATTAGTAGGCAGAGTGTGACAATGTGTTCACTTGGCAAAACAAAAGTAGTGTACCATATCTTCTGAAGAACTGCAGGTAGATCATAATTCAAGGCAGTGTACTATATAGACCATGACATGTTTCAAGGCACAGGCCAAGAAGATTTTGTACTTTTCCACCACCTGGACCCTCTTACCCCCTCCCCTTGTAAAACATGCTATAAAAAAGCATTTCATGTTCAAAAAAAAAAAGAAAATAAAAAAAAATATATATTATAAAAAAAAAAAAGTAGTAGGTTTACCCCGTGTCTATGATCACCTCAGTCACAGGCTTTTGACCAGCTCCACAGTGCTAGATATGGACTCCTTTCTAGGAATCAGGTCTTAGATCCAATCAGAAACCTATTGGTTATCCCCACGACAGTCACGTCACAACTGCTCCAGTCAGTCCTTCTTGTCTGGCAAGTTGGATGCCATCATTTTTAAAGAGTCACATCCTTTTCTACCCTTTTCCATACCAGCAGAGGAAGCTATCAACCCAAGTATTTTCACTTTTTAATGGCGTTGCATCGTTACTGATGGTGACTTTTTTAAAGCAAGTTCTTTACTTCATAAAGTCATCTTGAAGACAAGTTTTCCATGTGGCTTATCTAGGTTCCCTGGTCAATGACACCTTACAGTAGTGGAGCTTGTTGGCTTCATCCTGATCATTGAACAAGTAGTGATTCAGTCACATTGGCTGACTTCCGTACTGTACTCGCTTCCTTGATCTTTCCTCATATCCTTCTCTCTCTCCTCCAGAGCTTATGTCTCATTCAATATCATATTTCTTTGGCTGATCTTGACCGTCATCGTTTTTGAGACTTTCCTTGTTTGTTGGCTTTGACCATGTTGAAGACTTCTGACACTTAATTTTAACTAAAGACTTCATCTGAAGAGAAGGATCAGAGATTCATCACCCTACCCGCAGTACAGAAAGAATGTCTCTTCGTGGCATCATCAAAATCTAAGCCTATCTACCAAACTGGTTTCAAAGGATGATCAAGGGATCTGATGTTGAAAATGGCTATGATATATTATCAGGTGTGCTTGTGGCAATCAAAATATTTAATGAGCACAAGTGTCCTTAGTATAATCTTTTCAAAGTCTCACTTAACTGAAAATGTCATGGCTGTTGCATGTATGTGCTAACAACAATTCTAGTTTTAACTAGAATTGTTGTCAGCACATACAATTCTAGAATACCTGTGTAAGAGCAAACTGATTCAAATCCTATCATTCAAAGGGGAATGGTCCCCTGAGCAGTGCCCCTCCCCACTCCCGTTAAGGATTTGTAGACAGATGATGACTACAGGGGTTTGGAGACTCACTTTCCTTCAGGGGTGGTGGCCACTTGTACTTTGTCACGCCCTGATGGATGATGGCCTCACACTTATGCATACACAGGCAACATTCATTTGACTCAGTGGGTTATAAAATAAAAGGCGTGGAGTTGGGAGGAAGATGTGGGGCCCTGGGGAGTCGCTTGGAGGGACGTCAGTAAGGGTATCAGTAGGATCAAGATACATTGTCTACATATATGAAATATCCAAAGAGGAAATAAAGATATTAAAGCATTTACTGAAGAAAACAATGCATAAAAATCATTCAAAGGCACTCATATATGTATCGTTTTTTTTCATTATTTCTTAGAACCTGTTAATGCTTACATAAAACTCGACAGCTTAAGCCTAAATGCAGGAGAGCGTGCACATAGTATTGAGGCTAAGCGATCTAGCAGCCCATTCTTTCAGAAAAGGCCAATTTTCATCACAAGTATCAAGAACAAAATGCACACACATCACTTGTAGACAGTGAGGCAACTTGGGTACCTTAAGAGTGTTTAGCCGCACTTGCCCACGATGAGCCGGCCTTAAGTGTTCATTATCATGAGTGCCTGTTTCTATTCATACTTGACAAGATTGCACCATTAACTTTTCAAAGTAACTTCATCCAGGCCCATGAATCGATTGCATCTCATCATTTTGGGATCGTAATTGGCCTCGTGGTTTATGCCCTGGGTCCCATCTTTCACTTTTTTTGTAGTGACCTGGTTTTACTACACTTCTCAAAAGAGAGAGAAGTATGGTATTTTCATTAATTTAGGCCAAATATTTCCTTTGGAGAGAAATAGTTGTTTTCTGTGCATCACAAAAGGTGAGAGTTTTTGATCTTAGGGATTGAGGACAAATAGAACAGCCTGGTGTTGAGGTAGTTGTACAAATTGCACTTTGTACAACCCATTACACTTGGGCTGAGCTATGGAGCCCTTTTAACCCAGTCTGATATACATGGGTTAGTGGGCAGGGAAGGCCTACAGTAGAGCCAGCTACTGGCTTGTTTCTATTTGAGGGGTTGTAGCAAGCTCAAGAATTTCATGGAGACCAAACCTTGGAGGCACATGTCTACCTGCTTGCAGCTATCTCTTTAACCAAAGCTCTTTTATGCTTCATTGGCTCAAAGCAATTCAATGGAACAAGGAGCTTGGATTCTGAGTTTGATGAGGACATTTGGAATATGTGTTGACTTACTGGCTCAACTCTACCTCAAAACAACAGCAACAACAACGCCTCTAATGTGTTAGGTGTGTGAAACAGCAAATCTCTTCAGCGGTAAATGGAAGAGCTTTGGTTTTGCATCAGGGGAAAGAAAGATGTGCTGGTTAGTTTTATTTTCTTATTTATTTGGTCACTTTGACACAAGCTAAAGTCATCTGGGGAGAGGGAGCCTCAGTTGAGAAAATCCTGTCAGATCATTGACTGGCAAGTCTATGGCACATTTCCTGATTGATGTGGGAGGCCCCCGACAATGTGACTGGAGGGGGAAGAGTTATGTTGGGGTTAGGTTGACTGATTGGCCTTTCATGGTTGACTTTAGGAGGAAGAATGAACCTCTGTTTTTCTTACCCTATAAGACATTGATTGTTGTAGCTTTCAGAATCTTGTTACTTCTAAAAGTTCTCTTTGAGAGAATAATGTCATTTTCAGCGCATGTCTTAAAAACTTGGTCTTAATGTTGAAGTTAAAATAGGCACAAAGCACCCTAAGCATGCCCTGTTTCCCTAGAGGCCTGGAAAGTGAGTCCTAGACAATGAAGAGGAGACAAGAGAGTTTCCCTTTTCCCACTCTGGATATTAATATAGATTCTGGGCTTTTGCATAGATCTCCAGACTCACCCACATGACACCACGTAAAAAGCATGATTGTGTGTACTAAACACAGCTTGAATTTCCATGAGTATAATCCAAGAGAAACTATGCAGACCATGCAACCAATTATTTATTTTCTTGAATTCTCCTCTAAAGTGGGAAAAAACCGGCTGTTTGGGTTTTAGCCTTAGTTGGGCACACTGGCTTCATACCTGTTTTGAAAGATTCTCTGTGAAAGGGGAAAAAAGCAACAAACTACTTACTTTATAGTAAGTGGAAGGAGAATGATCGTAAAAGCCCTACTGAACCGATTGATCCTTCCCCTCCATTTGAATAAAGTGTTCATCTTGTAGACAATTTTGTGAAATTACAGGGCAAAATTCCAAGCAATACCTGTTGTCTTTAAGAAGCCCACATAAGTTTTGATAATAATCCAGGGAGGTCCTGAGCACTTTTCTTGCTATACATCTTGATTGATACAGCAAATAAAGTAAAGAAGAAATAGCAGATGAAGAAATTGCCCCTCCTGTATAGTCTTAACACCTGGCTCTGTTAGCAGGGCAGCATTCCTTTTAGACTCTGCCCAACAGTTACCTATAGCAACAGCCAGGTAGGCCTGGCTTGCTATAAAAGGGACTGTTTGGTCTTTCTACTCTCTCTGACCCTTTTCTTTCTCTGACTCCTTTCTCCTTCTCTCCCCTTCCGCCTCCCCCATCTCTTTCCATGTGTTGTGGGCCTGCCTCTCCCCCTGCCTGCCCCTCCCTCAACTCTTGCTCTCTCTCTTCCTCTGTCCCCCCTCTCTCTGCCTCTATTCCCTTATCAATCACTCTTCCCATACCCCCAGATAAACTCAATTCTATACTAGACCCTATATGGCTAGTACCTCAGGGGGCAGGGATGCCTCCGCCTGGGCCTGGTAAGGACACCCCTCCCCGTGCACCATACTGTGCTCTACAAAACATATGTTTGGCTTTACAAAACATGTCATGCTGTGTAATGCTGGTGCTTCCCAGTTCCACAAGGTAGCACGCTGTGCGTGAAATGCCCCATGAGCCCAAGAGAAATTGACTGGCATTGCTTCTGCCTTGTGTCTATGTGGACAGTTCTTGGAAACGTAAAACTAGGTGTCTTTGCATATCACATTAAAAACTGGAAAATGTTTTAGATGGACTTGTGGGTGAACTTTTTCTTAGGCAGAAACCCCAATGTACCCGGAAGAAGCCATTGCCCAGCTGACATGGAAGAGGAAATGAAGGCAAATCTTGACTCATATCACAGAGCCCTTGGCTTTAAGATGTGTCCTAGTGCCTGTCCTTGGAAATATGACCAACAGAGCCTCTGAAAACAGTCAAATGCCAGTGGGAAGGTGTCTCCAGGATGACAGTCATCTCAGTCAGCAACTGTGGAGTTTCACTACATAATCTGGTAGGTAGGAATTCCTACAAGCTCCCAGCTAAGTGGAAATAGGAAGGTTTTCTGTGAAGCAGCCAGGAACTTTGATTAGGCGTGAAATCGCCTCTCATTACTCTTCTTCCTTCAGCACTCACTTTGCTTCAGCTTCGTCTCCAACCATTGCTGATCAGACTTCCAGGATTGTGGTGAGACTTCTGGGGGGAGAGGATATACACACATCTGCTCACCCAGATCGGAAGCTCACAACAGACCACCAAAAAGACAGGGGTACCAAAGTCCATCTTGGTGAGCTTCTGAGTTGTTACTGGGATTATGAATATGAGTATGAGGGAGGGGTATGACTCAAAAGGAGTCGCCTTACTAAAAAGCCCATCCCAACCTGGGTGAAGACACACAAATGCTGTATCCCTGCCACTCTCTGTAAGACTTGGTGGCTGCTCTACAGGCCAGAGACTCTTCTCTAGATTCTTCTTCAGCTTGGCTGGTCAGTGTCTGCTCAGTTTTTATAGTCTCTAAAGGAGATGGCTCTCTTTAAGTATCAGCCTTCCTAGACCTGTGGTGTTGCCTTACTGCCTCTCCAGAGACCTCCATCCTCCTTCCTTCAAAGAAAATTGCTATCTAAACCCAGAAACGTAGAAACGGATCCCACCCCACTCCAACAGATTTTACTACCTGGAAGCCTGCCCTGCAGCTTCTATGAAACCTTATCCTGGACTCTGAGAGTTGCACGTGTCCACTGTGGGCTCCAGGAAGAGAGGATTCCCACTTCACCATGAGAGACACATAAGGAAGAGCACTCAGGTTATGGAGACTCTGAGTATAGACATCACTGTTGTCTCCCTTAAGAGATGTGGACATCTGGGTGACCACCCAAAGGTCCTGGGAGGCCGGAAGGCTTCCACACTGTTCCTTTAGGTTAGTTCCTTAATGCAAACTGTTTTCAACACTTGCCAGGAAGGATGAGTGACCTTTAGTAACTTGCCCAGAAGACAAATGGTGCATTGACCAGAGAAGCATGGTTTGCTACAATCCCCTCTCTCCCTGGCTTTAAGTTTCTGCTAGAATATTTTTTAAAAAATAAAGAACCCTTCAAATCCCTAATGGACGAAAGTTAATTTCGGGGTCTGACTTTGGGAATTTTGCACATAATGATAATGCTAATGTCAGTGACCTAACACCTCTGCCATGCTTGGGGACGAGTTTGGAGCAGTCTGATCTGATTATTTACTGAATGTGAACTTAAAAGGGGCCTAGGTGAGAACAGAGGCTGGGGTTATGAAATGGCCTTAAAAATATCAACAGTTCTAACTTGTAACAGAATAAGTGGTTAGCTATGGAGTATTTTCAGAATCAAATGCAAAAGTTTATCATATTTAACTAGAGATCAGGGGTGACGTCGATCTCTTTGGTCACACACTGAATTGAATTTGGTCGTACATTGAATCTGATGACTTGACAATTTATTGTAATGAATAAAACAATGGATCAAATTCCTATTCTATAGAATAATCCTATGGAAAAAAGGATTGAGGACTTTTAAAATATCTTTATTTTATGTGTATGGGTGTTTTGACTGTATGTTTTTCTGTGCACCGTGTGTGTGTGTGTGCACGCATGTATGTGTGCTCCTTGTTAAGGCCAGGCCAGAGGCATTGGGTATCCTAGAACTTGAATTATGTACAGTTGTGAGCCACCACATGGGTGCTAGGCATTGAATGCAGTCCTCTGCAAGATCAGCAAGTGATCTTAACCACCGAGCCATCTTTCTAGCCCCAGGAATCAATCTAAATAAATTTAGATAACTCAAACCAATGTAAATTTTCTTTTTGAGATGTATATACATTGTATGCCTGTTGTGAGTAGTGGCTATGGAGTCCAGAAGAAGGTACTAGAGGCCCTTAGTCTGGAGTTACACATGGTTATAGGCCACCAGGTGGATGCTGAGAATCCTCCAGCATCCTCCAGAAAAGCCACCAGTGCTCTTAACCACTGAGCCATCTCTCCAGCCCCATTGCAGACTTAAAACAGCATAAAACAAAACAAAAAAATCTAAATAAAATCAGACATCTTAAATTGTACTTGCCTAGATTGAAGCTGAATTATTTCATTGTCTGCATAGATTTTTCTCTTTTTGAATTCTACATCTTTTGACAGTTTGGCAAGCTCAAAACCAAATATTTTAGCTTCACTCCAGGGAAATGCAACTTATTTTGCTTCTTTCTACTATGTTTTAATTGGGAGATAAAAGTGTCCCTCATTCCTGCTACGAGAGAAGGCTGGGAGCCCAGCTCTTATCTTGCTTCCTGGGCAGGGAATGTACTGACTTCTAATGTCACCCTGACTCGCAGACTTGCTTTCCCTTCCTTGGCAGCAGGAGAGCATGCTGGCTACCAGGATCCTGGTAGAGCACACAGTTACTCATCTTCTGGCGTCTGCCTCCCTAGTATGGCAGGCTCGAGAAGTCATGGTGACAACTCATGTGAGTGGGATCCAGGATCAGGCGTGTAAGGCCCTTCCCTAGGACATGGAGCTGCAGAAAATGAGTGCCTCACTGGATGTGGTTTTGCTTACTCTACAATGACCCTTTTATAAAGCAGGATATTACGAAGGGTTTTAATTTGCATACTTCTTAATGAAGAAATGCTGATGGGGAATACTCAATAAACAATTAGGGAAACAGTTATCTATTTGTGATCTGGTGATCTATGCCTCTCTTGAATAGTCATACTATCCTACCTTGAGAAGAGCTCTTATCTCTAACCACCTTACAACATTTACTTGCTGGGTTTTTTTTTTTTAATAAAAAGAAACAGCTGATGGTATTCAGAGTATGTCAGATTTTGAAGAGTTAAAATGCATAGACAACAACTTATATGTGCTGAAATATTTTTTATTAATTACTTGAGAATTTTATACATTTTTTTGGTCGTATCCACCCCCTTCTCCTCTCTTCAACCCCTTTCAGATCCAGCCCTCCTCCATATACCTCCCAACTAGGTGTCCTTTATAAAAGAAAAGGAAGAAGAACCCATTGACTTCAATTTGGACTTTGGGGTATGGGGCTGTCCACTCCAGTGTGGGTATCAGGTGCCTCCCCTCAGGTTGTTGGTAAAAGGTGTCCCCCAAATATAGGCTATTGCTGATGTTCTTGGATAGCACGAGAAGGTGATATGAGACCCTGATGCTGAAGACATCATAGACATCAGTCACAGCAGACAAATCTCTTACCAACCGAGAAGCTTACTCCCCATTGGCTCATCCTCAGACCACTGGAAGGAGGCATGCAGTCTGCTGGTGGGAACAGGCCATCACACACTTACCCGCCTGGGAACTGCAATAATGACATCTCAGTGCATGCCCACAGAGTCAATGGTGGCTGGTGGAATGTGGTGGGAGCAAAGAGCAGCTTTCCACAGTTTGTTAGGAGGTAGATCTGAGACAAGAACTTCCCTTTGGATTTCTTTCTATATTATTTGGAAATCTACAAAAAAAAAAGAAGCAATTTGTGGGCTTTTCTTACTGCTAGGATGCCTGTTGCTAACATGGTTATTATATTTTTTAATGAACTTTTCATCTGGTGAAATTAAAAGTTTGCTTAATGTTTTTATCTGGGTGACATACAGGCAGCTATGTTTGGTTGAAACATCCTAGAATATGCTTTATTATTGTCTTCCTGTCTTCCTTCCTTCCTTCCTCCCTCCCTCCCTCCCTCCCTTCCTCCCTCCCTTCTTCCTCTCTTCTTCCCTCCCTTCTTCCTTCCTTCCTTCCTTCTTTCCTTCCTTCCTTCCTCCCTCCCTCCCTCTCTCCTTCCATTTCTCCATTCTTCCTGCCTTCCTCCCTTCTTCCTTCCTCCTTCCTTTCCATTCTTTTATAAATACTCTGTATTACATGATAGTTCTGTGTGTGGGAGACATGTCATGCTGCATGTGTGGTGGTCAGAGGACAGCTTGTAGGAGTTGGTTGTCTCCTTCCACATGTGGGATCCTGTGGATCAAACTTAGCTATCTCGACTGCTGAGCCATCTTCCTAGTCCCATTTCTCTTTATTTTTCTTATTGAAACATGCTGTAAGTTGACTTTTCAGTCAGCATGCACACAATGGGTTTCATGGTGGCATTTGCATACACATGAGTCACAACCCTCCCGTTTCTCCTCTGCCTAGTTCCTCTCATCCCTCAGGTCTTTCCCGCTTCTGCTTTCGAACCTTGGTATCTTCAAACCACAGCCCCTCTCATTTGTTTAAACATTTCTGGATGATGAGATGGATACATTCGACATGCTGATTTTAGATATTAGCGAACTTTGGGCCAATGATATCGAAAGCCATGACATTAAAGCCAAAGAACTCTGGTGTCCATGGATTAAATGGAAATGTCTAGAATCTTGCCAGAGCACTGTGTCTTTGGCTGTGACATCTCCCTACTTACTGGTATATGATGGTTTCATTTGAAGAGCTTGCCATGTTAGACTGAGTTAGCACTGGGTGACTGACAGCATCAGAGTTCAAATCCATCTCATCAGGATGGCTTGACAGGCCACTGCTGGTAAAATCAAGAGGAAGTCTCTACCTAGAAAAAAAAATAGCAAATACATGTTTATAAGGGAAGGGCCTCTGTGGCTTCAGAAGAGTCGGTGTGAGCTAATACCGTTGAATTATGAAAATTGTTGGAGTTGTTCCAAATTTACCTAGTACTGTATGCAAGATACCTAATTTCTAACTAGTTCTGTGTTGCGTCTTAAAGGAGTTATGGGGACTGTGAGAAGAACAGCTTGAGGAAGATCCAGGAGTAGAGGGGCTCCAAGGTCAAGGTGGCTCTTGGAGGGAAGCGATCTATCTGCACATATCAGTAGACTAGAGTTTCTCCCTGTGAGTTTGTGAGAGGCTGTGTGGACTCAGTCTTAAGCAGTGGTTTTCAGCCTTCCTAATGCTCTGACCCTTTAATACAGTTCCCCACATTGCAGTGACCTCCCAATTGTAAAATCATTCTGTTGCTACTTCATAACTGTAATTCTGCTACTGTTGCAAATTGTAATATAAATATCTGGTATTCAAGATATCTGATATGTGACTCCAGTGAAAGGGTCATTTGACCCCCAAAGGGCCTGATCCACAGGTTGAGAACCGCTGGCCTAAGAAAGGCTTTCTCTTGTGACTGCTAAGACTGGCGTGATGTGTTGCTGGAAACAGCCGTTTTCCAAACGAATACACTGGTGCTAAATCACTGACTAGAGTTGTTGGCAACTCACATTTGACAGTGCTTAGCCATCCTACTGAGTTTGCACAAGGGTGGGGGTCTTGAGTTTTGTGTTATCTGGTAAAAGGTATATGAGCTGCCGGTTAGCCTATTATAATACTATATTTCAAAACACAATTATGGCGAGGCATGGTGATGCATGCCTATAGTCTCAGAACTTAGAGGTGGAGGGAGAAGGATCAGATGTTCAAGTTCAGCTTCAACTAAATAACAGCACAGTGACCAGGCTGAGCTATAGGAGACTCTGTTTGAAACAACAAGCAATGGCAGGAAACCATAATCATAAACACTGCACCTTTCATTGAGTCGTCTCGTGGGTTCATGTGGATGTGATGTAGTACATTACTTCAGAGAGAAGTAACAGGGGATAGCAGAGAGCCGAGCATGGTGGCATATCTTAAATCCCAGCACTCAGAGGCAGAGGCAAGCAGATCTGTGAGTTTGAGAGGTGAGCTTGTTCTACAGAGTGAGTCCCAGGACAGCCATAACTATACACAGAAACCATGTCTCAAAAACAGGTATCAGAATGCTAGTGGCTGAAAAGGCCAGGTTGCTTTCGGTAGACAGAAAAAGGGAGCTACGTATGTCAAGTTTGAAGGATGAGTGTTGACAGACATGTTCAACCCTACTGTATAAAGAGGCCTCAGTGTGGAAAAAATAATAATATCCATTGCTACCGGTTACTAACTCTATCATATAACTCATGCTAGTTTTTCTAGTTGCATTTTAGAGACGTTACCTCTGGGCATCCCAGTAAATGGGGAGGGTGTTTATATCAACACACACTACACAGATTAAACACAAGAACAGAGAGGTCGCCACACACAGAGTGTGTCTCCAGGGGTGGAGACAGCTGTACTCTGAGGTCTTTCTGGCCTGATGTGTCTGTGTCTCTGCTACAACAGTTAGTCTTGCTAACAGTGGGTTTGGACGGGTCCATGTTTTCAGCACCAATTCTGAGGTACTTATACAGCCTCATCTGAGCTACTGGGGAAGTTATTTTTTTAATAGCCTCCAAGATTGGAGTTTTGATTACGAGGGTTAGAAAAATCTTGGAATGGTTCCTGTATTTCCAAGCCAAGAACCGCCCAAATGTTATTTTAATTATCTGGCCTGTGTTCTCGTTATTGTTTGTGGGGATGTGAGAATCACATTTCCCTGTCTTCATTCTGTTGAGCTGTGTTATTAGTGATCTGTCGGACGGCTTGTGTGTGATCCACTCTGCTCTCTGACTGGAACACGTCAGCTGTTCTGTGCAGGCCTTTTCTCTATCCCCACACTCTCTCGCTCTGTTCTCACTCTCTGTGTTCTGTGAACACTTCCCGGAACTTCAGATTCCCATATCTGCTTCAAATCTTTCTCTTCCTTCTATGTACAAATATACTTATTTCCCACGCATTTTAGAAGTTTTGTTCTATAAAAGGTCTTGCCTTATTTAATCTTATCATTTGTGTATTTCATTTCTAATTCTAAATTTACTATATGTTAGGTGTGTGTGTGTGTGTGTGTGTGTAGGTCAGAAAAGCATCAGATGTCTTCTTTAGTCTCTCTCCACTTCATAGTTTGAGATAGGGCCTTTGCCTGTCCTTGACTCTCACTGAATTGACAAGAGAAGTGAGTCTCAGGGATCCCCCATCTCTGCCTCTGAGCAATAGAGAGGCAGGCTTATACTGCATGCCCAGGTTGTTTTTTAAAACATGGTTTCTGGAAATATGAACTCAGACCCTCATGACTGCACAGAGATACCCCACTGGAGATACCCCAGACCCCAACTTACACTTTTAGCATCTAACCTCACGTGAACCTATGGGTTGAGGAGAATACAAATTAATGAAGGCTAAAATAATCTGGTTGGGAAAACGACCTGCCTACTCATGGGAAAAGAATTTCAGACATCTTTCTGACATGGTGATTTTGAAAGAAAGAGGAAGACTGTGTACAAGAATAATTCTTGCAGGGAACATACAGTTCAGCTTCTTAAAGCAAATTCATTTTTTAACTCGAGGTGTTCGGATGAGTAAGAAGTCTAGCATGGGGAGCCACATACCGTCCATCGTTTAAAGGTCCAAAGGGACCTGGTTATGATTTATTCTTTCCTAGAAGAAAGGAGCAACAAGTATACTGTTCTAATCAGTATGATTTAAAATATCGTCAGTGAGGGAACTGCAAGGTGACTGGAGATTATCCCCAACAAGGCATTCTGGTTGTGGCACTAATATTGAATTTAGGAAATAATGTCATTGCCTTCAAGATGTTTATAATCTTTTGAATCAAAAATAAGAGATGGAGACAACTTAGTGAAAAAGTGAGAACTTCCTAGGATGATAAACAGCAGCCATCACAAAGCGTAACAGATTATTGAGAATATATGCCATATATATATATATATATATATATATATATATATATATATATATATGTATATATATATATATGCGCTAAATGAGAACTTTGGTGTCAGACAGGATTAACAGCCAAATTTACTTCTTTGTAAGACTTTCTGAGATCAGGGATGCATATTTCTTGCAGATTTTCAAGTCAGTAGCACATACGCACTTAGGACATAATGGAAACTGCAAATGTAACTCACCACTGCCTTGGTGATCTCAACTCAGTAGGCTGTGGTGCCATAGTTCCTTGCTTGAAAAGAATTCAAGAGAAGCACACGCAGACTGTATGCTATGCTTAGGGACAGAACTAATAAAGAGATTCATCATAAAATGGGCCTAACGTGAACACTTTAAAATATAAAAGATGGGGCTGGCAAGAGGTCACAGCTAGTGCCTAAAGCCAAACCTGATGACCTGGGCTTCATCCCCGAGACCTACATGATGGTCAGAGAGAACTGATTCCTGTAGCTTGTGCCCTGATCTCGTGCTTGACATATTGTAAAAGTACATATACATGGACATATTAGCCACACGCAAACAGAAAATTGTTAATTTAGATTTTATTATATTCATGTATAAAGAAAAAAAGATATAAAAGATGCCTAGGAAAATCAATTTACAGCCAATGTAAGTTTCACCAAGGCCAAATTATTGTGTGATGGCCACTAAATATTCAGTAGCTTCTCTCAACAAGGAGATCCTTTGGGTTTCTAATGTCCAATGCCCTTGGAGGCAGGTGACGGTGTTTAGAGGCGCAGAGTCTGTACAGGAACATCCATGCTCCCTTAAAACAAAGGAGCCTCTGGGTCCTTGGAAACTGGAGTACCAAGTATGCCTAATTGTTGCTGTCCCGTTGAAGAAGGTGGGCTTCATGATTACCCTCTCACCCAAGTGGAAAACTTTCTGTGCCTTTGAGTAACCAAATTACACTTCCAGAAGACGGGGATGTCCCAACGATAGCTGAGTTTCTGTGGTGAGTGACTCAGAAGAGCCCTAGAGGGCTTTCACTGAAAGAGAAATTAGTTGTGTGTTTGGGGGTGTTTGGGGACAAGTGAGTTCACCAGGTGTATCCACTTTCCAGAATATCTCTGAGCTGTGCCAGCCTGTCATCATTTGTAGCCACAGCCACATTCTCCTCGCTGTTATGACGGTTGATCACTAGAGAAGCCTCATGCTATTTAAAGGGGCATCGCTCTAAAACAGTCTCCTTACTTAATGTAGGGGAGCACTGAACTTCACTGTAACCGAGTTAGAGTTATCATAAATATTGTCATGGTCTATATTTGAATTTTAGTTGCTACATTAGAATATGGATAGTGAGGAAATAAATTTCATATGGCTATTTATACTTGCCTATGGATGTGTATTTGTATATTTAATCTTGCATGCCTAGGCAACAGACATGTAAGTATGATTTTACATTAAGGAATAAATATTGGGACGTATGCATTATGTATCAACAAGACAACTTTAACGACTTTTATAAAATATGGGTCTTGCAGACCAGTCTGTTCTAGAACTTCTAACTTGCCCAGGCTGACTTTGAACTTGTAATATCACTCTATTCCCAGAACTGAGGGGCTAGGGGTCTGTACCATCCCATTTAGCTTTGCAGTAGATATACCAGAGCAACCTTTTATTTATGGTGTGCTCTTACTTAAAAGTGTTAGTGCATATACACCATGGGTCAGTAATCCATTTGTATTTTCCTGTGTCTGACATGGTTATTTAAGGATATTCTGTACAAGTTAAATATTGTATAATATCACATAAGTGAACATATACCCTGAACTGTACATCTGTTTCGAGTGACTCTTGAAAGGCACAGTCTATACAAAATAAAAGAAATATTCAATCAAATAAATGAAAATATATCCCCCAAACTTAAGCTTTTTGGAAATGAAAAACTTCAAAATTTTTAACTTTGTCCATTTGCTTGGTTTATAAATGCATTGGTTGCCAAAATACTGAAGTTTCATTTTAATTTTAAAAGGTGTAAGCTTTCTCCCCCACCATTTCCTCAGCCTTCTGCACTGATCAGGGACTCTGTGCGTCTCTGCTCAGGTGTGTGTACACTTGTCTGTGATATGCTGGTATCAGATGTTATTTCTGATATTGCCGTGTGTCAGCATTTCAAAGACAGTGTGAACCATGAGTGAGGTTGTTCTTAATGTGTTCTCTCTGCCAAATGAAAGAGGTCTTGATTTCTTCCATTGTTCCTCTGAGGAGTGACACCCATCTTTCCTTCAGTGTCAGGAGATACTGTCTTTTAAGCGTGATTTCTCTTTCTACCCTGATGTTTTTCTCTTGTTTATGATCTGCCTCTGGCCATGTGGAACTTCTTTCAGGGTTGCACATACAGCTTATCCATGCATGAATCTTGGCTTCAGCTGCTGTTTCCTGCCATAGAAGCTGCTGTGGTTCGACGGGGCCTGACGAGGGTGGCAGTCTTGCTATTATCTAACTAGAGTTAGAGATAATTCTTCCATTCGAATGTTTTGCTTTTCTTTTTAAAAATCTGACATCATCTGAGGCTGTGGATGATCTTGTAAGCAGTTGCACTGATGAATAATCAGAGTTCTCCCCGATCACATTAGGCAGGATTGTCAGAGTATCTCACTTTTACAGAAGTTTTGAATTTAGATACATGAGGGTCTCATGCTTGTGGTAAGTCACCTCCCAAGTGCACACGGCCCCAGTGTGCACACATCTCCAGTGTACACTTTTCTAGTGGGGTTCTTTGAGGTGGGAACTTGGGCATGTGCATTCATTGTGCCTTGGTAGCTAGGTTATTCTTGTCTAAGTTGAGGAAGCACTTTTCAAGACTAGACTAGTTAACACTGGGCAAGTTAAAAGATTTCTGTTTCTGTGTAACAGGCATCCAATATGCATTAGTAATTATGATTATTTAGCCAACACCAGCACCTAGCACAGACTTTTCTTATGTTGGGTAATCTCTTAATAAGTAGATACATGCACAGTGAGAAACTGTCTGGTTGCCCCTTTAATATTTCTTAATGTGGATTTTTATTGAATGCTTCTACTTAGTATATCTTACTGAAATTGTAATATGTGCAGGTATTGTACCGAGGCTTTCACACTTAAAGATCTTCTTTAATGCTCTTCTCGTATGGTGTTAGTGACTCTTCCATCACTGTGACAAACACCAGACATAAACAACTTAATATAAGAAAGGTTGACTCTGGCACACACTTTCAGAGAACTGGCTCATCCATGGGTAGGAAGAATATCATGCATGGTATCACGGTGGCAGGGGTGTGTGGAGAGGAAATTCTTTACCTTGTGGCAGGCAGAAAGGAGAGGGGGGGATGAGAGATACACACAAATAAATACTGGGGACCAGGTATAGCCTCTAAGCCTTATCCCCCTGTAACCTAGACTTCCTCCAGGAAGGTCTTAATATCCAGTTTCTACCACATCCTCAAGTACTATACCAGCCATAGATCAAGCATGATGTAATGCCATGACTAGAAGTTTCTAGAACTGTCTCAGTAGCAGCTTCCTTTGCATTAGTAAGATGGATGGTCTAGACAGAGCTCTATCATGTTTGGATGTAGTGTAAGCGAGAATACGGTGGAAGGAATGGGTAGAGAGGAAAAGGTGGAGAACGCACCCAAACTTGACAAGGAAAATAAGAGCTGCTGGCGGGTGGTGTCCTGAAGACCTCTCCCTTCACACCAGAAAGGGAACAGAATGATCATGAATGGAACAGACAACCCAGGACCCGTGCAGACTCACCAGGGGCAGGAACTGCTCTGTCTAGAGGCAAAGTTTCTGTTAGGAACCTGGGATTTTAGTGTCAAATACAATGACCTGTGTTTAAACAGCACTGAGATATTATAAGTTGGATAAAAGAAGAAAATTCTAGACTGATTCTACCACTTCAGTTGTAACTTAGGAAGTCCTTTTAATATGTACCCAAGACCATCCCATCCCATCCCTTCAGGTATAATGAGTAGCCTCCCTGCGTGTCAGATGAATTCACTTTAGAAATATTTAATTACATTTGCTTGAGAGGTTTGAATTTCTTCAGGGAAAGTTTTGTTAATTTCCTAGCAAATCAGTTTGATTACTCAATAAAACATACAAGTCTCAGGCAAGTTATTGTATTAATTCACAGCTTCCATTAAACTCATCTTTAACTATGTTATTGTTTTAATGGGATTCTAAAGAAAAATCTATGCTCATCAATTAGAATCTAATATATTTATATTTAAATATTGACATCAAGTGCAGATAAACACCAATATAGATGTAAATGAGAATAAAAAAAAACGTTGAGTTATGTTTTCTAAGCACTTTAATTGATAAAGTATAAGAGTCTCGCTGTTCATGGTAGAGTCTAGAGAATCTGGAGCCCAGAGAACTTGCCAGTTTCAGGACTTTGTCGATTTCTTTGAACATAATTCATTTTACTTAAACCAAGACCATTGTTTACATGCAGTCATCAGGTTTTATATTTTGAGACACTGTCTTGCTGTGTAGCCGAGGCTAGCCTTGATCCTGCGAACCTTTCAAGGGCTGGGATTAAAACCTATGGAATTACAAGCCTACGACACCATGCTCAGTGACATTCCTAAAAATGGACAGACAGTGCCAGTTCCAGTGTGAGATCCTTTCTTAAATCAAAACTCCAAACAAACTGCCAGTGAGAAGATACCCCCACTTATTTCTAATTCACTTCTGAGTTTGCCTGCCCTCTAAGGAGATCCATCCTTTCTGTGCTGTGTGAACCATTCTGCTGTCCTGTGTTGGGCACTCATCGTTCTAGAACATGGGTGAGGCACCAGCATGCTGGGAGAAGTGATGGAGACCCATGAGGTTGAGGCAGCGTGCCTTGCACTTTCTTCCAGGCCAGCTTCAGCTCAGGGAGGGAGTATCCACACTCACCCAGTTCTTCCAGGACTAGGCAGTGTGGCTGGGGATCTCAGGAGCTTAAGAACCTTGCTCTCTCCCTGCAAAGAAAAGCCTGGATCACGTGTTCTGTTCTTACACATGTTTAATACATTAAATTTGGTAAACTCACAGAGGTAGATTAGAAAGGTGATAATTGGATAGTGCATTGGCTTTTTCTACTTCTCACAACTTTTATTTTTACATTAAAAATTGGCCTCATATATCCCTGGCCAACTTCAAATTCACTATGTAGCCAAGGATGATTGTGGACTTACAAATCTCCATCTGCCTCTTTTACTCAAGCATTGTGATTAGAGGTGTGTGCCACTATGCTCAGACTATTCAGTGCTGAGGATCCAGTCCTTGTGCTTGCTAGGTAAGTGCTCGACCAGTTGAAAGCCACATCCCTGCAAAATGAATGATATATTCTAGCTACTAATCTAGCTAAAAGATACACAACCCAGGTGTTTTATTTACAAGCTGTAAGCCTAGATTGGGCAGGTTTTGAGCCATTCTAACTTAAATTCCAGGTGTATGTTCCTTGTTACTTCCTGTTCCTCCTGGTCACGTGCTCATGGTCCATCTCCTCTCATGGTTGCCTCCTTTTCTCTTCGTCTCCTTCCTTCTCCCTTTGGTTTCTCCTGAGACCCCTTTACTTGATCCTCAAGTCCCTGCCTTTCTCTCTCTACTGTCCAATCACAGGCACTAGCCTTTTTTTTTTTTTTAACAATTAGGTTTAATTTAGGGAAGAAGGTTTACACAGCATCACTTGGTGTTTGTGAGAATCTCCTTGTTGGGGGCAACCAGATCTTGGGGGCCAGTATTTATCATTTGAGTACATAGCAGCACCAGACCAAGCCCAGCACATCTTCACCTTCACTGTTTCCTAGTTCGAAGGAGTCATAGAATTTTAAAAGTAGAAAAATGGAAAGCTCATGACACTATAAATTTGTCTGTACAGAATTCTTATTGATAATTTTTAGCACAAAGTCATTTGAAATTATGGTCTAGCAGTTTCTAATATTCTCCTCTAGCGCTATGGTTCAAGCCCAGGACCTCATGTCAGTTGAGGAAGCTCTTTACCACAGAGACAGCTCCCTAGCCCTTCTCATTCTTCTTACGGACTGGTACCAAAATTTAAAGTGACTTTCTGTAGGGTGAGTTACCCAGATGGAACAATCAAAACATGATTTAAAGGCAACACAGATAACAGATCCTCTTGGTGTATAAGCCAAGTTTCTTCATATTAAGCAAGTTGTTCCAGAAGGCTTTCTGTCTGGTAGACCTCACCAAATCAAGGCCTATTAAACAAAACATACCTGTATGTAGTATGACAAATTATTGAGAAGAGCTCATTGTTTGGTTTTACATTTTAAAATGATAGTCAAACTGATACCTCGTCCATCTACTTGATGTCTCTTAGGGATTCAGTTCATAAAGACAAATGTTCATGCCATTCTTACCCAGTAATCTATATCCATGGGAGTTTGTTTGTCTTTCAAACCTTGGAGCACAATAATTGATGGCTCATAGCCATAATCCCAGTACTCAGGAGGTTGAGGCAGAGGGATTGCTATGAGTCTGAAGCTATCTTATATCATGGGCTAAAATCACCAGTTTTATTATGAATATAGTTAATAACATATGTGGATCATGAATGTAGATAATAGCTCATGCTGATAATATGTGCATGGTTTCACAACCCACTTTCCAGAGCCTCGGAAAGCCCTCTCCACATACAGAGAAGTTGGTAACAAGGGTGCTCACGTTTTATGGGAAGATGGGTGAGAAGCCAGAGTTCAACGAGAGACCTAACAGAGGGCATTCTCTTGACAGTGGTTAAATCAGGTAATGGCTGGATATGAAATTTGTACTTCTAGCCCTTGAGAGGCTGAGGCAGGATGATTGCTGCAAGCTACGTGGTGAGTCCCAGTCTAGACAGGATTACATAGCAAGACTTTTCTTTTTTTTTTCTTTTTTCTTTTTTCTTTTTTTTTTTTTGGTTTTTTGAGACAGGGTTTCTCTGTGTAGCCCTGGCTGTCCTGGAACTCACTCTATAGACCAGGCTGGCCTCAAACTCAGAAATCCGCCTGCCTCTGCTTCCCAAGTGCTGGGATTAAAGGCGTGCGCCACCACTGCCCGGCAAGACTTTTCTTAATTAGTTGAACAATGGAAAACAAATAGAACCAGGCAATGATTTTAAAATACTGTCTCTGGTATTTCTAGTTTTCTGATTTGTAGCTGAGTGATATGTCATTCAAGTAGCTGGCCAATGCCAGTCCACACAGGAATTCCTATTTTTAAATCATATTTCTCAGTTTGGAGTTTGTGTTACAGATAGTATTACACCTGTAGATCTTGTCAGTACATTTCTTAAGTAAATGGCATCAGTCTGCAGACCTTCTGTGATAGCTCTGGAAACTACAGACTTCTCTGGGTTTCAGGGAATTCCTTTGACAGACTATGGAGATGAGACTCTGGGTCATATCAGCTTGACTGGTGACTTTCAATCAAAAGAGAATCCACAGAACCAAAGGCAAGGCACTTCCTTTAATAACAGCCTGTTGGAAGTCTCAGGAGAGAGGCCACTGGGCTAGAGGCTCATTTGTTGTAGCACAAGATGAGGGAAACATCTGGGCTGAAGTCTACCTTTGACCTTTCAGTTGCATTACTTCCTCTTCAGGCAAGGAATGCTGGGTACAAGGAATCATTTGCCTATAATGAGTGGTTCTGTCCTAATTAGTTTGGTCAGCCTATTGCCCCTTGCAGACAAAGGTGGAGCACAGGAAGCTTTGTGAAGAGAGGCATGGGAGGGTGGGTAATTGTAGTCCTTCACCTCAGGGTCCCTTTCACCTTTGCAAGCCTTTAATTCCTTGGTTCCATTGGGCTGTCAGTCAGAGCAACCCAGACTTCCTCAGGTCCCTTTCACACACACTTTGCTTATCTGAGTGGCGTTTGTCTGATCTTTCCTTTTGCATGTTTTAACTTTTAAGATAGTCTCTTTCTTATGTAAAAAAGGCAATTAGACTCGTATCTGTTTATTTTAAACAAAATGGCTGTTAATTAGTGTGATCAAAACCCTACCATTGTAGACTCTGGGCTCTACTTTGTACTGCTCTAAATTGAGTATGGTTTTGTGCCAGTTGACATGATAACAACTCAGCATCTGGCTTTTTAAGAATTAATGAACAGACGCATTCATGAGCCTTTGTTTTGTCTAGTTTGGATCTATAGGCGTTGAACGCATCATGGTTCTTGCTTTTTGTTTTTTTTTTTTAAGATGACTAATGCTTGTGCTTATTAAAAGTGCATAAACTTACTGAAGAATTTTTTGATGATATAACTGGTATGTGAAAGCTGTACTATTGTCAGTTAATTAGCTCATTTATGACTTTTTAAGTTAGAGCTCAAGATACACGTATTGTTCCATCAGTGACACACCCCAACCTTTTACTCTTCCTATCTTAGTAACTCACAAGATTTCTCTAAACATCTTAAATGATCAACCTGTCCTTCCCCTTCTGCTCCATTTAACATTTAGAATAAATGAGCAGAGTCTAAGAATTGATTTATTGCACAGAGACCATAAAGACCGTGGAAATCTTTAATCTCTGCAATTTAAGCAATGACGCTCTGGGTACAGATGTAGGGCCATCATAATATTTGAAAAACTTAGATTATGCCCATACTAAGATTGAAAACCCAGATAATATATATTGGTATAACTTTTCAAGCACTGAGACAAAGATATACTTCCAATTAGATAGCAAAAAAAAAAATTAATGGAAATATGATATGGTTGCTTGGAGACCTTAACTCTTTTACATCTGGTTAATTGAGGTTTGAAATTCATATTTCTTTAACAAGTAAAGAAGTCAAGGGTGTCAGAAGGCAAGTGACTCAGATCTCTGGGGGTGCATGAACTTTGAATTAATGTTAAGACAGAAACAAGTGTCTTAAACTCTCTTGCCATATGTCCGAGAAAATTCTGGATTCAAAACCAGAATTCTTCTTTGGAGAACTAGAGCAAAACTTGATTTTCGATGGAAAGTTTCTGAGTAGTAATGGATCAACATGTCTCACTCAAGGGAAGGCTAAAACCTAGTAACAGTATCTGCCAGTTACCGAGCCCTTGCTGCTCCCGGGCAGTGCTCTGAACCTGCTGACCATATTATATTCATCGATATCATCTCACCGTGTTTCAACTTTACCAGCTCCGCAAGCCAGGCTTACTTGTACTCATTGTCAGCTGATGAGTCAGAGGCTTGGAAAGCCAGGTGTCCTGCTGAGTTCCCTCACCTGGGAGGTGACAGACTTGAGTTTTGGACTCTGATTGTTGAGGTTCTATAGCTTTCCATAAAACTATCCCCTGATCCTTGTCATAAGAGATTGATTTGAAAAAAAAGTTCCCACTTTCATATGACATAAAGAAACCAGTTAATCTACTTTTTCATATGTAATCTTCCCAAGTTAGGGGCAGCTTCTGTTCCCCCTGGCTACCTCACTGTTGGGTGTCCTCTAGAAAGCACTCTCAGGAATGAGAAGCCATCCTTAAGTGTTCCTCTGATCTCTATCACTGGTCTCAGAAGGTTCCCGCCTTCATCTGTCCTTTCTGTTGAACGTTCTTTCTTGGAATTTAGTCTAAGTTTATGTCTCCTGTTCATACTCGTTGCTCTTAACTGCCTCCTTCATCATGGATGTGTCAGTAGTGACCTATCTTTAGCTAACTGTTGTCTGCTTACAGTCCTCACAAGACTGAGGCACATGATGTCATGATGCTTAGAGATGATATGATAGAGAAGTAAGTGGGTGGTTGGGCAATCAAATCCAAAGTTCATTTCAACCTAGAATTAGTAGAAAAGAAATAAATGATACTTAGTGTTGGCTTTCTGTATGGTCTGTGTTTTTGGTTTCCAATAAAAGGTATCTGTACCCAATGCTTTAAGAATACTCCCATATGGTTACTTGTATGGCTTACAATTTTAAAGCATATTAGCTTAATGAATAGTTCAAAGTTTGATTATATTTTATCTGCTGTGACGTTAATCTCTTTTTATTATTTTTCCACTAAACCCACATCTCATGCAGTAAACCTTTGATCATATTTGCTTACTGTTTCCTGCCCTCAAGTCCTTGATTTCCATTTCCTTTTCAGTAGTAATGAGACAAATTATCCAACAAGCTCCTTTGAGGAAACTCCAATTGTAATCAGTTAGCTCGATGGAAAGAAGGATAGTTGGTATGCAGTGTTTCTCCTCCCTCGTGGATACTCAGCGATTGTAATTGAGGGCTTAGCACAGTGTATTAAGCATCCACCCAGCAAACTTTACAAAGTGAAACCAGATTCCTTCATTCTACCGAGAACAGATGTCTGTTCATATGATGCTTATGTCTGCCGGACTTTGCTGTGTTGTTTTAACATTGTTTTTTTTCTACAGCCATAGTGACTTGGGGCATCTGAGAAAGGGCTCTATTTGTTTGGATATAGCCTTGAAGCTCTGATGCTTTGAGTTCAGTGGAAATCATCACAGGGTCACGAGTCTGCAGTGGATGAAGTAGGGAGAGAAAAACAATACCATATAAAGAGCCATGAGAAAGGAGAACTTTAGAATGAGAACCAGGAGCCAGTTCAGAAATATAAGACCCATTCAAGGATAAAATTGAATAGAAATCAACCAGGCATTGTGAATCTAGGTGTAAAATTCTCTTAATTTTCTGAAACATTATTAAAATCTTTAAATATTAGGAAATTGGAAATGGAGGGACACATAAATATTTGAAATATTTGAAATAAATAAAATATTTGGATCATGTGATGGATACTTCAAGCCTCAGGGAACAGATATGCCCAAACATTAAAAATAAGACAAAAAAACAAACAGGCTATTATAAATTGAAAACTATCTTGGGGGCTGCTTGATTAAGCTCTTTTCACCTGGGAGCAACTGGGTAAATCCTGGACTTTTAGAATATCTGGGTCATTCTTGCATAGCCAGTGAGAAACCTCGGCAGTGGACATTTCTACTCATTGATAAAGATCATCTCCAGGTCGGTATCTCTGTAGACCTGATAACTAGGTTAGCAAGAGCTGTTACCAGCTGGCTGTAAGCATTCACGTGCACATTACACATTGTCTAAGTGCTCATTCTACCCCCATAACGTCCTTTGAAGAAGGGACCTCAGCTGCATGCCCATCTCTCTGATGGTGACAGGCACCTAGGAGGATAAAACAATATGGTCCCAGTTTTACACCCAGAGAAAAACTTCAGATCTAGGCTTTGACCTTAACAATGCCACAAAGAGGCCATGCCTGACTCTGCCTTACCACATCCATCATGGAAGCTCAGGACATCTTGCTCTCTCCCTCACTCCATCTGCTGAGCTACCAAGCCCCCGCAGCCTCAAAGATATCTACAAAATCTGCTTCCTCATCTCCCCCTCCCCCAGGTCAGGCTCCACACTCTGGTTCCTTTTGTTTTCAGTGCTGAACTTGTCAAAACCACTCTACTGGTGAGACTTCTCCAACATGTAAACTGAGTTGTTAAATCGTTCCAGAAAAGCACTCCTGGGCTCTAACATCAAGAGTGAAATCTAAACTCCCCAACCCTACTTCTGCTACAGACAGCGTGTTATCCGAGGTCCCTGGTGTGCACTGCCTTTCTTGGCTTTTGCACCTGTTGTTTTCTGTGCCCACAGTTTCCTTCCTCCTTTCTTGGCTCAGCTAACCCAAACCTGTCCCTCCATTCAGCATCTGTGCTTTTTCTTTTAGAAAATCTCCTCCTGTTCTCAACAGTGACTATAGTCCATCCTCCTGTCCTGGGTACATGTTGTGTGGGGCTCCATCATGACACACATGCTGCGTTCTGGTCGCTGGTTTCTGTATTTCCTCCCTGAGTTTTCATATATCTAGTATATGGATGATATGTTCACTGCTAAACTCCTTCTGGGCCTCACAGAATCTAACACAAAGTTAGTGCACCTTGCCTGCTTATTGAATGAAGGTGGTGGTGGTGGGGAGAGCTGATGTATGCAGTGAATCTCTGCTATTTAGGATTTTGAGTTCAGTTGTGATTTGGTGTCAGACCTTCATGAGGATGTGTGTGTTGTTCTTAATGGGGAGATCTGGCTTCAGCGCCTTGTCATCAAGATGCAGACACATAAGGGACAGTGGGTATTTATGAACTCAAGAGTGAAGTTAATACTTTCTGAATGGTTCCCATAGTCAGAATCTGTTCACCAATTGACTGAATTCCTTGGGTACACTTTCAAAATACTGTACATTTTGAGGGGTGGAAGAGGAGATTTGTGAAAATAAGAATTCATGTGATAGAGTCTAGAGTCTTGATACGTCTGGGGAGGTGGCTTCAAATGGATGAATGTGTGTGTATGTGTGTGTATGTGTGTATCCATTTGGATGCTTTTTGTTCAATTCATCTGCATCATGAGTTCATTTGGCTCCTGGATGACATCATTTCTGTTTAGGCTAAATGGCTTTCCTCAGAATCCCTCCCCTTTTCTGACCATTGTGGTGAGTGGTCAGGGAAAAAAAAAATATATATATATATATATATATATACACACACATATACATTTCCACTCCATCTTTAAACATTTGGTTTAATAGGTTTTGGGGCCCATCCACTGAGTAGTTTTTTTCTTGGTTGTGTCTTTTGTTTTGGATGTTTGTTTTGTTTTGTTTTGTTTTTTTAGATTTTTTTTTTTCTTTTAGATCCTGGGTAGTTCTTACTCCACTCAAGGAATGGGCTTTCCCTTGGGAGTTGGTGGATTAACCATCCTAACGTTGGCACAGGAGAGAGACCTGAGTGCAGAATGTGGGGCTTTGGAAACTTCCATAACATGTTGAACTATAGAGACTTCTGTCCTCTCTGTCCAGAAGATTCCAGTGTTGCTTCAGACCAATGTGTGTCCTATAAAATTGTGTCTATACAATGATCTCCAGAGGTCTAAGACAATACACCAATTAATGAATTTCCACGATCTAAGGGTAATTCTAAAATATTTACTTAGAGAAGTTTGAGCATACCCTTGTCAGATCCCTTAATTATTGGCTGTATTTCAGTTCTTCCCCACACTTCTGCTCTTTTTCTCTCTCCCTCCTAAGTTAGGAAAACAGAAAGACCTAAGGAGCAGACACAACAAAGCCCACAGCATTTTCCTGAAGTGCAGTGTAATGAGACTAGTGCTGTTAGACTGAGTGTAACCCTGAGATAACAGTGACCTTGCATGAGTGGGTCACACAAAGTTATGGTTACCCATAGTACGGACAGCTGCAATGGCTCATGGCTGCATCTTCCACAGCTCTGTGTACTGTGCCTTCTGACCCTTCTATGGAAGTTATTTGAAATCATTTCTGGTGACCAAGAAGTAATTTCTAATCATAGATGTGTTGAAGTACTTTTAAAAACTTGGTAGACTTTTGGGTGCTTTTTGTCCGATTCATCTGCATCCTGAGTTCATTTGGCTCCTGGCTAACATCATTTCTCTTTAGGCTGAATGGCTTTCCTCAGCATCCCTCCCTTTCTCTGACCATTGTGCTGAAAGGAGATCTACAGTCAGCCTGGTCTCCAGGTTCCTGTTCACTGTGATCGCCATCTCCTCTGGGACTTAGACAGGGCAACGCTCCCTCCTCCTACCACCCTTAGTGTCCCTTAAGAAACAATTAATTTTTTTTCTTCCTATTTTATTCTCATCTTTCGAAACAAACATGATTTTTTTCCAATGGGCTAGGTGAGAAGATTGGTAAATGAATAGACTTCCCAAAGTGGGCTCTAAGATAGGTGTGGTGACTCGCTCCTGTCATCCCAGAGCTTAGGAAGCTCAGGCAGGACGGTCACATGGAGTTCCAGGCCAGCTGGGATTACAGAGTGACACTGATCTCAAAAGTAAACAGAGAAGTAAACAGCAACAACTCAACAGGGACAAGATTTGAAATTGGAATACACCACACTTTACTCTGCAGCAGCAAATGAGAAAATAAAATAATGTTTAAAGGGATGATGCCTGTTGTATAATCACCAGTGACTTTGGGTTGGGTACTCTTATGACTGTGAGACTGAAACACATCTATAGTTAGGCTTGGGAGTTCTAAGGTCAGAGAGTCTGTGTGTAATTCCTGCCCTATCAAGAAGTAGTGACGGGCCTTCAGGTCTGCCTCTCAGCCCCTCTACTGATCAGTTCTCTCATACAGAAGAGAAATGTACAGAGAGTGTCTGCCCCACAGAAGTATAGATGAGTGTTAAGTGAGATACAAAATCCACCACACGGTTACTGCAGCTCAGCGAGTGACAGGCAACACCCCAGTCATCCTTGTATCTTTGGCACCATCCTCATCCATGTGTCCAGCTATATCCTTGGCACCATCATCATCATCTCTAACTAGCTATCAGCATCACGGCCATCCCTACTCAGTGCTCAACCAGCTCGAAAGCTGGAAATGGTCCACGCCCTGCATAGTCTTCATGCAGAATTCTTGTTGAAGTAGCAACTAAGTTGCAAGCACATTTGGCCAGCTGTGGAACTGGGACAAGTAGTTCTCTGCACTTTAATGGTTTTTATTATTATTATTATTATTATTATTGTCTTTGGTTTTTACTAATAAGTTATTAAGTGAGTATCTATCCATACAGTTATGTTCTGAAAAATGATACCTTTTATTAAAAGTAATAGGCTAATAGTTGAAGAAACTATACGAACACATGTACAAACACTGGATATCAGTGTGTGTGCACACACACTGACATTCACAAATCATAGGCACACACAAACACATACTCTGTAGGGTTTGTTTTTGTTGTTGTTGTTGCTGCGGCTGCTGTATTAGACCCTAGGGCTTTACTCATGCTAAGCCAGCACTCCAACACTGATAAATACTCACAGCCCAAATTGGTATAAGTTTGTGTGTGTGTCTGCCTGTGTGTAGGTGCATGTGTGTGTCTGGGAGTGCATGCACATGTATGTGTGTGCACATGGAGGCTCAAAGTTGACATTGGTGATCTTTCTTTACTGTTCTCATTATTTTCTGCAACACGGTCTTTTAAAGAATCATGTTCTCTCCGATTCATTCTAGCCCAGCTATCCAGTTGACACTACAATCCTGTCTCTTCTTCCTAAGTGCTAGGTTTGCAGGTGATTCCCACAGTTGCCTGGTTCTGGGGAGCTAAACTCAAGTCCCCAGAGTCGTGTAGCAAGTACTACTTAGCTATTGTACCCATGTCTTTTATATTTTTCTGAAGTTTTAATCATTTCCCAGGGAACAGTGTCCAAATTCTATCAGAGGGAATCTAAAGATGTAAACATCAGGGCTGGAGAATCGTCTCAGCAGTTAAAAGCACAAACCACCCTCGCAGAGAATAATCACTGCATAACACCAGCTCCGGGGATCTGATGTTTCTGTCCTGTACTCAGGGGTGCGAACTAATGCACATATACATATGTGTACACAGAGGAAAGTTCTTAGATCTCTTTTAAAATATAATTACTAAGTCTGAAGCATTCTTTAATTACTGCATGGCCAGAAGGACAGGAATCCTCACTTGTTAATGTCTCTTTAAATTCACAAAATTTCAGATCATTGGCTAAGATTCTGTTTGTTTGAAAATGTCAAAAGTATGTGTAAGTGAAGTAAAGCAAGAGAGAAAGGTTTGTGTTTCCAGTCATGTAAAGTATATATATATATATATATATATATATATATATATATATAGAGAGAGAGAGAGAGAGAGAGACTATAGATTTTGGTGTTCCAAAATAAAAACTTACAAAACTTGTTGCAGCATTGGAAGCCTCAGATCAAAAGGGCAATTGTAGAAAATTGTGGTGAGCGAATGAGGCCCTCGTTTATTGAAGAAATCAGTTTGCTATCTTAACCAATGGCACCGGTACCTTCCCTGTAATCTCTGAAAATAGATAGGCACTTTGCGGTTCACCAATCCGGAGATCACAAACGCTTCCTCACACCTGGGAGGCTCACACCCTTTTCAAATAAGATGGTATCTCGGGAGCCTTGTGGGTTTATAAAGCCACAAGTTTATTAGGTAGATAAAATCTCCAAGCGTTTAGAAGTTTAAGACCAGGCTGTCAAACTGTATTTCAGTTATAATGGCAATTTCCAAAGTAAATATGACACAGTGACTTCTAAGCCTCCTCACTGTCTCCTTGGTGGTGTGTGAATTCTGGACCTCAGCAGCAGCCCTTACTGTCTGTGTGTTTAAACCCAACTGTGCACTCTCAGTGGTGAGTGTGGTACCTTAGAGAGGAGGCCTCGAAAGACATTTCTGATTTGTGACCTCCCCACCATGCTTCTGTGGATAAAAGACAGGCACATATTTTAGAGAAAAACAAACACGGCTTTATCATCATCATCATCACCATCATCATCATCATCAGATTATTTTAGTTTATTGAAAGAGCCTTATCCCATAAATCAGGCTGATCTGGAGCTTACAATGTGTCCCAGAATGGCCCTAAACTTGGTCCCTGAGTGCTTGGATCACAGATATGAGCCACCAGACATGGCTCAAATATGACTTTAAATAGACAATGGAAAGGAATGTCAAACAAATTTTCAATACATTTTAAAACAGACCTCCCCGATTTATTTATTTATTATGTATGTTCATGTATATCCATGAGTTTATGTGCACCACGCATGTGCAGGTATCTACAGAGGGCCAAAGAAGACATCAGGTTCCCTAAAACTGGAGTTACAAGCTGTTACCCACCATGTGGGTGCTGGGAACAGAAGCTGAGTCTTCTGCAAGAGCACCAAGTATTCTTCCTGCTGAGCCAGCTCTCTTGCCCTTAATTATATTGAGTTTTCAACTATCTTTTTAATTTGTGTGTGTGTGTGAGTGTGCACATGTCAATGTATATGGGGGCGTGCATATGTCAGAGTGTGTATGTGTATATGCATATGCCCATGGGGGTGCACATGTTTAGTGTGGACGGGGGCATGCACACGTCAGTGTGTGTGTGTGTGTGTGTGTGTGTGTGTGTGTGTGTGTGCATATGTCAGTGTGTGCTTCTGTGTATGGGCATGCACATGTCCATGGGGGGAAACATGTCAGTGTGTGTTAGGGACATATACACATCAGTGTGTATACGTGTGTGCATGAAATGTCAGTGTGTGTGGGAGGCAAGCACATGTCAGTGTGTGTGAGGGCCATGCACATGTCAGTGTGTGTGTACATACATGTCAATGGGGGGCATGCACATGTCAGTGTGTAGAGGGGCATGCATATGTCTATGTGTGTGTATATGTGTGTGCACACATATTAGTGTGTGTGCACATGTCAGTGTGTGTGTGCACATGTCAGTATATGTATGGGAGTGCACATGTCAGAGTGTGTAGTGTGTGTGTGTATGTGTGAGTATGCACATGTCAGTGTGTGTATGTGTGTGTGCACACATGTCAGTGTGTGTGTGTGCGCACATGTCAGTATATGTATGGGAGTGCACATGTCAGAGTGTACATACGGAGTCAGAGGACAACTTGCACACATCCGTCACCTCCTTCCATCACCAAGGTTCTGGAAAGTGAACTTGTGTTTTCCAGTTTGACAACAATCATCTCTCCCTGCAGAACCCTCTGATCAGCCAACTGTCTGCCATCACACACACTGCTTGTCTTCTTAATGTGAGCTCTGGGGAGAAAACTCTGGACCTCTGCTTGGGAAGAAAAAAAAAAGCTCTTTACTGACTGAGCCATTCCCAGCCCCAGGTTAGGTCATATTTAGTACAAGCAGTCGGGCTCCCAAGGCAAAGCGAATTAGTGCTGCAGAATTGGAGACGAGAGCTTGTGGTGTAGCCCCAGTCAAGGATGGTTGCTAGCATGGCGTTGTGAGCTTATCACCCCGAGTTCCAAGAGGAGCCATTCTTTCTTAGATGCCGGTTGACTCATGCCTATTGTTGTTTTATCAGGGGTGAAATGAGCCGGGGTTTCATAGCCATCAGTGGAAACCCACTTCTCGTCAAACCATTTTCTTCTCAGGTCTCTTGTATAAGATAGACACAGGCTGGTGTGTTTCATATCTTATATTGTGGGTTCTATCTTTTCGTGTTGACAGCTTTGGTAGCAAAATCTAAAATTAGTGTATTTGATGGAAAAAGCCTCTGGGTCATTTGTATGGCTTAATGGGTCAATTTGGAGCATGATAACCATGTAACCAATTACTATCTAAAAAATGATATTTCTCTTTTTTCTCTGTATCTGTCTAGTCACTTAGTAGAGAACACCAAATGTAAGAGCCCGAGTTTGGACTAGCTGTGTCCTACTGGGCAGATGTGAAGACCCGTAGACTGTGTGTAGAGGAAACACACAGTCTTAAGCTGGTGCTGTCTCACTTTTGCCAGTGAGGTCTCACCCTTAAAGCTCTTAATGTCCCCTGTTTGTCACACCTCACAGGGATGAGGAGTCATGTCTGAGGCAGCACTGGAGATGAGGAGAACTCACAAATGTCAGTTCTAATATTAGACAGATTATCCCTTGGAGTCCAAAGGTATTTTTACAGGGTCCAGGAAGGTTTAAAGCCCAGGTAAAAGCAATTCTGAGAAGATGGCAGTTTGAACATCAGCCACTTAGCCGGGTCCACTCTACACTTGCCAATTTGTTAGGCCCACAGTCTCAGAAGTTGACTATCTCTGTGGTCGGCTAGTGGTCAGACTCACTGTCATTCTGCTGATGGGTTGGGTGAAAGCTCCCTTTGTTACTTATAGTGTAAGCTTTGGGGAAGCCAAGGAATGTGGCAGGAGATACCAGTGTATTCCACTGGACACACTTTCTGCAGAGAGGGTTAGTTACCATGGAGATGACCTGGGTTATAAGAGGTCCAGCCTTTAGGATGGCCCTCAGATTTTCCTTTTCGTTTCCATTTAATTTAATTTGACTGCAAAATGTCACTTCCGTTGCATTGATTAAACTTCTTAGCTGCCACCAACACTGTGAGAGAGGTGACAGGGCAGGCCAGCCAGTGTCATTTCATACCATTACCCCTCTCTGATATCAATACGGATGTCTCTGAGATGAGACACTCTTTGCCACAGTGCACTAATGCACTGCCATGTGCTGCACTCGCTTACTTCATGAAACATAGGACCTGGAATTCTGTCATGCACCAGATTCTGTCTGTCTGTCTGTCTGTCTGTCAGCTCATTCTTCCTTTGCTTTAACTCTGTGATCGTGTAAGGTATGATATCAAATGTTTGAAAACTAAAGATTAGTTATTCAATATTCAATTCAATATTCAAATATAGACTTTTTTTTTGTCCTCAGCAGTTGGCTATGTTCTTGGAAACAAAAACAAACAAACCTCTTTTTATAGTTCAGAAAAATGAGAAGCCGTAAGGTGCAGCTGACATGCAGATATGAAGCATTAGTTCTTGGTCCTGTAGACTGGACAAGCCATCCTTAAGTATTCACTGGGCTGCCTCGGAAGTAAATAGATGCTCTAGGCAAAGGCTTTCGGTGGTAGCCTGCTCCACTGATGTGTCTATCCCTTCCCTGGCTCTCCGAGCTTCCCAGAACCCAGCGCCAATCCCCCCCCCCCCCCCCCCCGCAACCACCACATGAGATCCCTTTTTTTCCTGTTAACTAAAAAAACAATGAAATCCACAAATGACATCTTGGGTGCCCAGCATTTCTCTAAACCAGAGAACCAGGAGAGTTTTGAACAAAAAAAACTTCCTGTGGCTAGAACTTCCTTAGAGAGACATATAAACAAAGAGACAGTTTGCTAGGAAGACTCTACCCATTATAATGTCTAGAATCCAGTCTAGAAATAAAGGCTTGGTTCTGGAGTGTGCAGCGTTACCTCGCTAGGGCTTCTGGGAATGTAACGTTGTGTTGTGTGGTGACATCCTTTAGTCATTGGATGGTGAAAGAAACTGGGAATCCACAGCTAGGAAAGGAAGTTACCATCAATACACCAGGATGCCATGATAAGGCCCTTACCGCTTCCTGTTTCTCTAAGAGCTGTGACTTGTGAAGGACTGGGAAGAAGAGAGAGACAGCAACAATTACGAGTTGGATGTTTTTGGTTTGTGGCTCGTGGGCTTTGCCTCGTGGGAACTGATACCAGCACTCTATGAAAGGTCTCTTTTAATGGTTCATAGTATTACTAGTTATTATTAGGTGTGTATGTGGATATTATGCATGTTCCTGTGGCAGACACACGTGTGTGTGCATGTGCTCATGTATGTGCACATGCACTGTGGTCAGATGTTAACCTGAGGTGGTGTTATTGCTCGGGGCCATCTGCCTTGTTTTTTAGAGACATGGCCTCTTAGTGGCCTTGCTGAGAGGAGTGACCAGTGTATCCCAGGGACCTTCTGTCTCTACCTTCCCAATGCTGGGACATTCAAGTGCACACTGCCATGCTCCACTGGGATTACATGTGAACACTGCTCTGCCCTGCTGGGATTACACGTGTACACTGCTCTACCCTGCTGGGATTACATGTGTACACTGCTCTGCCCTGCTGGGATTACATGTGTATACTGCTCTGCCCTGCTGGGATTACATGTGTACACTGCTCTGCCCTGCTGGGATTACATGTGTATACTGCTGTGCTCCACTGGAGCTGCAAGTGCATACCACCATGCCCCACGTTTTCACATGGGTTGAGGGGATTGATCTCAGGCCCCTATGCTTGTGGCTGTTCTGTTGACAGAGCCGTCTCTCAGCCTGTTCATGTTATTATGACTGGAGGTCTAAAATGGTGTGCACTGAGATATAATTTTACTTAAACAGACAAATCCCACTAAGTTGGAATGTTCTAGAATTCCAATGAATAATACAGTGAAAGTCATAGCCTGACTTCATTAAGTTATCTCTAAATAATTAGACTGGTGTTACCCAATCTGTAATATGCATGGAAATCACGTAGAAATTTTAAATTCAGGCACTGAGTCACAAGGCCCAGGGCAGGGTGGAAAATGATAGGTCTTTTAAATTTAAATATTTATTTTTTTGTTATGTATATCGCTGTGTGTGTCTGTGCAAGGGTGCATGTGAGTGCAGTGTCCATGGAGACCAGAAGAGGCCATCGGATGCCCAGGAGCTAGAGTTACAGGCAGCTGTGAGCCCAGTGGGAGTTCTGAGAACAAAACTCAGGTCCTCTGCAAGAGCAACTCATGTTCTTAAGCGTTGAGGAGTCTCTCTGGCCCCAATTCTGGATTTCTAGGCCATTGCCCACTGGAGCCGATGTTAGCTATTCCCTGATCCCATTTTATTTAGTGAAGACATAGGGCACGATGGGGTTGAGTCAATTGTCAGCTTGACACATTCTAGAATCATCAGCAACACAGCCCAAATGTGGGCCCATCATTTCCTTGGTTTGGATTCAGGCTTTTATAAGAGAGGAGGAAGCTACCTGAATGTGGGGGGCATGCTCTCATTCTCTTTCTGCTCCTTCCTGTGGGCGTGGCTAGCTGCTTCGGGGCGGGTCCCCTGATTGGCTGGACTATGACCTTGATCTGAAACAGATCCTTTGGTCTGTAAATTGCCGTTGTTAGCATATTTTATAATATTGACAGGAATTAAATCTGGGACAGGTTCTTTTCTAAAATTATGACTGAATGAATGTTAGTTGTGCATATTAATGGATTTGCCTGTGACATTTCCTTACCACACAAGCCTTGCTCTGACTATATTCAGGTGCCCTCTCACGCTTTCCTGTGCCCTGTTTCTCCAGTGGCACGCCGGCAGAATCTTTATCTTGCCTGCATGCTGGATTCGACTTTAAATGTTTCTCAAAGGTCCCCGTGCTGATGCGGAGTTCCCCGCTGGCAGTGCCTTTGGAAAGTTGCAGGGCCATGTAGAGGTGGATTCTCAAGGGAAGCATTTAGCTCACTGGAGACTTTCCCTTGCAGGAGGTAATGGTACATCACCCCATCTTTCTGTATGCCTGTGCCATCAGGAAAGGAGCAGCTCTGCCCCCTCCCATGTGTTCTCCACTTATGTCCACCTCCTCAGAGACCCAGAAGCAGTGAGGTCAACAAACCGTGGATGAAACTCTTAAAACCGTGAGCCAGGAGCCACAGGAAACCTTCACCCCTAAGTGGATTTACATTAGGTATTCACTGCCGTGACTAACAAACTTGGGAAAGTTACAAGCAAGTGTCTGGGCCATTCTATAGCTGAGGGGTGTGACACAGGGACTTAGGCTTCTGGAAATCTCTCTGATCTACGTGCTCTGCTCAAGCTGCATGCCACACATACACACACACACACACACATGTGCGCACACACACACACACATACACATGTGTGCACACACATATGTGCACACACATGTACACACATGTGCACACACATGCACACACACATACACACATGTGCACACACACACACACACTATCAAGGTGCATTATAGGTAGCTGATGTAAAGCAAGAAGAAAAATCAATAAAATTGTCCTCTTAAGTCAACATGGAACTTCCTGTTTTCCTCCTATAATGGCGCCTTCATGAATTACAGTTCCAAGACAATGGGGATGCCCAAGGGAACCTGAGCTGCAAATACCCAGTTTGTTCTTTTCTCCATATTTCGTTCAGTGACATTTCTAAAAGAGCCCCTAAAATAGTTAAAATAAGACTCCCAGGAAGACGTTGAAGGTGTCATCAACAGGTTCTCGGTGCACAGGTGGTGTGGTTTATCTCCTCTTTCCATGGATCAAGTCTCCAATCTGTCACATGAGGAGAAGACTTCAGTGACCAGACAACAGCCACCACCCACTTTGGTTTTTGAGATTGCCAGTTAGTCTTAGGGGGCTGATGTGAGCCCTGGCACAGTGTGTTTCTACCACCTCAGGGCTAGTGTTGTGAGCTCACGCCCCTATGCTCAGCCCTTTGCACCAGAGTTCTAAGGCTTAAACTGAAGACAGCACCACAAGCACTTTATGGGCTGAGATTCTCTTCAGTTCACTAATTTTTAGGTCTAATACAAAATAAGACCGGCTGAAGGCAGCCTACATTTTCTGTGTATTTGTGAAAACTGCAGGGTGGGCTGGGTGGTGCCATGGGGGCGTGGCATCGGGGGGTGGCATGGTGGGGATCTCTCTTTGTGGCTTTCAGGACAACAGTCTGCCTGTGTTCATACTCTTAAGTCAATTTATTTGGAAGGTTCTCAGATATTTTAAAATTCTTTTATTTATGGAATCCAGAAGCTGCCCTGTTATACCTAAAGTGTAAGGATTGGTCCTCATTAAAGTACAATAAATGCCAGGATTTCCCCAAGAGAGAAAAATCCAGAGGCTTATTGACACAGTCCTGTGAGCTTAAAACTGTTGTGTGTATGTACCCAAATAAGAAGTGTTAATCTTTTAAAAAGAAGACTCAGATGAACTGAAATGTCACAGTTTGGGATTCACGACAGCAGGGTCCATTGTAATAAACTCATACTGAACCCTAGCTTCCATGGAGAAGGCTTCCTGTGACCCACAGACACCTAAGATACAAACCAACCCCCGAAGTATGTTTTACAAGTTTAGTCACAGAAATTAATTTTCAGGTTAAGGTAAGAAAAAGATCCAGCATTGACATAATTAGATTTTCCTTTGAGCTGCCTCTGCTTTTGGAGTCTTTCTCACACCTCCGCTTCTCTATTAAGGAGACAACATTCATATGCCGTTATCGAATGCGGTGATTTGTGCTATAAAATGTAGTGTTGAGAACTCTATTGGGAAGTGTTGCTGTGTATAAGAGTGAGCTTTAATAGCGTTATATTTCAGTCTATAAATAATGCCTGCTTCCTGTCTGACATTAAAACAATGGATGGCATTTGGCAAAAAGCAAAAGCCAAATGATTTCTTAAGTGCCTAGCTAAGGGACATCACCGTAAATTTTTTCAAAACAGCTAAGACGCTTTTAAGATGTGTCTGAAGTCCCCTAATCCTTCACACACACACACAGACACACACACAGACATACAGACACACACACACAGACACACACACGCACACAGACACACACACAGTAACACAGACATGCACACACAGACACACACATATACACACACAATGTTTTCTCCCTGTGAAATCATATGTACTGAGTACATTGTCCCAACTGCAGCTGATTTTTATTTAGCTCAGGCGAGTTAACAGGTGTCTTCTGTCATGTGGTTCTATTTAATAAGTGAGAATCACGGAAGGACAGCACAGCCTGTGTGCACACGTGAGCAGACAGGGCAGTGGGCACAGGGAAGGCGCTCGCTGGATCTTTTCTAGTTAGCACCTCCACAGCTGACCATCACCTCAGCTCCTTAATAGTTAGATTAGAGGAATCTTGCTCTCACCTGCTTGCTGTGCAGTGAATCACACATAAAGATCTGGCTGGGGACCAGTTTAAAAAAGGAATTTCCACCGTTAGGTTAGGATCTGGAATTTTCACCAAAGAACTTAGGTTGAAAGTGTTGGGGAGGTACCAGAACCTTTGAGAGCTGGAGACTAAGCTGGGTGTGGTGGAACGTGTATGCCTTAATAACAACACTCAGGAAATACAGTCAAGATCTGGGGTTAAAGGCCAGCCTCTGCTATGTAATGGGTTTGGGACACGTCTGGGCTACTTAAAAACCTTGTCTCAAAATAATACCCCCTTTAAAAAAAAAAGCCACAACAGAAATTGGAATAAAATAAAGGACAACAACAAAAAGAAAGAATGCAAAAAGAGAAAACATGAAATGGGTCCTCCTTAGAGGAAGTCAGTTCACTGGGGACATGTTCTCTATGTCCTTGAAGGGGACTCTGAGACCCTGGCTCTCTGCTTCCTGTCTATCACAGGGGGAGCCTCTCTCTCTCTCTCTCTCTCTCTCTCTCTCTCTCTCTCTCTCTCTC
>NW_021620983.1:4760458-4761569 GCF_004785775.1 Grammomys surdaster
TCTCTCTCTCTCTCTCTCTCTCTCTCTCTCTCTCTCTCTCTCTCTCTGTGTGTGTGTGTGTGTGTGTGTCTGTGTGTGTCTGTGTGTGTCTTCTAGCCTCTTGGATTCACAGGCTTAGCAGAGCCCCAGTTTTAACTAGGACTCTAATTTTTAGAGATGTCTTGGTGGAAATGTCAAGCCTCAGAATCATTGTGTGTATTTGGGGTATGTTATTTTGAACGTGGGCTCTGTGGTTGCGCTTTATGAAGGGGAATTAGACAAAAGTCTCTAACCCTTTATATCTTAAGTTTGCATGGCCACCCTTTTAATGCTGCTTTCCTCCCACCTCTCTTTTCCTCTGTGTTTTTTTTTCTCTCTCTCTCCCTTCCTGTCCCCTCTTCTCTCTGGGGTCTACTGTGAATGTACAGGTTGGCTGTGAAATTGCTCTATACCTCAGAGTGACCTGGAATCCATGATCCCTCTGCTATAGCCTCCTGGGTGACGGATCAGGGGCGAGGACCATACCAAACTCCTTTCCTGATAATCTGAGAAGTCTCATCCACTCAGTCTCTTCATAGTATAGTTACTATCCAGAAGAGTCTTGGCTTTGGAGTCTAATTCATAGCTATTATGTGTGTGTGTGTGTGTGTGTGTGTGTGTGTGTGTGTGTGTGTGATATGTGTGTGCATGCATACCATTTAGAAAATATATAGCCACTGGGCATGCACAACCCTGAAGAAAATATTCTGTCCAGTTTCAGTTCCAGTTGTAAGTGGTCCAGTGGGCCTCAGTGTTGTTGGCTGTCTTATGAACAGGTCACCTGTCATGTCTCTGGTGACTTGTGGATGAGCCCTCTGGGTTGGGAGATGAAAGTGCGGATAATTTATGCTTGTTGATTAGGCTAAATGGAGAAGAGCTCGATGGGAAAAAGCTGACTTTGTCCAACACCTGAAGATGGTCAATGCATTATAATACCAATCCCTTTCTCGATGTGGTCACATGCCAGCCCTAAGCTAGTCATCCCAGTAGTTGTCTAACAAATGGAATGTCAAGCAATCTTCCTTTTGTTTGGCGGGGGAGGGAGGGAGAGAGAGAGAGAGAGAGAGAGAGAGAGAGAGAGAGAGAGAGAGAG
>NW_021620983.1:4761579-4768389 GCF_004785775.1 Grammomys surdaster
GAGAGAGAGAGAGAGAGAGAGAGAGAGAGAGAGAGAGAGAGAGAGAGAGAGATTTCTGTGTCAGATTTTAGATGCCATATTATTTCCTGCTTGACTTTGCAGAGCGATAATAGAGGTATCGTCAGATTAGAGACTGCAGACTCAGAACCTGAGTCTTAGAAAATATTAGTTTATATCAAAAAGTAGTTCAAATGAAAACCTGGTTGTGATATCATTATGTTGAAGAAAGCATTTCAAACATAATAGAAATATTTAAAAATTCAGAATAACAGTACATTTGAGATTAAATCTGTGAGTTTTTATTTTTAAAGTGTAAGTGTGTGTGTGTGTGTGTGTGTGTGTGTGTGTGTGTGTGTGTGTGAGATACCAACAGAGGCCTGAAGAAGGAGTCAGACTTCCCCCGGAGCTAAAGTCACAGGTGGATCTCAGCTGCTCAGCATGGTGCTGGAAGCTGGACTGAACTCGTGCCCTCCGGAAGAGTAGTTCATGCCCCTAACTGCTCTGCTATGTCTCCAGCCCCAGCGTGAATTCTTAAGTGGAAAGTTAGAAGGATCCCTGGGTCACTGTCACAATGGAATATGAGATTATTCTATAAAATACCACAGCCTGCCACAGGCTTGTATGTGTGGGGAAGGGACCTCAGTGAACAGTAAGGGTGAGCACAAGATTGGGAAATAGTGTCTGATTTCTTGGGAAGAGGTCCATGTGCATGTTATTTTGATGTTTGATGAACTCAGGGTTGAGCCTAATTTACCCCTCACCTGCAAGTCACTGGCTTGAGAAGGCTTACTACGAAACAGTGCTAGGTAGACTTTTAGACTGTTTCAGACCTTGTTTTAACACAATTTCCATTCTCTCCTCATCAGATTGTTTTAAACTCTAGTCATCAGAGCGAGGTTTTCCAATAGTTCGAGTTTATGCACAGAATGCCTAAGCAGGTGCGTTTTTGGCACAAACACAATGGATTCTGGGCCCAGTTAATCAAACACATGGGTGAATGAGGGAACAGTGTAACAGGAGAGAAAGTCGGGGTCTTCTTAGCAGCTAGCAAACCTGGCTACAGGGATTAGATGAATTTGATGACCCGGTGGTCTCATTTGGAGACAAGCACCTTGGCAACATTGTCTCGACTATTTGTATCATCCTGGAAAGTAGAAGCTCGCAGCATGCAGAAAAGGAGAGAGGACTCCTCACTCTGGATCAGGATAATGCAGAGACTGAGGGAGTAGTTAGTGATATCTGAAGCCACTCTGTTAAAAGGGAGCCTTGGTCCTGTCTGAGCAGAAGCCACACACAGTTGGCTCTTGTCCGTCTTCTAAGCTGCTGTGGCTTGCTTCCCTTTCGCTGCCTGGTGTGTCCGTTAAGCCAGAAACTGGCTCTGTTTCTCGGCTTCTTGAGTGCCTGAGCTCAGGATCACACCTGCAGGAGAAGAGCTTCAAGCCCTCATTTTGCACAGAACAGCTAGCCAGGAGTGTGGGAACATGCTTATTACAGAGAAATTATAAGACCTAGAACTGGAGAGGCTTTTCTGAGTGGGATCTGGTCTGTTAGGTGTTACGGAGTACAATTTAAAGAATTGAAAAATAAATAGAACAGTGTAATGCCTGGCTTGGGTATTTTGCCTAATATATGATTAACTTATAAGCCTGCAGCTTAGCGACACTCGGAGCAGATTGCTTTCATGTGTAGCACAGAGCCACTTAAGCATGCGTTTTCGCTTAACTTCTTAAGAAATCAGCTCGGGTGGGTTTTGAGGGGGTGTGTGTGATTAGTTATTTCAGATTACAGTGACCTTTTATTTTATTATTTTTTAAGAGAAAAAAAAACCCTAGCCCTTTGCTTTGCTGAGGTACCCAGGCAGTTATGGTTACCTAATTACTTCAACCACAGTTTCCTGAAAGATGACTGTCCACCAGTAGTTTTAACCACAAATGTAGAGAACTATTCCCATTCTTTTGTGGCCTTTGTGAGTTAGGTCCACTCTTTTCCTCGGGGGAAGGTTAAGATACATCTAGAATAAATATTTTAAACATAAAAAGAAGAGGGTACCTTCAAAAACAAAGGGAAATAAATTTAACCTCCTTCCGAAACCAGCCTGGGAAGAGCTCAAAGTTTTTAAGACTTTCTATTTAATTACTTTGCATTGAAGCCAGCTGGTCTTCTAGCTTTCACGACCTTATATTCCCCGAATGTTCTCATAAATCAAAGGAAGAATATGCTAGATTCTAACATTAGTCTCAGGGAAAATTCCGGGTCTGAAAAACAAAAGAAAGGCAGGTAGACTCAAGGTTGCCTTGGGAATTCTGAGGTCCTCCGTAAGGTTAATTGGGAGGGCAGAGATTTCTTTATCCTCAGATTTCTCTTTTTCTTTCTCTCTTCTCCCCCAAAGCATTTCTGCCCTCTAACCCACCAATTTCTCTTGCAGCTTGAGCCTTCACACTTCAACATTGAACCTGAATATAGAAAAAAAAATGATAGAAAAACGATTCCAGCAGGCAGGGGGATGGCCTTGATGAGCTCTTAAAATTCTTTTCACTGCTTTTATTTTAAATTCAGATGATTTTAGAAAAAGTCAAAAGTGAAGTGGCCACCCACCCCGTGAAGGTCCTCATTTGAGTCCCTTCAATGAAGGACAGCCTCCACAACCCCCAGGGAGTTGCCATAAGTGGCCAGCCCCAAGAGGCCTCTTCCTGGTCTGACTCCTTTAGCACCGTGGACTCCCTTTGCAATGAACTAGCAGGTGTGTGTGTGTGTGGTGGGGGGGGAGGGATGTGTGTTAGATTAGGGGATTTTCCCAGATCCATGTTTTAACCTTTATATGTTTAATTTTTAAATTCAGAAATCATTGTTTGCCGAGCTACTGTTTCTAAAGTGATTATGCAGTCTAGCCGTGATATACGGTGGAGTGCGTCTTGATGGTGAAGAACTGAAAGAATTCAGTGTCACATAATTCAGGGAGTATTTGTTGAGGGTCCCTGTACAAGGAGTTGTTAGCTTGTAACTCATCAGTAGTCAAGGCCAGCCGACAGCGTGAATCCCTTTCCTGTGTCTAGCTGTAGGAGGGACGTGGTACTTTCCTGTCTCCAGTGGTAGGAGGGGAGCCATACAGTCCTGAGAGGATGTGTTCAGGCAACATTCTGACCAAAGTATTTGGTTTACAGGATAACTTCTCTCCAGTCATTTTTGTGATTCCTAAGGGAGTACCTGAGATTGCTGATCTCATTGGACTCCAAAAATCATAGAAATCTGTATTATTTTGAGGCATGCGTCATTTACGGCGTGGCTGCCAGGCCCCTGGTACTGTGCCGTTATTATGCCCCGTGTTAATCCTGTGAAGTCATGATACTCAGCTTTACTTCAAGCATGGAGAAATGGAGGCAGATATATTAGTTCATAGATAGTTAACAATGAATGGCCTTGTGGGCAGGCCATGGATGTCATGGTTCCTTCCATCTTTCATCTCCTCCCAGGGACAAAAGATACCACTCAGGCCCCATTTCTCTGGCTGCTAATAAGTATCAGAGCTCCTGCCCTTGCCTTTAGAATCTGTATGTGAGGAGGAGGCTCCATCCCTGACGTCCTCTAATCTCGCTAACAGTAACTACCTAACAAGGTGGTTGAATACTTTGTGTTCAAATAATATAAACATCTAAGAAGAAGTAACCAAATCTTAGACCATGTGTGTTGCTCTTTCAGACTTTGCTACTGTAGATATATTGTGGATCTCCAAGCAGGGGCTAAATTTCACAGAGTTCCCCAAGTGAATGTGAATTTTACCTATCACCCTCGATTTCCATGCTGGGAGGAACCAACTTGGGGAAACTTCTCTGTGGTACTCAGTGTCAGAGGGGAGGTTTCATTAAGGAGCAAAGTGTTGTGGGCACAGAGAAAATATACAGCAATTATCCTGCCCTGGGATGGGTCAAAGGAGAGCAGCTGGGGTTGGCCCTCTAAACCTAGATATGTTTCCATGATTATGGCTTTACACAGAGGATGCTGGGGTTGAGGACATGCTTGTAGAAGCTGCTGTGAGAGCCTGTACGGTGAATACAAAAGAGGGCTGAGAGACCAGTGTGACTGGGTACAGACAGTGGATTGCTCACTGTTAGTTACACTTAAGAGTATTCTTCAGAGTTCCTCAAAATGTCCCAAAGAGCACTGTAAGGTTTCAGGTGAGATGACAGAATTTTACTTCCCTGATGTTCCACTAGTGAAACTTATCGGATAAGCATTTGCTGAGCACCCCTGAGGGGCCAGGTCTGCTTCTAGTGCTTGTGGGTACGGCCACCAGGGAGCTGTGCAGAGATTCCTGTTTCTAGCAAAGTCACAGAGGGAATCGGCACAAACATAACAGGTCCTCGAGGAAATGTCAGCTAGCAATAAGTATGGCATCGAGGGTCAGAATAGGCTGATGTAACCAAGAGAGGATTAATGGTCATTTTAGAATAATAAGAAGGCATCCGACGCTGGAAGACCACAGAGAAATCATATCAGGCAGTAGGACCAGCTGGTGCAGCATCCCTGAGCGAGGAGCCAATGCTAGGCTGTGGCTGGATCCAGTGAAACTGGCTGTCTGGAGTCCTAGAGGAAGAAGCCTTGAGAAGGGTTCAGAGAGGTTGCCATGGAGTTCTTTCCTAACTGTGATGGTCAGCTATTGGAGGTTTGCAGGAAAGGGCCTGGCTATGTCCTTATACGTGTATGTATGTGTGTGTTTCACACCTCTCTTCATGGGGAAATAGAGGCAGAAGTCAGGGGTGACTGCAGTAAGTAGAAATCCTCCTTCTGATGAAGGCAGAGGCGTGATGGGCATAAATGAACAATTAATTAATTGTAAGACATGTTGAAATGGATATGTGGGGGCTTCTGGGAAGGAAATTAGTTAGGGTCTGTGTAGTTTTATTTCCTTAGTGGAGGAAGATCGACAGAGCTAGAGTTTTGGGGGAAAAGTCTGAAGCTGTTGTTGTTGCTGTTGCTCTTTGTCCTTTCTCCCTTCTCCTTCTCCTCCTCCTCTTCCTCCTCCTCCTCCTCCTCCTCTTCCTCCTCTTCCTTTTCTTCCTCCTCTTCCTCTTCCTCCTCTTCCTTCTCCTCTTCTCCTTCTCCTTTTTCTCCCCTCCTCTTCTCCTCTTCCTCTTCCTCCTCCTCCTTTGTTCCTTCTCCTCTTCCTCCTCCTCTCCCTCCTCCTCCTCTTCCTCCTCTTTTCCTCTTCCTCCTCCTCTTTTGTTCCTTCTCCTCCTCCCCCTCCTCTCCCCACTTCTGTCTTTGCTGTCCTCTTTGTCTTTGTGTCTGATCATGGCAAACTTCACTCTTGATAAAAGGCTGTACTTGGAAGAGCAAGCATGCAGAGACTCGAAGTGTGTTGGGTTTCCACCCTGACTTAGATGGTGGCTGTTTCTTTTGCCCACTGGCTGGGGACCTCACCACCTTATTCAGCTGGCCAATCTTACGAGACTTGGTGCACAGGAAACAAAGGAAGGGGGAAGGGGCCGCTGCTCCAAGGAGTCTCCAGGCCATCAATGGAATGCAGCATGGACGTTTGTGCAAACAAAGGTTGGTCTTACCAGGTGAGAGAATTAAACTATTTGTATAAAAGACTTACAAGGTGGGAGAGATAAAAAGATTTGAAATCTGTGCCCTAGAAACAAGTTTTATAGTACTTGATAGAAAAGACTCATTTAGTATTTCTTATAAATCCTTCCTCTTATCTGTAACCATTCTATTCTTCAAACTCATCAATGATATCGGCTCCTTTGATGTCCTCTCTCAAAACAAGAGACTGCTCTAGAGCAGGGGTTTCTCTTAACAACAGTTAACACAATGAACCTGGGTTAGGCCCTGGTGGGAGGAGTTAATTATTGCATCTATTGCATTATCATGGTTTAAGGTGAGCCTGCCTTCCTGGAGTGGTCCCTTGGTCACAAGTAGTCCCTTGGACTGATCAAGAAGCTCTATTGGATGGTAGGTCTGTGCCCAAGCCAGAGATTTAATTCTCTTGAGTAGAAGGGGTTTTCTCTTAACAGACTTTCACTACCACTTCCCTAAAGATCCCACCTCCCGAAAGAGGTAACCCTAGAATCACTAGAAACCATCTCAGACTCAGAGCTCTTCAAACACTTTCTACATCCTTAGCTTCTGGAGAGCATGAAGCTGCCAAGAATCCCAAGGACATACATGTCTGGTCTTTAGTCAAGAAAGAACCTGGGTACTCTTCTCTGGGGTCTTTTCAGCCTTAACTTCCTAGTCAGTTACAATCTACTGTTCTTATCCTCCCTCCTCTTTCTGAAAGGACACCCCAACAGCCATCACAGGATTGGGACAATGACTGATCTGGCTTCTTCTAGCTGATTTGGGATGTCAGGTGTGGCAGTTTGGGGTACTCCTACAGAGGGCCTGTCTAAAAGACCCCAACTGTCAGATGTAGGGAGGGAGGAAAGAATGGCCTTGACTGGCATCTGGAGGGAGGAGGGAGGGAGAAATTAAGTTAGACATTATTAATTAGCTTCTCACATGCTAGGCAGAGAACCGGTAGCCAGAACATGGGGTTTAAAAATGTCCAGATAAAGGCCATTAGACTCTTTGATGGGCTCACAAGAGCCTCTGGAAGGTTTTAAAGAACATGTCAAGTTGGAAATGACCTTCAGTGGAAAGCTCAAAGTCATGAGGTAGAGGTTTCCAGGCTGACTGAATCTGGGTAGAGTAATCTGTTTCTAACTAATAGATTAGAGAAGGTCCTATATCTACCTCTCTTTCTCTCTCTCCCTCTCTCCTCTCTCTCTCTCTCTCTCTCTCTCTCTCTCTCTCTCTCTCTCTCTC
>NW_021620983.1:4768399-4811503 GCF_004785775.1 Grammomys surdaster
CTCTCTCTCTCTCTCTCTCTCTCTCTCTCTCTCTCTCTCTCTCTCTCTCTCTCTGTGAAATCACTAAGAAGAGTTTGTGAATAATTTATACATGACTATCGTATAGGGCTATCACGGTAGGGACTTGGTACATTACTACCTTTGGCTTGTCAGTAGGCGCTGTGAAGGAGGAGAGGCCTTAAAGTTTGATGTGTAGAACCATGTCCTGTGCTTCACCACTAGCGTGGGTGGGTCCCTGCCGACTTCTGCAGGAGGCGGTATCAGATTTATAAAACATCTATCTTTTTTGCATAAGTAATTTTCCACCTATAGTTTTTTGTTTGCTTATGTATGTAGGAGAGGGGGACATACGTGCGTCTGCATGCGTGTGTGTAGAGCCCTGAGGTTGGCCTCACATGTCGTTACTCAGTAGCCATTCACCTTATATTTTGCTTGGCACTTACTAAGTAGGCTTGGCAGGCTAGCCAGGAAGCCCCAGGGATCTGTCTACCTGTCTCCACCTCTGGAAAACTAGGATTATATGTGTAGACCATCATTGCCTACTGTTTTCATGCGGGCTCTGGGCATTCAACTTGGGTCCTCATGTATGCACAATTCGTGCTATAGAACTCAGCTAATTCCCCAGCCCACCTGTAACCTCAAGTTGGGGAAATGATTTGCAAACTACACTTCTTATAATATTGTATCATGGATATGTAGAACTCCTACGGGCTTGTCATGTGACATTGCTTTAAACCTCTGTCCAGTCTGGTCACTCATATTTCCAGAGTGACGTGTCTGCATTCTCCCCTGGCCTTTCTCATGGTGCTGTAGCCATGCTCCCCCAGGCTAAATAGGGTCGTCATGGCTTCCCCTTTCTAGGTAACACGTCTGTTGGTGGAAAACAACCTGAAGCACTTGTGCATCTTTCAAACTGTAAACTGTTAATTTTGTAAAAATTTTAGGTTGATAGAAGAATTTCAAGGACCCGAGAGGAATTTCCTTAAACATCACATTAAACACTTAAACCTCTATGGAATAGGCATCTTATATCCCTAAGAAAGTTTGACACGAGTATTGTCCCAATGACTGGCCATTAGCCCTGACTACACTCTCGCTTAGAGAGATTTCCACAGTCTGTTCTGCCCCACATCCGGTTCCTCACTCAGGATAAGTCATCCTGTTCAGCTGTCTCGGCTCATTGGTTTCATCCTGATGGTGGCCCTGTCTCAGATGCTTGCCGTTCTTCTGTGCCTGGTAGCATTTCATGGGACTCTTCCTATGGTTTTTATTTTCCTTTTATTGATTTTTTTTCCTTTTAAGTTAGTATATAAAATGGGGGTGGGAGGTGGTGAGTTTCATGACACCTAAGTGTCATGGTTCTCAGTTCTGGCCTTCCCCCTCTCCTGCTGTGCTACCCTGGTCTCCCCCGCCTGCTGCTTCCCTTTCTCCTCCCCTCCTCCATACTTTTCTACCACATGAATGGTGGCCCCTTTCTTCCCATTTCCTCTCTGCCTTTAGCTCTCTCCTCCCCTCTCACTATCCCACCTCTGGCTTTGTGACTTCTTTGCTTCTCTGTGTGGAGTCGGTCCAGTCTCCCTTCCACAGTGTGGTGTGGAAGAGCGAATATGCCCTCCCACAGCTCTAGAGAGGGAACTTACAGGAGATCCCTGCCCAAATCACAGGGTGTCCTTGCAGAAGGCTTTCCTCGATGGCCCATTTGCTGATCTGTTCAGAGACCTTGTCAGCCAGCGTCCTCCCAGACATCATGTGCAGCTTTGGATTACAACTCAGGAGCATTGCTTGTTGATCCAATTGTTTGTGCTCTAGCTAGTGGAACTCATCCAAGTTGTCTTATTTTTTTATTATTACCTTTTTTAGACATATTTTACTTGTATGTCTATATACACACTCATGCCCGGGGGTGCTGGATCCTCTGGGACAGGAGTTGCAGACTGTCTTATGCCATGTCGATCCTGGGAAGGAAACCCAGGTCCTCTGCAAAAGCAGCCAGTGCTTTAAACTGCTCTGGCTCATTCTGTAGCCCCCAGGTTGGCCTTGTGTTTTTCGACGTCACGGTATTGTTTGGCATTCTCCCAGGCTTCTAAGTCTCCGAATCAATTGCTTTCCATATTTCTTGTTCTTATTCAATTATTATTATTATTATTATTGTTGTTGTTGTTGTTTTTATCTTTATTATTGGGACATTGTCTGTTCACTGACTCTGAAGCTCTCCATTTCCACAAGTCAGACTAGCCAGTGAATCCTCAAGATATGTCTGTCCCCCATTCACCAGAGCTAGCATTACAGGCAGGTGGCACATGCTCAAGTTTTACCTGGATGCTAGAAATCCATCCAAACTCATGGAGTCACCTCCCAGCTGACACTGGCCATTGTAACTGCCATTGCTGCCTCTTTTTCTTCCTCTTCCTCCTCCTTTTTTTTTTTTTATCTTTTTGGGTTGTTTGTTTGTTTGTTTGTTTAGACAGGGTCTTACTCCACAGTCTGGTCTGGCCTAGAACTCAGACCAAGACCAATCCTTCTTCCTCAGCTGCCCCCTCAGTGCTGAGATTGCAGACACGGGACGGGGACATCACGCCCAGCAGCTTCATATGCTATATTCTTCATGTTGCCAGTGAACCTATTCTGACCCCTTATGCTCTCGCCAGTTTTCATCTCTCAGAAGTCACCTCATTGACGGTCCACATGTAGTCTATCTTAGAGCTACGTCAAAGTAAATCATCCTTGTATGGAATTTATGTTTTCTCTCTTCACTGCTGTTGTTTACAGGTCTTGGAGTCACACACAGTTAAATAGCTTAGAAACTGGCTAGTGAACTTCTGAAGCGCACGTTATCTTTTACTGTGTTGAGGAGTCTGGTTAACTGGCTCTGCCTGGCGCCTGAGAGATTTGACTCTGGAGCTCGCTCACACGAGTTCCTAGCACTTCATGGTCACTGAAAAATCACTAATTGACAGTTTCTCACATAACCTGATAATCGGCTATCACTTTAACTAATTTCTGAAATGAGTATGAATGTTCTTGAAATGTGCTTCCAGTTACAATGGGAATGGACTTAGAATCTTCACACACACACACACACACACACACACCACACACCACACACCACACATACCACACACACCACACACACACACACACCACACACCACATATACCACACACACCACACACACACACACACCACACATACCACACCACACATACCACACACAACACACACACACACAACACACATACCACACACACACACCACACACATACCACACACACTACACCACACACACATACAGACACAGACATGCACCATTCCTACCCCACACACCACACACACACACACATCACATACCACACACCACACACCACACATACCCCACACACCACACACACACACATCACACACACCACACACACTACACCACACACACACATACAGACACACACTGCTGCTGCCGGCTCCTAGTATCTAGCAGAAAGAATCTTCTCTCTTTCAATTTTAGTTCTTTTAGATATTTCAGAATGTTACACTTAATATTTATTCTCTAAGAAGTATTTCTGTGCTCAGCCTCCTGTGGGAACATACTCTGTCTCTGGACCTCACCATTTAGCAATGTTTAGACCAATTATATTAGCCAAAGCAGTGTCTACAGCTGCACAGCTGAGAGCTGTGATTGGCTGGGCTACTGTGGATGGGGCAATCGGGGAGGACCAGCAGCTATTGGGACAGAACAGAACAGCGCCTCCTACAGGTGGATTCAGGTATGTTTCTGGTCCCATGCCTAACCAAGAGTATTGAAGGAATTTGTACTCACCTTGGAAACTGTGTTGACTTTTTTGGCCCAGGTCCTAAATAGCTATTTGATTTTTCACTCTAATTTTTGGCAGTAAAGAACACACACACACACACACACACACACACACACACACACACACACGTTTTACTAAAAGCGTTCTTGGATTCCCCATTGTTCCTTCCAAAGCAGAACAGTTCTCTCGGCTCACATTTCAAGAAGAATCGTGGTATTGAAGCAAAAACTTCAGTTAGAGACTCTTTAAGAAAGAATAAAAAGTAACCCCCTCAAACTAGTTCACACCCTTCTCCCAGCCCCACATACCCGCCACCTTGGACAACACACCCATTTTAAAGACTGCAGGGTTTTTGTCCTGGGAAGGAGAGTCAGTGCAAAGTCCCAATCAATCTCTAGCTCCCTGAATGCTAAATCAGTAGGATACATTCGTGACATCGATGAGCAAAGCTCATCCTCTTTAAGGACAGGAAACTGCATTTTTTTTTTTTTTTTTTTGGTTTTTCGAGACAGGGTTTCTCTGTGTAGCCCTGGCTATCCTGGAACTCACTCTGTAGACCAGGCTGGCCTCGAACTCAGAAATCCACCTGCCTCTGCCTCCCAAGTGCTGGGATTAAAGGCGTGCGCCACCACCGCCCGGCCGCATTTTTTTTTTTTTTATCCATCCTCTGAGGTACCACGTGGATCGGCTAGCGAGGAAGCTGACTTCTATGCTTCGTCTAAACAGTTTTTCTAGTGCAGGAAACTTGAGTCTGAGCCAGTTACACTGATCATGACTGGTATCATCTGCTCGGAGCCCATACCGACCACTATGGAGCCTGGCCCAGCCCAGCCAACCATGACCACCCTTCCATAGCCAACCGGATCTTCCCCAGCATACATCCCTCAGATATGACAATACGTCCCTTCCGCTAGCATCCTCCATGTGCCAAATAAAACAGACACTTGACTGACAGCAGCAGAACCGGTCCTTTGTTTTCTCTTTAGGGACCTAGTTTATGTAAAGAAGTAAATTGTCTCCCTGAGATATGACAGAATCAGTTGGTTTCGTTTGCAAACAGTCCCATTGGCTGGCAATGTGAATTCAGTCAGTGATTTTCAACTGGGGATAAGGGGAGTCCCTGCATCCGTGTGGCTTCCTCGGGCGTGCTGCAAAGGGAGGTGATGTTGTGATGGTCACATTTTAGTATTGTAGTTTCTATGCTTCCTTACCCTGAGATTATTATTGTATACTTATTCTGAGCCTAAAAATGTTTTAAAACATGTTTCATAATCTTAAAAAGTTAAAAAAAATACATTATAATTATTCTTGGAAACAAATGCCTACCACATGTTACATCATGCATAATTCTCCCAGGCTTCCTTTCTCTTTCCAAAAGAAGGGTCTAGCCTGCTCTTGGGCGATTTTTTTTCCTGTTTGTTAGTTTTTAGGACAGGGTCTTGTACAGTAGCCCAGGCTAACCCAGAACTCACTACTTAGCCAAGGTTGACCTCCAAATCCACAATTCTCCTGCCTCAGCTTCCTAATGACTGAAATCACAGATCCCTTTGCCTCATTAAAAGCTACTCATCCTCTGGCTTGCTCTCCGCCAGCCACACTGGCTGGCTTGACTTCTGTCCAAATGATAGGATGGCTCCTATGTTAGAGTCCTCCAATTTTCTCCTCCACACCTGCTAAACAAGCGGCTTGTTTCCTGATCCCCCACAGTCTGGTGTGCTTAGGGCTCCCATCCTTACCTTAACAAACCAGGTTTTCTCCCCAATAGGAACCACCCTTGAATATACCACATATTAATTTTTATCGATTCTGCTCCCAGATGTTTACAGAAGTTTTGATTTGTTTGTTGCTGGTTATGAGACAGGGTTTCACTGTCTCACTGTGGAGTCCCAGCTGATGTGGAACTTGGGCAGATCTGGCTGGCCTCAGCCTCCTCAACAGAAATCTGCCTACCTCCATTGCCTGAGCTCTGAGCCCTTAGAGAAAGGCATATGCCACCATGACAAGTTAATAGAGCATTTGATACCCCATCCCCTCTAGTATATGTAGCATCTGTGGAATGCCCAAGCTAAAACATGGACGGCAGAATGAATGAATGAGTGAGTGAGTGAGTGAGCTCACAGGTGAGAAGCATGCAGCTCACCTGGAAACTGACCCAGCAGGTCACCCAGAGCCTTGCCTGCACTAGAGTCAGGACTGCACTCTGGAGCTGGGGATTAAGTCATGTCTTGTGTGCATCTCTGCAGCTCAGAGATTTTGCTTTGCTGCCTTCACGGGCCGTAGCGATAAGTGTCTGCTTCCTTTCTTTCCTGGTTTCCTTCGCTTCCCGCTCTAGCCGGAGAGGTGCGTAGTCCGACTTTTCACACCTTGTTTGGACTCCAGTGTTTATTGTAACTCCAGTGTCTTAAGTTTTCTACCTCCTTAAATCCACAAAGCACTTCAAGAAAGGATTTCCATGTATTATATTTCCTTCAGAAAGTCTTATCTCAGGCAGACATATTTGCCCATTTTCTTTCTTATTACAAGAACAACAAAAAAAAAGTTTTACAATTATTACGGGGCAGAGCGCTCCTTGCCAGGCTGGGTTGGTATCTCTCCATGAAACCACACACAACAAAACAATTTCCTAAAAAACTTCACAGAAGATGCTGATACAGGGCTTTGGAGCACTTAATTATTTCTTTTTTTCCCCCCATTGTTTATCATTGTTTTGTCAACAGTCCCTATCACTACCCATAATGCCTTGGGTTTGGTTTTCTTTGAACATTCCTTTCTTCTGAACTTACTGTGAACTTGTGCCTCTAGCAGGCCGCCCTAGAATGCCACAGTCGCTTTAGACAGAGTTTGGGGGAGGGGAAATCAACACTTTGGTGGTAAAAGGTGCTAAAAGCAAGCTTGGATTCTATTAACTGGTAAAAGTACGTGTTCTCCTTGCTACTCCCAGGTCACAAAACGGAGAGGCTTGCTTTAAAAGGTCTAGGTCGTAATTTGTACATACTTAAGGAGAGTCAAGAATTCTGTGTCTGTAGGGAGGAAGGAGATTAGGTGGAATGCAGGAGGATTGCATAAATGCCAAATAAGATACGAGGAGGCCAGCCCACTGTCACATATACAGAGCGGGGTGGTGGAGAGGAATGTTTGTTTTATGCTCAAGGACAGCAGACGAGATCTCCCCCACACCATGTATTTTCAGCACCTCTTTGCATATAGTGCTCTTTATAGGAAGTCATTGTTCCTTCTAAGCAAAAAGATCTGGAGAGGGGGAAGGTGGGGGGTGGGGAACTGACTGGATGCCGGGCTCATAGCCTAGCAAAATTAGCAAGTCTCCAAGGCCCAGTAATAGACCCTGTCTCCAAAAACAAGAGCGGTAGCCCTGAGGAGTGGCCCCAAAGCTGCCATCCCATTTCCTAAAGCACACACACACACACACACACACACACACACACACACGTGTCCCCACCTACACACGAACACACGAGTTACCCAACTTGTATTCTCAGGCAATTATTTTTTAAAGGATTCTTTATACATTCCGGTTATGTGATTAGCCCAAGTCAGTGGTTTGCATACAGCTAGGATATTCAGCTATTTTTTTTCTTACATAGTAATTCAATTTTGTCCTCAGGGAATGTCTCAGGACCCAAGTGGATACGCAGACCCGTAGTTCCCTTTGAGCTCTGTGGTCACAGTTTCCCTTGGCCATCCAGATGTGCCTATAATTTAATTTGTAAGTTACAGGTAATAAGCACTTAGCAGCAATAACTTGCTGTGGATTTAGCAACCTCCACATAGTTTTCTTAACCTTTCTTATTAATTGGAAAGATTTTGATTCTTTCATGAAAGTGCACTTTAAGGTTTCTCTTTAAGATGCCTAAGTCATCAACATCATATTTCATGCATGCTATAGTCGTAATTAAATAAAATCAATTACTTAAAAAACAAGTCTTATGCTTCTATGGAAGTTTCCTTAGTTACCTGTTGGCAGTTACATGAGGAATGAGTGGGTAGTGTATACAGCTAGGATACACTGATTGAGGAATGAGTGAGTAGTGTATACAGCCAGGATACACTGATTGGGGAGTGGGCGGGTACTGTATACAGCTAGGATACACTGATTGAGAAGTGGGTGGTTACTGTATGCAGCTAGGATACACTGACTAAGGAGTGGGTAGATACTGTATACAGCAAGGATACACTGATTGCCGAGTGGGCAGATAGTGTATACAACAAGGATACACTGAGCAGAGAGAGTGGGGCAGCATGAGATTTCATCATACTTTCCAGAACAGCATTTGACTGAAAACTAATGAATCACTTATTTCTGGAACTTAGAAGTCTCAGATGGAGCTAGACTTTAGGTTCTGGTCTGTGAGAAGAAAGCTGTAGAGAGTAAGAGACCTCTCCTTATCCATTAACTCTGACTTACTGTGTTACTTCAGCTGCTACGGAGCTCCAAAGGGCCAAGAGTCACATGGGTCAAACATGTGTCCAAGAATTTCTAGGAAATTTGCTCCTCAATTCCCACTGACCTTGAGAGGGTCTCTGAGAGAAGATTCCTTAGGAATAGAAGAGACCCCCCTAGGAATAGTGTGGTAATGAAACTTCCTGTAAGGGGGTTGGGGGCTAAGCTGGATCATGTATTTTTCTAACTTCCTTCCCCATTAGTCAGTATGGTGGAATGTTCTGTGTATGTTGGTATATGGAGGGTACAGGGTTGGGCAGCTCACTCAAGTTCAATAGGATGGGCAGAAAGTGCTGCAGCTTTGTTAGCAGAAAAGAAGTGGTGACCTCTGGGTCCTGGCTTCTATTCCTGCCTCTCTTGCTCACCCTGACCCTGAAGAACTCCCCATCAGAAGGAAACAGCAAGAGGAAGTGGGGTTGCCACGGGTCTGACTTGGTGACTGTGAGGGCTTCATACTTCTGGAATCTGTGCCTTCCTTTCTCTTCAGAGGCATTTTTAGTTCCTGTGTCATTTTATTTTGTTCTGTTTTGGAGACATAGTCTTGTTCAATGGCCTGGAGTTTACTACATAGCCTGGACTGCCTTAAACCCAGGATGACTCTCGTGCCTCAGCCTTCAGAGTGCTGGGACAGTAGAGAGATGCCACCACAGCTGTCCCCTTTCCTGCTTGTGTTTCTTCTCCTGACAATCTGAGCACCCTTCCTGTCTCACTACTTGCTCTGTTGTCATGGCTTCTCGTAGTTCCCTCCTTCCGGGAGCCATGCTGGGCTCTGTCTCTCCCTTTCATGTATTCCACTCTGGTCTGTGATCACACACCTACGTTCTCTTCTCTCAGTGGCCTGGCCATAGTCACTCTTCTGTCTCTGTGCTGCTGACTCAACCCCTGCAATCCATAGGTTCACAAATCTTTCCCATAGAGTATTTTGAGCTTCTGCTTTGAGATGCTGCATTCTCAGTTCCCAACTTCTGAGCTTTCTGTCTCGTCTTTGGGGTTCTGGGGTTCCAGGCATGAGCCTCGCACTTGTTCTCTTTGGGGCTGGGGATTGAATTTGGGGCTTCTTGCATGCCATGCACACACTCTACTAACTGATCCATACTGTTCGTTCTTTGCTGTATTTTCCTACATATTTCATGCTTTTCATCCTCACTGCTGTCTCCGCCAAATCTTGGCAACGTTCAGTATGGTCTCAGAAGGGTGAAGCTGCTCCAGTACTAAGGTTGTGGCCACCATGAGGATTTTAGTTCCTGTGTGATTGTAAGTTCCTTTTGCTTCCTCTTCACACATACATACACACACACACACACACACACACACACACACACACATATACAGAAAGCTTCAAATAATTCGAAATTAATTTAATTTTTCTACTGTTATTTTTAATCAAATGTCTATCCTTAGCACTGTGGCACTCAATAGTACCCGGCCACAGACTTAACCATATGAATGTCCCTTACTAAGTCAGCTCCCACTGTTCTCCTCAGAAGCATCCTGCGCCAAAGCGTCTTTCAAATGTTCAGTTACTGAGACCTCTCCAGCTCAGTAACAATTTCAGTAATTTAGAAATTAATTTTCTAGAAAGTTCTGCCAAAAATAGCCAACATTTTTTATCATTTATTTTTTAACATTTGAGAACTATCAGGTCAATTCTCAGCCCCTGATATCTGCTGGGTATGACATAAATTGATACCAGAATTGCGTCTGTATTTTGTTGCTAGTGTTCTGTTCTCATAGATCTGTGTTTCTCACCTAATCTTCCATTTTGAAGCACATGTGTAATCCTTAAGAAAGATTTCTAAACATTTACCATCTGAATCATTATAGAAGAATTAAAAAAATACAAGCCAGGCAGTAAACTTGGCACGTGGGAGGGTGAGGCAGGAACTCTGAGACGAAGGACAGCTTGAAGCTAAAATGGAGAGATTCTGGCTTAAGAGAAAGAAGAAAGACAGAGAAAACCAGAGGGAGGGATAAGGGAAGGACAGGAAGAATAGAAGAGGAAGGAAGGAGGAGGGGAGAAGGGAAGTGAAGAAAGAAGGGAGAGAGAGAGGGATGGCAGGAGGGTGGGCAGAGGGATAGAATCATGTAAACTTGTAACTCAGTTACACCACCATGAGCATCTTCAAGTGCCTAAACCAAAACATCCACATGGAAGCCAAAAATCTTCCTTCACACACAAAACACAGCACTAGTTACACACCACTAAGTCTGACCACCCTCTGGTTGGTCCACATGATCCTGGTTGTCAGTGAACTCCCTGATGGCATTGGAAGCACACTGGCTTCTAGTTTAGAAGAACTGAAATACAATCCAGTTTTATTGCTTTTGGTTTCTGTGATATTGAGATTGTTCCTGAATCGATTACTCTAGCCCCTAGGTATAGAGGCTGATGTACACATTGCCCGGTCTGCAGTGGACAACCACCCGATCGATAGAAAGTCTTCTGAAAATCTCTGTGATAGCCCTCTATGTTTGCCCTTTCTGTGGGGTGGGGGGTTCACTGGGAAATTCTCTTCTACCACAGAGTCAAATTTTGATTTAATTCCAATAAAAATGATAACAGTTTTATGGCATTCTCACACATTATATCTGAACCTTCTGATATAATTCAGTTGGCTATTTCCAACTTTACATTGTGAGGTCTTGAGCAGAACTTTGAGGTCAGAACTTTGGCAGGCTGACTGGAAGCAAGGCTTGACCATCCTGCTCAATGTCTTGGCATAAGTAAGGCAGCCACTGGTGATGAGGGACCTAAGAGTTGATGTTTATCCACTTTGTGACTGTCACTGGGAATAAGTTACATGCAAGGCGGATCCTTCTGCAGTCACACAAAGACGCTCTTGGTTATTTTTTAGTAACACAAACTGAAATACTGAAAGAACTTTACAACTCCTAGCACAAACTAGCTTGTAGGTGGTGACATGACATACCCTTGTCCTCAGCACCAAAAGATAACTGGGCAGTGTTGCTCATAGTTCTTAATCTTGCTCTAATTTCATATAGTTGATATTTATTTTGATTTTTATCCATGCACTTCAGTAAGCATATGCATCCATAAAGCAGACAGATTTAGAATCTCCTTTAATACAATGTGGCAGTGGTTACATTTTCATGTTACTTTTGAAAATGCACAGTGGTCTCAGCAGTCATAAATGTGTGGATGGACCGCTTTTTTATAAGTATACTATGAATGTCTTAGAGCCATTTGAAGACAGACTCTTTGGAAGCTTCATCAGTCAGCAAATGTTCAAGATTAATAATGAGAAAGGCTTGACTTTTGGGCATCTGATGAAGACTGTGAATCCTATTTCTTTCACAGACATGTGTGTGTTCTACACTGTCAGTTCTTCAACTCTGGCATTTGTTTCAGCAGATTATTGGTGTATACTACACTGAGCCTCAAAGATGTCCAGCAGTTGTTCAATGGTTGATGATAAAGCGGATTTCAGAGTAACGCCCATACTAATGGGTTTGGATAAAGGGGGAAATCATACTGATATTTTTTTTTAAAAAAATAAATATTTGTATTTGTTGGAGAGTTTTATACACTTTAATCATATTGACCTCTGAATTAACTCCTCAAAGATCCACCGCATGTCCTTCCCCTTTTTGTTTTTAATTTAATAACTATCTACTCAAGCTTGAGCTGCCAATATACTTCTGGATGTGGGGCCATTTGATGGAACACAGTAGGCCTAACAGGACAGACACCCTTAAAGAAAATGGACTCCCTTTTCCCAGAAGCCAGTAACGCCCATAGATCCTCAGTTAGGGGTGGGGCCTCAAGGGCCCCCTGCAGTTCCAGCACAGAGCATCTACTGGCTTGCAGCAGCCACAGCTGCAGTGGGACCCTGAGTGCAGCTGCCTGCTCATGTCCAGAGGACACTGTTTTGCTCTGGTCCTCCCTGACCTCTGGCTATTTCAGTCTTTCTGTCTCCTCAGATGGTCCCTGCGCCTTGGCGGATGCCCTGTACTGGCTGAGCTTCCCACACACATACACACACACAAACACCACACACCACTCCTCAATTATGCTCTATACTTTGGCCATTTGTGAGTTTCTGCAGTAACCACAGTCTGCTACACATACGGGTTTCCCTGATGGGGTCTGAGAGCTGCACTTTTCCATACAGGGATGAATGTAGAGAGAAGTTGATACTGTGTCCACTTAGCAGAATAAAAGTAGCAGATTCACCTCTGGGTCTGTCATTGATCTTTTTTTCTTCTCAATTCAAATTTCACCTATGAAAATATGACAAGCAGTAATTTCAATTTCAGGAATGTTATTCATGGGGCAGATGAACATTCCAGTAGCAAGCATCAGAGTCTTGTTTGTGAATCTACCCCTTCATTAAGCCATCTTCTGACAAACTGTGGCATGCATGCAATCTGTTTTATTAGATGTTATCCTGACCCACGTTTCACTTTGTTTACTTTGTTACAAATACAATAATGTAGCTGGCAGAGTCACACCTGTGCGCTTATCTCCTTTGGACACTGGACAATCCAAAAGACAGACGGTGCAACCAGACTCCACTCTTCAGTTGGAGGGTGATGTGCTCATGTATAATAGCAAATACATGGTTGTGTGTGTGTACACATGTACATACTTACATATATACACACATACATGGGCATCACATACATGTATATTTCCACTTAGGAAAAATAGTTTGCTCAGATAGTAGCGTAAATAAGCCATTCTTTATAATTTCTATTACAGAAGATTTTATAGAACTCCACCAAAAAGTTGACTTTTGATCAGTTGAGAGCCAGGTACCAGTAATATTTGTCTATCACATGGCATATCATGTCCCAGTAACTTGACACACTGTCTTGTTGTTTCTTGTCACTTTGTGGATAAAGCACAGAATGGTCACATACCTTCCTTGAGGTCACACAGCTAAGAATTCATAGCATTTTTGTTTAAACCTTGGTAGCCTTCAAATGCCCCTGTGCCCTTGCCACTATTCAGGGTGACACTTTCTCGTAGGCTTCCCAAAGCTTTTGGAAGGACAGCTTGCCTACTTACTTCTCAGCCTTCATGCCCGATGAGCAAACTCAGTTTTTGTTTCTTTTTTTTTAAAGAACAATTTTGATCATTGATCCTGGCAATGAAGCAGTCTTCTCTTTTCTTGCTATGTCTGATTTTCACACTGACTTTTAAAATGTGGACTTGAGACTTGGTGAGACAGGAGTCTGTACCTCGGAGACACCGAATGGGAGAGTGGTGTCTGGAAAGAATGTTCCAGGGTTGTTCAGGTCGGTCAGAAGGATGAGTCATAGTTTGGTTATAAAGTCAAGGGTTTCGCCTCTTCCGATAATAGTTGTCAGATTTACATGAGTTTGTGTTAAAGTGTTTCATATGCAGTGTAACGACAGATAACTAACACACAGCTTTCCCCCCTTTCTCAACCTGAAAGATCACTTTTAACTCACCCTGGAGGAGTCTGGGCTGCAGAGCAGGGTTTGAAGGATCTGTTGGCTCACACCTCAGCTATTTGTCTTCCTGTTTAGTCCTGAGTCTCTACAGCCAGCATCAAAAGGCCTGAAAAATCAATATTTGGGTTCTGAGCCTTCTGTGTGGGGGTGGGAGGGCACTGTTACCCACCTTTTTAATTTGCCCCCTGATGTTTTTTTTTTTTCTAGTTTCTTTTCCTAGCCTTTTCCTGGGCTAGGAAAGGCAGGGATGTTTTATCAAGCCCCGGTGGCCACTTCCACCAGTGTGGATCCCTGCCTGTTAGTCTTTTACTGTTACACACATTCACACCTCATATATTTTGCTCTAAAACAGAACATCTGAGTTGATTCTGCATTTGCAAAGACCTCGGAGAGATGGAAGATGGATTTAATGTTGCCATTTTTAGATAGGGCTGTAAATAGAAAGGCAGCTGTCCTTGGATGCATAGCTGATATACGGTACACACGCTGAATAGAAGCAGATGAAAGATTGTGCCCAATTAATCCTCACAAAAACCTCACATCTCAGCCATCAGAAATCTTAACCATAGTGCGTTTGTTTATTCTACACCCTCCCAGATGCAATCTCACACTTTGAAGGGAACCCGTAAAGAGAGGGGAGATGGCTACCATCCCCAGTAGGGTTCAAGTGACCTCTAATATTTTAGGTTAAAGATACCGTGCTCCTTTTAAATCCTGTGGACAATTCAAATCTACATATAGGAACGAGCGACCAGTATTGATTAAAGCACACTTCTTTATGATGTGGGGTCAAGAGGTTGTTCTTTATAGGAACTGTTCCTTTGCTGGAAGAGACTGAATCGGAAAGTTACCATGCAAGACAGAACATGGCAGTCACAGCAAGAGAGCCCCACAGAAGGCTTCTGTTAAATAACAGCTAAGGATATCTGTAACAACCGTCTCACGTACATTGCTAACAGGATAGGCATGGTAGGTAATCAACCCTTCAGGAACTTTCCCCAGATACTGCTGCCTCTATGACTGAGGAGATAACTTAGTAGTTCAGCTCGCCAGTACCCATTCATAACCCCACAGCAGCTGGCTATGAGTATTCGTGCCTGTAATCCCAGCTGGGGAGGCAGAGGCAAGAAAACTCTTGGAACTTGTTGATCTTGCTAAATTGGTGAAATTTGGGTACAGTGTAAAAGGGTTTGCCTCAAGAAATCAAGTGGGGAGCTGCCTAAGGAAGACACCCAACCATGACTTCTGGCCTCTACCTGCCCACACACTTATATGTGCATAGGAGCATACCTGCAGGCCTCTCACTCCGCATGAAGAAGTGGTGGCTAGTAAATATTTGAATGTTAAAATTAAATGCGTAAAATTAAATGACTCATTTCATCACTGTATACATACATGGTTTCAAAGTTCAGGCGGTAACGCAGGGAGACAAATCAACTGCCCTCGAGGACATTGGGTCATGGCATAAGGTTCCGTGGATGTGCTAATGACTCCCGGGGAGTTTGAGTAAGAGTTCATTTAATAAATCCTGAAGGGAAGGGACCATGACCATACAGGAGATAAGACCATCCATGAACGAGGGACATTGTAGCCGGAGATAACATGGCATGAGGCGCTGTGGAACGGGGATGCATGAAATTGGCTAGGGTTACCTCTCTCCTCTATACTTTCTATTTGTGAAGGAAGGCTGTTGGAAGCCTCCAGTCGGGAGTAGGCTAGGAAGATCAAGTAAATTACGGAGAGAATTTCACTTTTATGACTCTAACCACAGCTCGCTTTGTCTCTAGGACATCCCCGGCTTTGAAACCTGACTCTGCTCCTTTGCTGTTTTGTGATCTTGAGTCATTTTCTAAACCTCTCAGACTCCGTCTCTTTCACAGTTACTGTAAGTTCTGATACTTATTATAAGGCAGTGCATGGGCCAGACATGGTGGCTCACTACTCTAAACCTAGCCCTGGATGAACAGAGAGCCCTGCTGTGTGAGGCTAGCTGGGTCAGCAAGGTGAGATTCAGAGGAATCCGGTCATGTGGTAAGACGACATTTCAGAAAACAAGGGAATAACTAAGAAAGCCCTGTGTGTAGCGCATAGTCACCCTATATGTGGAACACGGCTGTCCCATGTGTCGTACACGGCCACTCCATATGTGTGGCACATGGCTGCCCTGTGTGTGGTACATGGTCAGCCACCCAGTGTATAATCAAGAGATGTTCACTTGCTCATCTTCATCTGTGTCTTCTTGGCCACTGTTTGATAGCGTTGATTTAATGTTTGCCTTAGTCTGCATGAAGCTGGAATCTAGAGGGCTGGCAGAGAGAGACTCAGGAGCTTTGGGGCGCAGTTCAGAGACCTGAGTTTTAGTTCCCACTGCACGGTGACTTCAAGTATGCACCATCAATTCAGCCCTATCTCAAAGGGAAGACTGGGAGATGTAAGTCTGTATGACTCACAGCCTTGTCAGTCAGCTCCGTGTCTCATGGGCAGCCCAGGGACCTGAAAGTGTTAACTTACATAGCTGAGTTCCAGTAAAGGCTGACTAAACCAGATATTTTCTGTTCTGGTGAAATGTGCTTTATAACACCTAAACTCACTTTAAAAAGCTCTGCTTCCCCTATGTTTGCAGAAAATGGCAAAACGCAGAGCAAGTAATTCATTAAAATTCATGAAACATGCAGAAACAGACCAGACCTGTGGCCTCATATCTGTTATGCCTGCATTCCAGAGGCAGAGACAGGAGGATAACCATGAGTTTGAGGCCAGTTTAGGCTACACGGTGAGCAACAGGCTACTCTGGGTTAGTGACGGAAGCCTCATCTCAAAACAACAAACAGAAATAGCAAGAGTAAAACCCATGAAAGAAGAAAGAATGAATCAACAGAGGCAGTGATTGGCAGCTTTGAGCTTGCCCACGGATTAGGAGAAGAGCAGGCTGTACAACTCAAGGCTGTGATGACGACTCAAAGCATGAAGATGCAGTCGGTCAAATCATCTAGAAAGGTGCGCATGAAACATACTTGCTCAGAACACTCTCTCACTTTCTCCCTAAATGTGGAGGAGTCTATACTCAGAAGAAGGTGCTGTTGGCGGGGTCACCTGGTCTAGGACGGTTAAGAATCCAGACCACAGCTCTTTGATGTTTTTCCTCCAAAGACACAATGTAACAACTGCTTTCTCTAAACATTGCTTCTTATATCATTTTGAAGTGAGCAGGTATGGCCCCTGTAGTCTCTTGACGTTCCCTCCTTTCTGTCTCCCACTTTGTTTTCACCTGTTAATCTTGTAACCAGCCACTTACCACATGGATTACCTTGTAATTGAAACTGTAAAAGCCCATGGCAGGTAACCCTATGGTTGGCAGATGGTCTCCTTGGTGTGTCAGCTGTCTCAGACACACTTAAAAAAACAAAACAAAACTGCAAAATGGAGAGGAGGGGGGAGGGACGGAGGGAGGGAGAGAGAGAGAGACCAAGAAACAACAAAAGATAAAACAACAACCCACAAAGAAAAAAGAACCCAGATTCTATAACTCTAAATGTAACAGAATGTATTTGCTAGCACTTTCCAAGCTGCCTCAAGACCAAAACTCATGTAGAGATCATTTTCTGTGGAACATGAACTGAAAAAGAAGGGGGTGGGGCACAAGCCAGCAAAGGGAAGGTGCCGCCACAGGCTCCCAGAAGCTCAGCTTCAAGTTGGTCTTTTGGTGGACTTCTCTTTAGGGGGTGGAGAGCTGATCAGACATCCCCTACAGCTGTTGGTTGGTTTAGCTCATTCTCACAGCAGTCCAAAGGGGAGAAATGCTTGTTCAAACAGTAGATATTCCATAAAAGCTAACAATTATGGCAGGGTCTTTCAAAAGGGAAATTACATTAAAGATGAATGAGGGCATATTGAAATAATTACGTTTTAAGGTGTGTAACATTAAAAGATATTGAATAGAATATCGACTGTTTTGTGGAAATAGCAATAATGAGATTCCTGTCACCTAATCTTACAATAATTGGGTTATTATTATGCAAATGAAGGTGTTACTTTAAAAAAAAATTAGCAAAGGAGCCAGGCAAATCCTTCAGGCAGCCCTTTATTCTGCAAGCTGGGCTGTCACTTCTTAGACGGAAGACCCTCTTCTCACCAACTTGGAGACACTCATTTTATGATTTGTTCTTCGTTTACGCCATGGTATTTTTCCACTGCCACAGGTAGCAGATTGGTGGCTGGTGATGTAGTGTGTGTGTGCCTGTGTTAGTTTAGGTGGAACCCAGAGGAATAATTAAATCGGATAATTATTACCTACTGTCATTTCTCAAAAATGAAATGGAGTCACTTCTGCCAAGGACACTCGCCGCAGCCTTATCTCCCCCCTGCACACGCTCTGTCTCTGTTGTGTGATGTCAGGTGGTGGCTGAGTGTCACAGGAGCCAACAGGTCATGTTGGGCCAGTAGACCTCCAAGGACATAGTTGTTTAGCTATTGTGACTGGGACAGTGAGTCCATTAGTCATGCTCAGATCACCAGCTGGTTTTGTTTGCCTCCTGTGGCACCCATCAGTTGAGGAGAAATAGATGGAGCAGTTATCCTGTTGGTTCAGGACCCAGGTAAATGTGTGTGGTATCAGGGGATGGTATTTCACACCACTGATGGCCCAGGCATTGGGCAGAAGGAAGTTTGTCCTCTGGGAATATACGGTTTCTGTTCAATGGCTACCATAGGGATGTCACGTTTCCAAAGAGTGACACAGAATTTTGCTCCGTAAATTCTCCAGCTTCCAGCTTTCCTACATCAAGAAAACTCCAAGACCAGGTATAGGCTGAACCTTACTGACATCTCATGATGGAGTTTTTTTTTTAATATATATATAGATTGAATACTCTAGATTAATCATGGCCAAGCAGTTTTGAGCAAAGCACAAAAGACAAATTTCACTCACCCAGTACTTTTGGTTCCAAGGATTAAGAGGTCAAGAAAATCTAAGCCTTATCAATTTATTTTAGAATCAACCAAGACTGGATAAATGTCAGGGCAGCAGCTCAGGGGCTTATGTTCCTCCATCTTTTCAGGTAGGACCAGGCTCCAGATGGCTGGTGTGAACTCTGTTGTGTACTGTCTAGTAGACAGATCTCAGAATCCATTTCTGTTTATGTGATGACTGCTCCTAGGAGATGCTTGTTACTAGGAATAGAGCCGAAAATTTAGGGCACACTTTTCAAGAATTTACCGTCCCACAGAGATTAATTCTGATTCATTATGTTTCAGCAATACTGCTAATTCACCTGCCTCAAGAGAGTGGGCCATTTAAAAAATCATTTTTTCCCTGTTATTTTAATCTGTTCGTTGCATTCATTTATTACACATGATATTGCAGGACTCTTTCACAGAAGGGTACCAGGGTAGGAAAGTGACTACTCTTAAAATTAATTTGTGGAAAGCATTTTTGGAAGCAGAGGGTTCGGATGCTGTTGCAGGAGCCTGGGAATTTCCTTCGCAAAGGGTGAGTTAGCTGGTGTTGCGGATCTGCGTTTTGTCCATGGTGTGCCAGCTCAGTTTCTAGGTTTTCGTTTTCCCCGTGGCTTGACCTTTTTGATCCTTGCTTCCAGACCTCCTGGGTTTCGGAAGAGAAGGCTGCAGGGCTGAGCAAGGGCAGTGAGGTATTCTTAACACCATGTCTTGCATCTTGTTGGTCCTCACTCCTCCTGGTCTGATGGGAGCGATATAGACTATATCAATAGTGCTTACCATCCCCTGAACGTATTTATTCCACTCACTGAGGCTGCCCTTGAAATCTGAGACATTCTCATGGTGAAAACCACAAGGAGACCAATGAGTGGTTCTCCTTATAAACAATAGCACCCACCTTGCCTCCCATGGACCAGGCTGTCTAGACATCTACAGGCCTTGACGTTCTTGGGTTTCCTTGATTAAGGCCACCGTGCAGCTGACCTTTACAGATGGGATTACAGTGAGCCTATGAACCGAAGCTGCCACCAACCCACAGCAGTGGCAGATACCGCAGAAGAGTGTCCCCAGGTTAGAGCATAGAAAATTTGCCAAAGAAAGAAACAATAGAATCCAACCATTCCCAACAGGATCTATAAAGATGAGAAATACATTTTTAACACATTGAATGTCCCATTATCTTTCTGCAAACAGAGCTTGTAGTGACCAGTGTGACATTTGTTGCTAGCAGATAAGAATGGAATGTCATTGGACCTGGAGCTGGAGACTGTCCTGCCACCAGGTACATCAGTGTCAGACTGTATCTTCCAGTGACAGGCAGTGAAAACTACCTAAGAGGGCCCAGGCAAGCCAGGGAGACTGCTACTGATCCCTATTCAACAACACCATAGCTTCATTCCCGCACTTGTGGGAACATACTGGCTGAGAATGAGGCTCCTTTACATTTTGTTACAATTGGCAACTAAGAAACTCTTCGGACTGGGAGATTACTGTCAGGAAAAGTGCTTGCCATACAGGCCTGAGAATCTGGGTTCAGATCCTGAGCCCATGTGAAAGCAGAAAGCCAGGGTGCTTCACACCGAAGTGGCCATGTGTGCTTGTAATCTTAGCACTGCAGGTAAAGGCAGAAAGATCTCTGGGGCTGACCTCTACGTCCAATGAGAGATTGTGTCTCAAAGATAGTGTGCAGAGGAGTGGGGGAAGACAGCCGATGCTGACGTCTGGCTGGGACATGTACAGGTGTATGCGCATGCAGTTGCACATGTAAATGAACACACACAGAGAATTGTTTTAATTGACTGGTGATTCACAAGTGTACAAATGTCCTCCCCTCTTTTCTCCATCCCCCTTTCTTTCTCTTCCCTTTCTCTTTTTAAATAAATTTACAGCTTTTTTTCTTATGTTTTGCAAACTAAAATGAACATCATGAGAACTAGGGGGCCAGCGGTATGCCTCTGTGATACTAGGGGGCCAGCTCTTTACCCCTGTGACATAGTCCAAGATGAGCACTCTTTAAACATCATCTAGGTCAGGAAATATTTGACAAATAATTCCAACAACTTCTCCATGTGTTCTACCTACTCGCCGCCCCATGCTTTTTCTAGAAGTATCATCTGAACGTGATATTTCATTATATTTTATCATCCAATCATGCATCCATTAACGCTATAATTAGCTTTGACATTCAGGATATCTTGGTATGTCCTTCAAGGTTCTTTTAGTCTGTGAGCTACTTCTGTTTGCTTCCTTTCCTTCCATCTCACCTGTTTGTAGACATGGGTGGTTGCATTTCTCATGGTGTGACTTTAGGTGACTGTACACTCACACTGCACAGAATGTTCTTTTGTATCTTCTGAAACATACCTGCTGGCCTCGGAGACTTGACCAAACTTGTTTGATCCCTTTGTAGGACAGTAAGAGGTGCTGTGACTTTTCATCAAAGGGAATGTTACCAGTTTCTTTATGATGTGACATTCCCTGATGCTCAGTGGTAGTAACAATTAACTCATTAAAGTTGCAAGGTAGAAATTATTGTATCTTGGATTTTGTTTATTGTCTATAATCATTTTATAAAAAGATGCTTGCCAATCAATTCAAGTACCAACTTCTACAGTTCATAGAGAAAATGTAGGGTTATTAAAATTATTGTAGCTTCTACTTTTAGATTTTACTTTTCACTTGTATATGAGTTTTTTGCCGGATTATATATATGCCTGTGAACCACATGCATCCAGTATTCATAGAAGCCAGAAGAGGGCATTGAATCCTCTGAAACTGAAGTGACAGATGGTTGTAAGGCTCTGTGAGGGTGCAGGGAATTGAATCAGGTTGCTCTGGAAAAGCAGCCAGTGCTCTTAAACTGTGAGTCCAGATGCTTTTAGATATTCTCATCTTTTTTTCCTTAAAGAGTCTAAATAGGTCATTAACTGGGATGCAGAAGGCATCTGTGGCTCTAGCTTTGACAAGCACAGAGTGTGAGAAAGAGTCTGTCCCTTCTGGGGATGCTCACACGTTAGTGGGATTTCTTCCATGCAGGTGCTACTTTTCTTATTGCTATGATAAATATCTGGCAAAAAAAAAATAACTTCAGGACATAGTGGTTTATTTTGGTTCATGATTTGAGACTACCATCCATCATGGAGGAAAAGGCTCAAGCAAGAAAAGATCCAGCTGTGACAGATGGAGTGTGACATAGCTGGTCACACTGCACCTACAGCCTAAATCTCCACAATCAACTCATAGCAAATATCACACATTTCTTTGGTCCACATGAGTGCCGTCTCATTTCTCTATCTAAGCCATGATTGCAGGAGAATTCTATTCATAGGTTGACTTAGGTCCAAGTTCAACAACCATTCACTTGCAGGAACTGTGGCGTCACCCTAGTTTTCTTGAACTTTCTGGGTTCATCCTAGAGTTTGGCTCAGTCCCTCTCACTGTGTAGGTCTTGCATGCCGAGGTTGACGTAAAAGAGAGATGGAGGAGAAGGCCCTGGTGTCTGTTATCCATGCCTTAAACTCATCCGAGTACTTACGCATGCCTTACATTTGACTGCGGTGTGGGTCTGAGTAATGATAGGTTGTAACAGAGGGAAAGAGATGAAGAAGAGGAGCTCACATGGCATGAGCATCCCAGGGTATGGGGCATGGCTACAGAGATCTTTTAAACCATTCTGAGATCTAAGTTTCACTGTATATAAATTACATGAATAACCCCATCAGTCCTTTATGATTCTAATTGAGCTCAGTGACAGCCAATCTGCCCAAAACATGACTAAACTTGCCTTTCAGATGTGCTGTGCACAGGGAGTCTTATTGTGATGATTTTCCTGTGATTCTCATACCCCCCCCCCCCGCCCCTGTCCTTCCCATCCCTCCTTCTATTCCAGGCGAGAGAATGTCTTGTGTTCTACCTCTGCTGTCTTGAGTTTTCTAGACCTGAGTCACTGTCTGCCTTTCTCTTCTGCTTTCTAGATTTTTCCTCCTTTGTTGAAACCCAACAGTATTAATTAGCCCATTTTTATCATCTCTGCAACTAAAGACCTGGCAGTCGTGGAGGAAATGTGTAAGATTTGCCGACAGTCAAGTTGATCGTCGAGATTTAGAGTCACCTAGGAGACACACCTCTGGGTATGTCTGTGAATGAGTGTTTCCACAGGATGTTGACTGAGGAGCTCACACCCATCCTGAATGTGTGTGGTGCCATCCTATGGGATACAGGCTTAGAACGAATAAAACGGAGAAAGTAAGTTGAGCATCAGCATTCATCTCTCACTGCTCCTTGACTGTGGGTACAGCGTGACCAGCCACTTCACCTTCTCCATACCATGGCAAGATCTGATCTCATCTATCCCCTTCCCTCCACAATGGAGTTAGGGAAGGAAGGTTTGTTTCAGGGCACGGTTTCACATTGAGTGAGTCATGAAGGCTGGGACTCATTTCATGCTATCAGTGACACAGGGTATGACCTGCTTATCTGGATGGAGGAGTAAGGCTATCCATAATGTATAAGCTTCACCATTATGGATTTACATCTGCTAGTGAGGCCACGTCCAAAAATATCCATCTATTTCCAAAAAACTGTACCACCAGCTGGGATACAAGTGTCAAACACAAGCACCCGGGGAGACACTGCACACTAGCTAGCACTGCCTCTGTGGAGCTGCCGTCGACCAGCTCTTCCTTAGGGTCCTTCCTGCCATTTTTCTCTGAAGATGTTGGCATAGATTCCCTAGTCACTTCATTTCAATCAACATGTTGCCTTTTGAGGCGTCTCTGCCTTTCTGCTTCTGAGCTGTTACTAACATCTTGTATTATTGATTGTCATCTTCTTGAAGCAGAGACCTTTGATATCTTAAAGAGTCCCATGGTTAGCATCTGCTCTTCGTGTTACCAAGTCAATAAGGGGAAGACGAGGATTTTGTCGTTTTCGACTCAAAGCTTCCATTTATCGAGTGATGCAGTAGCTCATGCCTACAGCTCTCCTCACACCTCTTCACACGCATACATGGAAGCACTCTGTCTGGTAGGTTAAGTAAAACCTGTCTTGAAACAGTTGAAGGGAGGACTGGAACTCCATGGCTGCACTAGAGAAGCCATCAGTATCTCATCAATAGCTCACCCACCACTCAGCTCTGTGTATCATCTGTCCCATTGACTTTCTTGGGTTTAATATTAGGGAGAAGCTCACTGCAAAACTGGTAGTTTTGCATCTAGGTAGCTTTTAGAGGGAGGAGAGAGAGAGAGAAAGAGAGACAGAGAGACAGACAGACAGAGAAAGAGAGAAAGAGACAGACAGAGAGACAGACAGAGAGAGAGAGAGAGAGAGAGAGAGAGAGAGAGAGAGAGAGAGAGAGAGAGGCAGGCTTCCTAGCATTAGGTATTGTATGCTAAGTCCTGAGCACCCATCTCTAGAGTTTAAAGGAATTAAGGCCAATTCTCCACCCCAAACTCTGAAAATTAACAGGTCTAGATGTCCAATGGGATGCTCACAGTGTTTAATTTAGGACAAGGTTTGGTTTTACTGATGAAGTCATGTGGCCAGCATCCTTCAGCTCGGAAGGGATGCACTGGTACTGGTACCAGCCTCCATACACAGTAGGGTTTCTATTAAACCATGTTTGAATGTCAATGTGCATACATCATTTCTCCTGGGGCAGCCTCTTCTGACACTCAGGGCTTCTACTTATGTATTTATCTCTTATTTCTACCAACTCTTAAATGAACACATATTTTTAATTGACTACATCTACTTACCCAGGACTTCTTAGCCCTGTCTTTGCATTTGAACACTTTCATAGCTCCTGGTGGTCTCAGAGAAGTCACAGACAACCACCAATTGGTTTGTGACGCTACTGTGCCAGTTCTGGGATGAAGGAAGCGCATGGACTGGCCAGGGAAATTGCCCTCTACTGCCTAAGTAGGTGACATGGGAGATGCTGGAGATAACAGCTGTGTGACCTGGAGTCCAGATCTCCCAGAAGTTAGACATGTGTCTTCCATGAGGAAGATTTGCCAGGCTATACCGAGCTGTGGGTTCTAATGGGCTGGCTCTCAGAGCACAGAGATGAAAGTAGGGAGATGCTGTTATCTCAGGCCCCTTCCTGCCCTGCTCCTGCTCAGGCCTGCAGCAAGCCTTGATAATCAGGTTCTTCCTGTGCTCTCAAAGCCAGGAGATCCCCCACTGTCTCAGGGGCCTCAAGTCCTTCCCATTCCAGATGCCCAAGATGAGTTTCCTATAATTTTTTTATGTTATATTTCAGGTACTTAAAAAAACTCCATGGACACAGAAACTGATGTTTTTCTGTAACTCCATCCCCTAGACATCCTGGATGCTGTCTCACATTTACATCTCTCTATGCAAATGACTTTCAAACCTTTGAAGTATTTGGATCACAGGTTCTTTAGCTAGTGAGTTTAATGAGTTTGTTTTCTGTTTCATCTAACAAAGTACATTGCAGGTATTGCTCAACAATATGTTTAATTTGACTTAGTATTCATACAAGGGTTCAGACTTTCTATGATACTAATATTATGAGCAGAAATTGCATCTTATTTATGGAAGGGACTCGGGTACTGCTGTTACTATGTAAGGTTTGTGCTGAGAATTTGCAGCACGAAGCAGAATTTACCAGCCCAGCTCTCAGATTGGTATGTTGATCCTACCCCTTTTATCTGTTTAGTCCTTTGTTGTGGTTGCATTTACTTTGTGTGTGTGTCTGTGTGTGTTCATGTGTTTTTGTGTATGTGTCTCTGTGTGTGTCTCTCTGTGTGTGCATGTGTGTGTGTGTCTGCATGTCTGTGTGTATATGTGTGTGTCTTTGTGTGTGCCTTTGTGTGTGCATATGTATTGTGTATGTGTCTGAGTGTGTATGTATGTGTGTGTATATCTGTGTGTGTGTTCCCCTATCAATGTACGTGGAAGACTGATGCCAAGTGTCGTCTTGTGTTACACTTCTCCTTACTCCTGAGATAGCGTCTCTTGCTGACTGGGCTCACCACTGGCTGGCCAGTAGAGCCTCAGGATGTTCCCTGTCCCCAGGGTTGGGATGAAAGATGTGTTTACAGGCAGGGGTGTTAGGTTACCCAAGTTCAGTTTGTCATGTTTGTATACCAAACACTATATTCCCTGAGCTACCACAGTGGCTTCATTACAGGAGTCAGTGCGGGCTTTCTTTTGGTTCTGGAACATAGAACTTGCTGTTTTCTTAGGGGTTTGCCGCTAATCAGGATCAATGGCTCCGTGTGATGAAAAACACAAAATATGCTGTGGTGTCTAAGTCAGATGAGCCACATGTGGTGGTTTCCACTTGATCCTTTGTGGTGTGATGGCTGGGAAGGTGACACACTGTCCCACCCAGGGTGGCTCTTTAACACAGAAAGAAATGCATTAATAAACTGTCTTCCCTTGGCCTGTCTACAGTGCTGATGAAACAGGGTCTGCCCACCTACTGAGTTTTTTACTAGTGAAGTCTTACTTTACCTTTAGTCCCTGGACATTGGCAGAGGAGATATATGTGTGTGCGTGCACACACACACACACGCACACACACATGCATATACCTGTCTTGCTTCTTATTTAGTAGGAGGACATACAGGGCTAACTGACAGTATATAGAGGGAGCTTTGGTCAGCTGTTTTGCTGGTCTTTGGTGTCACAGTGGGGCTTTTCTGCTCTTTGTCTTTCCTTTCTCAACCCGATGAGGCAAAAAGAGAAACAAAGAAGAAAGAAGGAAGGATGGATAAATAAATAAATAAATAAATAAATAAATAAACAAATACATAAATAAATGCATCTGCTACATACATGCCACTGCAGTAGCTTCTCAGAGGGTGCTGGGATTCCAGGAGAAAGCCCGGAAGAGAGACAAGGATGAGGGCGAAGGCGGTATGGATGGGATCTTCAGAGGTGTGTGTGTGTGTGTGTATATATATATATATATATATATATATATATATATATATATGTATGTATGTATGTATGTATATATGGTAGTAGCATAACCCTGGACATGGTGGTATACCATTTAACCATCTGCAAGCTTCTTGTGTTAAATCATCCAGGAACATGGCAGCCCCGCCTAGTTCCAGTGATGGATAGGGCCACTGTGTAGATTCCCCTCCATGCAGGCACTTTGATTGGGTAGCTGCTGCTGCGGAGTCCCGGTTACTTTCTCACCCGGGGTCTCTCTACTAGAAATACCGCTCCTGAACTTTCTGGTTGTTTGGTTTTTGTACATGAGTCTCTGTTAAACGAGGGGAAGTCTGGGGCTCTATGATGCTATGTGGTGTCCTGTTATAGCACACTGGTCTGTGGCACAGGGCATCCACAAGCACATCCAACGCTTTGCAGATAGCAGCTCAAGAAGCCCACGGTAACTTGTGAACCATGTTTTCCCCAGGAGTAAACAGTGTATGTGCATGGCTGGGATCTCAACTGCAGAATGCTGACTTTTCCCCCCACAGTGTGAACCGAGTATTTGTTCATATTTAGACACCATCTAGGTGGAGGTAATTTAGACACTTAATCAGATATAAAGCTATGCTAAAAACAGGGAGAGCTCATTATAGATTCACAGATCTGTGTATGTGTGTGCTCAGGGATGAAAATAATACTGGGATACATTTCAGAGGAAAGAAATGAGTGAAAATAAGAAAAAAAAAAACTAATGGCTTTGAGCCCAAGTAAATGAAAGTCTATTATTTAATTATAGTACCCAACTGCGAATATAAATGGAAGATGAGCAAGAATTTTTTTCCCCTGGTTTGGATTGTAGATTTCATGACTAAATGGGAATGCCTGTCATTGAGAGCTACACGCTAGAGGCCTGATGCTTCTTCGAATGAATCAGGGAACAGAAAAAATATTTTGGGAATTGAGGATGATGCCTTTTGTACACATTCAAGGGTTTCATACCTAGAATGAGTAAAATCCTTACACTGGAAGAAGGGTCGTATCCATCCGATTTCCAACTCTGTGGTTGCCTATAAAGGTGCGCAGACATCTCGCCTGTGCAGAGGAAGTTGATTTACAGTTTCATTCTTAGAACCTTTGTGGTATCCTATCTGGAGTATCGATCAGGCCATTTATTTGTTATCTATTGCTACGTTTGGCAAGTGGGTACGTTTTTCCACCCTGGTTTCCTGGTTCTGTTCCAATGCAGATGACTGGGGGGGACCCATCTGTCATGTTCTTCTTTTGCCTCCCTTAAGGAAACGAAGTGTAACTGAATGCCAAGCCGACTGTTGGCTCACTGGAGATAAAAGTTACTCTTTCCCCCTCTCAGTGTAGCTCAGTGTCCACAGACCCTGGTTCTAGCTCAGCTCTGCAGCTGACTCATCTTTGACCTTGGAAAGTTAACTTTATATGTCTACAACTGACTGTTGATAGTGGTACACACTCAGTAACCTGGGTAACTGTCGTGCCTTCTTATATGCCTAGCAGACTGTGGGTTGCTGATAGTTCATGGCATGGTGTTTTTTTGTCTAGAGTTTCAAAGACATTTCAAGGCTTATACTCTTAGTCTTTTTAAAAGCTGTCTATTCCAAAGTGTTATAAATCAAATGACAGATACCTGGGTGTTTTGAATCAGAATTCTTACCCTTCATCTCTGCTATCTGTCCTGCAAATGTGAATATGTGTTTTTGTTCTAGATGATAGAAAGCAGGATAATGTTACCTATAAGTACATTTATTCGGTCATTTAATTCTTAATTTACTGGTTTTGCTAGTTTTCAGGATTATTCAGTAGTGCACATCTCATTGATTCATGTCGTACTTCATTCAAACTAGTAAGCTGGTGATACCACCTTAGCATGATGTTATATGTCTATAATGATATATGCCTAGAGAAACCACTAAGAAAGAAATGACTGGTAAAATGCCCATCACAACTTAAGAGCATTAAAATGAAGTCAAAACTGAAAAATAAGAATAGAAGGCAGGAAGAAAACAGAAACGAGAAATATATGGGAAATCCCAGAAAAAAAAAATGCAGGCTTACAGCCATAAAACAGCAATAAACATATTAAATGTAAATGGCCTAAAAACAACAATTAAAAGATACATTTTCAGAGCACAAAACAGAGTCAAAATGAACGCATCTATGAGAAACTGTTCATTTGGGTGTGGTGGTCCATAATCTCAATATAGCGAGGCTGAGGCAGGAGGATTCCTATGGCTTTAAAGTCCATTTCTGGGCTACGTAGTGACTGCTAGGTCAGCCAGGGACATATTCTAAAACCTTGTCTAAAGAACAAACAGAACAATAGAAAAAACTGTTGAAACAAATAATGTGTGTAAGTTGAAAATGAATGGATAAGAACCTGTACCACACAAACAGTAATGGAAAAACGAGAGTTGTTCTATGAGCACAAAAGCAATAATTTTGAAAGCAAATTAAACCACTGTTTTATAGGGTGCTGTATATTTTAACGTTTTCTCGTCCAATGCTGGCAGTCCTGGATGCCTGTGCACTGGGAAGCTGAACTGCAAGATAAATGGAAAAGTGGGAAAATTGGAAAGAAAATGGCCAAGTCCACAGTGATAATAGAAGATGACAATAGCCTCATCTCTCCCGACTTGTTTTGTGTAGCCACAGAGGCCTCTGTCTTTTGCTGGATATGCTTCCCAGCGTTCACCATAGGGCCATTGCTCCTGCAGTCCCCTGTGTCCAGAGAGCAGCTCTCTCTGCTTCCATCGTTCACTTCCTGCTCACTTCCTCTGTCAGAGGTCACCTCACTAAAGAAGTCTGCCAGCTTTCTAGCAGGAGTCATATTCCTATCAAAGTCTGTCTCTTTACTCAGTCCATTTCTTTTCTCTCATCAGAATCAGATGTGAAAGTTTTAAATATTCAGTATCTTGGATACATATTCAGTGATTTTTCTCCACGTTGCACGCAAATCTCCCATAAGAGTCGACTAACGAGGAGCCCCTCCTCCCTGAGGTACCACAGCAGGGTTGTGAGGTAGCCGGTCATATCGCATTAGCTATCCAGAAACACAGAGCAGACAGGAAGTAGGTCTGGCTAGGTCTGGGCTATAAAACCTCAAGGTCCATTTCCATTGTCCCACTTTCTCCAGAACGGTTCTACCTCCTAATGTTTCCATAACCTAACAGGGCTTCACCAACTGGAAACCAAATGTGCAAACACATAAGCAGATAGGAACTTCAGAATTCCCCAGTAGGTTTCTTTCTCCTGTATATCTTTCTTTTATTTGGAGCATGTTATTTGAAAATGAACTTAGCAATGTAATTCACTCATTTGTTTTCTCTTCTACTGAGTACTCTGTGTAGGTGGGTTTTCAGCACGGTGTTCTGTCGTGTGCAGTTGATCGCCTTTCAATAGTATTTCTCCAAACTAAGTTTTCACAGCCATGACACTGTCTTGGTAGACAGTAAATCTAAATGATTTGACTCTTACTCTCTTCTAGACACTCCAAGCCCTGGTGGTGCCAAGATCTACTTCCGTAGGACCCTTAGAAGTCTTGGACGAGCCTCCCACATGTGGCAGGTATGCCTCCTTCATGTATCCATGGAGAACTTCCACTTAGTCATCTAAGCAGGGATGTGAGGACACAGCTGAGTTCTAATGAGACGATGTGGACTTACGCTCTTAAGTCCAGAATCTCCAGCTCCATGGCTGTGAGTTCCACTAGTCATCTCCGCCTTCCCATCCCTTGTTGAGCATGTGTGAACCATTTCTCAGTGGTATCTTTTTGTTGTTGTTGTTGTTGTTTTTCAAGACAGGGTTTCTCTGTGTAGTCCTGGCTGTCTGGAACTCACTCTGTAGACCTTGAACTCAGAAAACCACCTGCCTCTGCCTCCCAGGTGCTGGGATTAAAGATGTACACTACCACTGCCCGGCATTCTCAGTGGTATCTTTATCAGCCCTCTTTCTGCTGTCTTCCTCCTCCTCCTTCTCCTCTTCCTCCTCCCCCTCATACTCCTCCTTCCCCTTCTCCTCATATACTTTTTTTTTTTGCCGGGTTTAAGTGGAACTCTGAAGAGCCTCATGCCTACTTGGTTGATAGACAGGTGCCAATCACCAAGTTTTATCCCCAGCCACACACCTTGATCTGCCTTCAGGAGACTTCTGCTCACCTCTCGGCCCATCTATTAGTCATATTGACCAGTGCAAACCCTGGAGTGGGAGAGGTCCATAAAACTCTCTGATATTCACAGTGTCACCGATGTACGGTGCTTGTGTCACCCTGATGTACGGTGCTTGTGTCACCCTGATGTACGGTGCTTGTGTCACCCTGATGTACGGTGCTTGCTCCATGGACTTTGTATGCTATGACACAGAAAGAACATATGATCTATCCTTCCATTTCTAAGATCTCAACTCCACCTCCAGTGAGTTTTCTCTCCTCATTTCTTTCCATATGTCAGTTTTACTCTGTAATATACTTTGAATAAGCCCAACTTGTATATTGCTTGTTAGGGTTATTATTACAGTGATAAAAATGCCATGATGAAAGCAACTTGTTGAGAAAAGGGTTTATTTATTTGGCTTACACCTCCGAATCACAGTTCATCGTTAAAGGAGGTCAGGACAGGAACTTTAACAGGGAGGCAGGAGCTGATGCAGAGGCCATGGTGTGCTGCTGCTTAGTGACTTCCTCCCCATGGCTTGCTCAACTTAGTTTCTTATAGGATACAGGACCACCAACCCAGGAATGACAACACTCGTAATGAGTTGGACCCTCCCCCATCAATCACTAATTAAGAAAATGTCCAACAGGCTTGCCTACAGCCCCCAACTTATAAAAGCATTTTAATTTATGTTCCCTCCTCTCCAATGACTTCAGCTTGTATCAAGTTGACATGAAACTATCTACTGTAGAAATAAATTAATCACAATTTATCTACTTTATCTCTGGGTTAAATTTAGGTCAAATTGAGGTTTAGACCTCAGTAGGATCATTTTTAAATGAAAAAAAACTTTTCTGAATAATTATAATCTCTAGCAGAAACTGTAAGCCCAACATCAGGCCATGGCTATAGTTCCGATGTTAACAGCGCGCCATCTTTCCTGTTTCACTTGGGGGTCACTTCAGCTGGACTCAGTGAGAAACCCTTCAGTTTTTATTTGTTTACCAGTCGTTTGCCCATTGAGCCATTAGCTCCTGCAGCTGGAGTCTTAGAGCTGAAAATATGAAAATGAAGGCTGAAAAACAGCTTGGGGAAATCTCTCCTATGAACTGGTGCTCTGTTATGTCGGGTGTGCTTTGTGGTTGTGATAGACAGTTAAGTCTACTTTTGAGGGAACTTGTGTGTTTCCTCTACTGTACTTACCTGACTTCAACTCTATTTACTCGGGAATGCCTTTCCCTTCTATGTCTAGTCTCTGCTCAGCTCCTGTTTTTCATATAGTCCGTTCTCCCTGGAGTTCAATAGGGCTTCACTGATGTGCCCACAGGTTTTCTTGAGCTGCTGTCTAGCTCTCTTGCACAGATCTTACATGCCTATGAAGCATGCATCTTCTTTGCTTGCTTGAGTAGGAAGGAAGACAGGTTTTTAATCAGATTCCAGACCTGTTCTTTTTCTCTATCCTCTCGACTTCCAGAGTACCAACATGGTAATCCAGTCTCTATTCCACTGGGTCTTTTGGACTTTGGGGGATAGAACCTGGTGGGCTTTCTGGAAACTTCTAGCCATAGAAATTTCATAGCTGATTCTTCACAGGGCAGGAGGTTTATTCAACTTCCCATTGAATCTTGAAACCTCCCTGTTAAATTTAATAACCATGTAACTCCTTGTCAGTTTCTTTCAAAGTCTGGAATTTGAGCTGGTCCTTTACTTCTGGATTTCCTATCAGTTCCTGGGGGCAGCTTGGCTAAATCTTCTAGTGTTAGATCTGATCATTTTACCCCAACTAGGAAGAGAAGAGGCAGGAGAAAGCTTGTGTGTGTGTGTAAGTGAAGAACATTACGGTTGTAACTGTTCTGCCTTCGTGATGCAGGTTGATCCAGCCAATGTCTATGCTCTTGACTACATTGAATTTTCCATGTAAAGGGGGCTGTTTCTGCTCTTAAGTTAGTTCATCTGTACAAAGATCTCTTCTAGTCCCACTTCTGAATATGGAAACCACCCCAGTCTCCCAGAGGACACTGGGATTTCGGTACTCAAAATCTCATCATTGGTTCTTCCCCATGTCCATGCTTTCTGCTCTGTGGATATTTTCCCACTGATGGAAGTCCAGGGTGTAACAATTTAAATGGTTGTCCTGGGGAAGGAAGGAAGACTTGTGAAACAAGGCTGAATCTTCCCAATGCTCTGCTCCACATGATAAAGAAATAAGCCTGTACTCTCTGAATTCTTTCCATGCACAGCATATTTTATACGAAGGGTTTACTGTTTGAGAAAGCCAGATACATTAGCTTAACAGGGCACTCTTGGGAATATACCCTATACGGGTAGCCTTCAAACATTTGTTTATTGTCTCATAGTTTTAGGGAACCACAGTAAAAGAGCCTGCAAGGTTGGGTCCTCCTGAAGGCTCTGAGGGAAGGTGCTATATCCACCATCTCTCCTTGACACAATGGGATAACTTTTCTCTGCGTCTCCTCACATTGTTCCCTCCTATGTGTGTTCTGGGTTGAATAAGTGTCCTCCACATATCAAAAACACCCCTCCACACACACCCTTGTGCTATTGGGGTGCAGGAAGAGCAGGGAGTCAAGCCTGGTATCACATCTTTAGATCATGGAGTTAGGGACACTTCCACAGTGGACTGCATGTGTGCCTCAACCAGTATGTGTGCCTGTCTTTACTTCCTGGCTCATAATGTGAGTGGTTTTACTTCACTGCATTTGGCATGTGCACCAAACTGTTGGGGCCTGATGACCCTGGACTAACTTCTAGAAACATATTCCAAAGTAACCTTTTTTTTCCTATGCCAAGTATTTGCCTCATGTACTTAGTTTTAGTGATAGAAAGTCAACACTACACATCTGTCGCTATGTTCACATTTCCATTTGTTTGTTTGTTTGTTTGTTTATTCATGTATTTATTTATTTTGAGGCAAGGTTTCTCTTTGTATCCCTGGCTGTCTTGGAACTTATTCTGTAGACCAGGTTTTCCTCAAACTCAGAAATCTACCTGCCTTTGCCTCCTGAGTGCTGGGATGAAATGTATGTGTCACTGTGTCCAACTCTACCATATACTTTTGTTTGACTGACTACATGAATGATCTCATTTTAATGGGTCACATTTTAACAAGAGTAGGCCACATTCCAAGGTACAGAACGTGAGGAGTGAACATCCCAGACCAGCAAGATGGCCGGACTGATAGACTGATATAGATGTTTTCCTCCAGGCCTGACATCCCAAGTTCCATTTCTAGAACCCATGTGGGGAAGGAGAGAGGTGACACCCAGAAAATACCCTGTGACCTCCCCCCCACCCCCAAATATGCATCATGACACAGACATTCCATACCCATAAATATCTAAGTATAAAAAGAAAAAAAAATTGAGGGGAGGGAAGAGGAAGGGGGAAAACTTCAACCTGTAGGGCTAAGACTTGAGGGGCGTGGATTACTTCAAGCATCATTAAAGTCACACAGCCTTAAAGTCACGGTGCAGAGATTCTGTAACAGAAGCCTGAGTGCTTTCCACTGAACCGCCCACCCTTCATCTCAGATACCATACACAGAGACGTGAATAGCAGGAAAAGTGTCACTCTTTTTCAAACAGCCATAGTCCACATGGAAGGAGATCTCACATAAACATGAAACTGTGCCACTTCTGCATGCCACCTCTGTGTGACCCAAGATTTATAAGCCACCGGAGCCTGTGGTCCAAGCTGACATCATACCCCTGGCTGGAGAGCCAGCTTCTACCTGAGCTCGCTCGCCAGACAGGTTGTGCAGCATTCCAGAGTTTCTTCAGCTATTAACTTGGTGTGGTATTCACAGGCACTCTTTATGGCCTGGGGTTTGCATTCTGGGGGCCCTTGACCTGTATTCCTGCTTAACAGGGCTGTGTGTGTGGTCTCCTCCACATGAGGCATATCTAAACAGAGCATAATAAGGCAACATGTTGAAAGCATACAGAAGAATAAGGATAAACTGTTTGCTTGAAGTCCCTTCAAGGCACTCACAGAGTAATGGGGATAACTAACGGCCTTGCTGCGGAAGGGCGAACTGCGTCCAGCTTCCCCGAGATATTATTTGAAACTGCCAGGTTGTTGTGAGTATTTTCCTTCTCTAACCCACTCTTATTGCCTCCTGGTGGGAGATGAGATTGACAACGGGGACTTTAAAAACAAGCGAGGTGCATCACGGCCTGACCGGAATCTGATCATATTTGTCACTGCCGTATTTCCAGATGGTAATTTTTAAAAATAATTTCTTTCGGTTAGATCTGATGTATATGCCATCAGAAACGTCCATGGTAAGATTTTTTCCTTGCCAAAACTCTAATGGATGCTCACATACGACGAGATGCAGGTAGTGAGAATTTTTTAAGGAAAATACACTTGAAGGAAATGACATTAGGGAAACTTAGCTAATGGTGTCCGTGATTTCAAGTAGAGTAGACTGCTGGGCATGGAAATAAGCCTGGCGTAGGTGTGTGGGTTTTAAGGGCTTAAGTGGGAGAGCTAATGAAAATTAGAGCCAGTTACAAAGGTATTATACATCAAGTGTCTTGTTATAAATCAAGTAAAGCCATCAACCAATACCTTTACATAAGGACTGAAAGCTAGCAGCTAGGGAGCGAGGCGGATGCTCACTGGTTAAGAGAACTTGCTGCTCTTGCACAGGGCCCAAGTTCAGCACCCACTCGGTGCTCACAACTCACTGTAACTCTAGTCCCAGGGTATCAGACACCGTCTTATGAACTCCACAGGTACCGAGCGCACACATGGTACACACACATACGTGCAGACAAAGCAGTCATACACATGAAATAAAATAAACGAATATTAAAAAAAATCACATCAATGTAAGTGGGCATGGTGGAGAGCTTGGGAAGTAGAGGCAAGAGGACAGGGAGTCCAAGGTTCTCCTCAGCTACTTAGCAAGTTCAAGACCAGCATGGTCTAGGTGAGACCCTAAAGCCAAACTAAAGTAAGAACTTCCTAACAAAAGTAACCAGAAATCACCTTAATTAGCAGGATCCACTCCCCCATTTTTTTCTCCCCGAGTACTGAATCTGAGGGATGAATCCCTCACGTATCATGTATGTCAGATGAGTGCTCCTCCACTGGTTACACTCTCAGCTCAGCATCAGCGTGTGGATGAAAACGCATGTGCTGTGTGGAGGTAGCTTAATGAATGAGCACACATAAGGCTGTGCTAGCTGAAAAATCCCCTTCTCCTAGTGCTGTTGTGACTCCAGGGTGACTGTACAGTCTGTGACTCTGAGCATACCCTTGTCCCTGTGAACAGACTTGCTGATATGCCAGCTTTGGGACAGTGTAGTACATGTGATATTTGGCATAATAAACACTAAATTAGCTAATTTTTAAATGTTACTATAGTTTATTAGTATACCCTATTATTATTGTTGTTGTTGTTGTTGTTGTTGTTATGAGACAGAATGTCATAGAGCTCAGGCTAGCTATGAACATAGTCCAGGATGACCTTGAACTTCTGACCTCCTGTTTCCACCTCAGCGTACGAGGATTACAGGTGTGCTCCCTACACTACATTATGTTGCACTGAGGACTGGATCCAGTCACTTTACCAACTGAGCAACATCCCAGTCCCCAGAGTGTACATCAAAACTGTATATGATAAAGGAGTCTACCGTGTCATGTGAGCTGGGGTCCTATGCATTCTATATTCACCATAGCCCCTCCTTTCAGAGAAAGGATGGGGGAATGTGTTTATGTGCACATATGTGGACGTCCATGTTGGGTGTCCCCCTCTGTTTTGTGACACAGGCCTCTCACTGAATCTGGAGCTCACTGATTGGCTGAGCTGGCGAGCTGGCTAACCAACATACCCCAGTCCTGAGGTCACGGATGTGGTCCACTGGGCCCATGTTTTACATGGGTTTTGGGTATCTAGTACTGTAAGTTCTCTCCCACTTCTTAGCAAGCCATTTATCCTTCTCCCAACATTGACTGCATTTCTTGATCCCTACAAATGCCAAACTGACTGCTTGACCTGAGCCACTGAGGCCTGTGAAGGGGCATTGTTCCCTGTGCCTGAAGAACTGTTATCTTGTGCTGGGTTTCTCATTACACAGCTCCACAGTCAAACGCTATGTAACTACACTTCAACAACATTCAACTGAGAGATGCCAAGTTCTTACCCAGTGAAAGCTCATGATACTTAAAGTCTCCACCTCAAGATACTGTAATTTATCAGGAAAACACATGGCAAACGCCTTTCATTAGGAGGCAAGTTTCACATTGGAGCAAGGGGCTCACGAGTAGCTATTAACCACATTGTGTGGTCTGAGGATACTTTGCAAGATAAATATTGGGATAAAAATTGGGATAGAAGCTTGACTAGAAAGCTGTTAGCCAGAAGTGAAGAGAGGATCCATTTCACATAGAGAGAAAGACATCTGCTAAGGTAGGGGAAGATAGGAAACAACATGGCAAGGGTCTGTGAGGAAAACAGAATGTCAGGAACAACAGAGAGCCCGACTGGAGGAGTAGGTGGGGGGTGACATCATGGGAGAACCTGTGCCAGCTATCCCATTGGCAAGGAACGTTTTCAAGTAGGGAAGGAATATGTTTAGAACTTCACTTTATAAAAATTAACGTGCAGGAGTGTGATTGGATAAGAATTTAGAAGTTTCAAACTATAGAACTGAGAGACTGTCAGGGAGCCAGATAGACCAAGCAGCTGACACCAGCTGGCATAAGCGAGTCTCACTGGGCCTCACAGAATTCTGGTAAGCACCTGAAATATGTTCACATGATGTTTCAAGGTAAATTGAATAGGAAACAAGCTATAAGAATTTTATCATTTTCCTTTGATAATTTCATAGGTTGTATTTTGATCAAAGTCACTTCTGGCCGACTTCTCTTGTCCCCTTCTCTTCCCTCAAGACCCCTTAACAAGTTCTGCTCCTGCTTGCATGTCACTACAAAGAAGAAGAAATGAATCTCTGAGTTTAATTTGGGTTGTTTGAGGGCACATGAGTAGATCATGCACTTGTGAAGGCAACACTGAGGGGAAATGACTTCCCCTGGATGTTGTGGACCACCTCAGCTTGGGGTAGGGCCTTGAGAGCAACCTCAAGTTTACAACGTGAGTCATTGGTAGTGCTTTGTCTCATATTATTGTTCCTCTATGGCATTTCTATTCACATAGAGTGACAGGACACACCCTAGACATGTCCTGTCCACAATTCTGCATGTTATTTTCCTTACCTCCAAGTTGTGTCAGACTTCGAGGTTATAGATACAGCCCCAAAGTAGCACCGAAATAATGACAATTTCTTAAAACAGCAACAAACAGTTAAAAAAAAAAGGGGGGGAAGGAAAAGATGCAAAGACTAAAGGGGAGGTGTCGGTTACACGCATGCCATGGGAAGGCTGGGCTAAGGCTGGGCTATGGGGGGAAAGGTATAGATAGGTCAGGAGAGTAACAGTTTATTTGCTATCTTTGTGTGTCTGTCCATGTATTTGTGAGTGTATGTCTGTGTGTTTGTGTACACGTGTCAGAGTGTTTGTATTTATATATTTGGATTCACAGAGATGAACTGACCATGTCAAGGTGTCTGAATATTCTAGTAGGTTGTATTATCTATTACCACACTGCTTTCCAGATAACTCTGTGCCATTTAACAGTGACGCACACAGGTAATATGAAACTGAGTTTTCCATGTATCCCCCAACACTGGACAATATCATTTTAATTTTTTCAAGCTAAATGACTTGGTAAAATTGGTACCGCCTTTTCATTTTAACCTGAAATGAGATGGATGCTGTCCATTACTGCGGTCCCCATGGGATCCTACGAGGGTTCTTGAGAGTGACTTAGGGAACATTAGAAGCTAGTTGTAAATCTTTTACGTAAGTAGCAATGTCACATACCCCATATGCTTACACATATAGTGTATAAAACATATAACTTCCTGATAATCAGGTTGTTCAGATCTGGCATTCACAAGCTTCTCCTGAAAGGGCTGGAACATAAATATGATAGGCCCAGTGGACTGATGGCAAAATCAAGATACTGTATAAGTAAACTTGAAAAATACTTTGCATAAAATTGACATAGCACAAATAATAATACTTGAGTAGATTTTTATGCCAAATGTCTACTCATAAGAAAAACTGAACCTGAGGGAGGTTCTGAGCTGCAGGTTTGAAGTTTGTGTCTCTGATGCCACATTGGGCATAGATGTTCAAACTGATGGTAAATATGCAAGCTACTTGTATTGGACCCAGAGTGAGCTCCATGGAGGACAGGCTCTGGCCATGCTTTGTTTTAGATGGTGACCTGTATAAGTCACTGGCCTGCTGAGCTTTCTGGATGGTCATTTTTTTTCCCCTGAGGAACCATCTTCCAGGGATAAAAGGCTTATGTTTGCTTTTGGTCTTGGAGGTTGTCGTTTATGGTCAGCTGGGCTTCTGGACAGCTTGCTGGAGCTGATGGTGGAACAGAATCACTCAACTCATAGCTAGGAAGTGAAAAAGAGTGAGAAGAAGGGACATGGATCCTACCATGTCCCAAAGGCATGCCAACAATAACCTAGAACCACCTCCAAAGAACAATGTCACAGTGGGGACTGAGCGTTTACATATGGACCCTGACAGACTTTTGGAATGTAAAAGAACAGTTGCTTTCTTAAAACACTTTGTTTGGTGATGAGTCTCCATTTCATCAAAGACTATGTGAATCCATTTGGGGATCTATCACATTCCACAGTATATATCAAAATGTGCGTATGCACCTTCCTGTAGGATGTGTGCAGTTGGGGTGTAAGATAGCTCTGCGGTGGTAACAGGTTTTAGGATTTATGTAGTAATATTCCTAGGACGAAGCATTTTCTCTGTTTAGATGGTGAGCGGGAGAGGAAAGCAGACTGTGCAAGTTCAGGCTGGGTGTGCAGGTAGTGTGTGCAGATGACCTCTTTCTAATGTAGACTCTCACTGTCTGTCCTCAGTGGGTCTGTAACTGGCTACATAGGCAAGAATGGTCTCCTGCCTCTGCCTCCAAATGTTGGGTGCCCCGTGAAGCTGACTATGGGTTTCTCTGTCATCAAGTTATGCTTCTGCTAGTTTTGGGAAGCTTGTGGTTTTGCTTCATAGTCACTATTGTAAAAAAATCAAAACAAACAAAAACACTTGAAAACTTAAATTTCTGAAACTTTCCCTCCAAACCTTTAAAGTGTTAAAATTTTTCTACTCAGATTTCATTTATGAATCATTCCTCGGCTAAGACATTCAATTTCTATGATTTCAAGAAATAAAAAAAGAGGATGTAAATTGAAAAAGCCAGAAGCAAAATGGAAAGACAACTAAAATGTTAAAATGTAAAAACAAAAACACTGAGTATGGTGATGTATGCCTTTAATCCTGGTACTCAGGAGGCAGAGACAGGCAGATTTCTTTAAGTTCGAGGCCAGCCTGGTCTACAGAGGAAGTTCCAGGACAGCCAGGGTTACACAGAGAAACCCTGTCTCAAAAAAGTAAAAAGCAAGTGAGAGTAACTTAACTTACTTCAGAGATTCATTCTTCTATCTTGAGGTTCCAAGAATAAATCTCTAAATCTAAGATTTTATTTTTCATTGGACCTTTAACCAACAGAATTGGGAGACGTCTATCAATATTTGCATAACTTTGACTGTTTTTCTGTGCATTTTGATGCTTGTTGGATTGATTTTTCCCATCCTCCCTCTCTCCCTCTCCTGTCTTCTCTCTTCTCCTCCCCTCCCCTTTCCTCCCTTCCTTTCTTCCCATTCTGCTCCCCACTTCCCCCACCCATGCCAACCCCACCCCCTCCCTTATCTTTGTTGAGAGAGCATCCCATTACATGGTCCTGGCTGACCTGGAAGTTGTTTTGGAGACAAGACTGGCTTCAGACTTATTATGTCCTATTGCCTCTTTTCCAGAATGCCGGTGTTACTGGTGTGACCACTATGCCAAGTCTTCTGGATTAGATTTCATAAGACCAATCACTGAGTACAATGCAAATGCAAAGATTGGGTCTTTTTCTACTGCCTAATCAGATGTAATCAACACACAATTAATTTAATTTGTTATTTTCACTTACATAACAAGCTTCCTTTACCTTCCTTCTTCACAGATCATTTTGAATTGTCACTTGTTTAATGGGCTGTACAGTGCTATACGTTCTCCAAATATGTCTATAATTCTATATATAATATAGGCTATGCATATTTTTAAGGCAGTGTGTTATTAAATGCCTGTTTTGCTCAGACAGAATCAGCACAAGAGAAAATTGCACCACAGTTAATTTCGGGTTTGTTTCCTCTCTCATTTACTTCCATGAACACTGACAAACAGTGCCCCAAATTTATATTCCATAGCTTTTCTGACAGTTGCCAGTCTAAAATAACCACAGTGTGTCTTCTCCTCCATCCTTACGAGATTTCTTTAGCTGCCAACGTGTGTGCTATTTTTAAATTTTTACTTCTGCCCTTTGTTTGCGCTTTAGACATAGAAGGCTTTTGTGCTTTCTTGTGGATTTATACTAACTGTTTCTTGATTCCAGGGACAAAATTTGCTTCAAACACCAATTACTGTCAAGTGTCAGCTGGGCTCCCTGGGCTTTGCGGTAGTTCTCCATTACTGAAGTAAACACTGGACATCATCGGCTTATGGAGGGGAGGGGGAGCCTGGCTGGCAACCCTGGGGAGTTTCAGCCCATGGTCTCTGGTCCTGTTGCTTTGGGCTTTTGGGTGAGAAAGAGCATCTTGGTGCGAGAGTGTGGTGGGCAGAACTGTAAACTAGGCTGGCCCACCTCTGCCTCCTGAGTGGTGAGATTAAAGAGATGTGATGTGCCACCACCTCCTGGCTTAAGACCCATTTCTTAAAATTGTTAAGTCTTCCATATAGTGCCAAGCGATGACCGTGAGACTTGAATATAATTGTCTTCGACTGACAATCTATGGATTTTGCAACTAAATTTTATTATATAATAATAATTATTATTATTGATAAATACCTGATAATTATTGTTAAAACAAACTGCTTAACCAGATAGATAGCTTATTTATTTTATTTATTTATGTTATTTATTTATTGTGGTTCATTTTTTAAGACCAGGTTTCATGTAGCTCAGGCTGTCCGTGAACATGCTGTATAGCTGAGGTAGTCCTTGGCCTTCTGACATGTTTGCCTTCCTTCCCAAGTCCTGGGTTTATACGTGTGTGCCACCAAGCTAGACTGTTGATGTAATACACTCTTCCACAGAGATGACATGGGATTTCAGAGCCCTTCATTTACATTGATATTTTCCTGGTTCTGGGAATAAACTCCAAGCAATTTTCTCGGATGGTCCTGGTACTCTGGGAAGGCTGGTCGTTCTTATCTTTTGGGGAACATCTATCAAAGTGAGGAGTCCCACTTGGAGTATGGATTATTTTAAGTCAAATCAGGTGTATTTATGTGGTTTGCAAACATTTCCCTTCATGAAGATGTGGTTGGTACCTGTCTCCCTTTCTAACTCTTATCACTGGGCCACACACATGAGGCTGGGGTCACAGCGTCCCATGAACCTGTCCTATACCAGTGACTCCTCATGCATATGAGTGAGAGCAAGTCTTGAAATATCACAAACCATGGGATAATGGGAAGAGACCAGCTTCTCATCATCCCCATTGAGTGGGCACCCCAATGACCTAAAGCTCTGCGCAAAAGCATTTCTGTCCCACGTGTCACATCTTTGGTGGTGGATTTGAGTCTTGTCAGCATCCAGCTTACATCTGAGCTCTCTGCTCTCAGGAATCTGCTGACAACTGCATTGTATACTGTGATTAATATATCATGACATTTTCCTTCTTTGACAGATATTACCCAAATAGAATTTCTCTAAATTCCTGTCTTTTAAGGACACACACTCGAAATAGTTGAAGAATTTGATGCACAGAAGTAATTCAGTATAATTTCGGTGGCTCACATTTCCTGTTGGACTTGTCAGGAAAAGGAGGAAGAAGAGGAATAAAGAGGGAGTGGTAGGGAGGAGGGAGGGACAGAGAGAGGAAGGAAGAATGGGGAAACGGAAAAAAGATGATGGGAAGGAATGAGAATAGGAGGGAATGAGGCAAGAATTAAAATGAGGAGGATGGGAAAGAGGCAAAGGGATGGGAAGGAAGGAAGGATGGAGGGAGGAGGGAAGGATGGAGGGAGGAAGGAAACATGGAGGGAGGAGGGAAAGATTGAGGTAGGAGGGCAGGATGGAGAGAGGAGGTAAGGATGGAGGGAGAAGGGAAGGATGGAGGGAGGAGGGAAGGTTAGAGGGAGGAGGGAAGGATGGAGGGAGGAGGGAAGGATGGAGGGAGGA
>NW_021620983.1:4811513-4813811 GCF_004785775.1 Grammomys surdaster
GGGAGGAGGGAAGGATGGAGGGAGGAGGGAAGGATGGAGGGAGGAGGCAAGGATGGAGGAAGGAGGTAAGGATGGAGGAAGGAGGTAAGGATAGAGGGAGAAGGGCAGGATGGAGGGAGGAGGGCAGGATGGAGGGAAGAAGGGACGGGGGAGGGAAGGAGGAAGAAGGAGGGAAGGAGGGAGGGAGGAGGGAAGAATAGAGGGAGGAGGGAAGGATAGAGGGAGGAGAGAAGAGGAAGAGAATAGAAAAGCAAGCAATCACAATTTAGAACTCAGAAGTCCTTCACCATTTTTTAGATCTATTTATTCTTTATTTTTTTATTCTACATGTATAAGTTGTTTGCCTGCACCTGTGTCTATACACCATGCATGTGCCTGTTGCCTTCAGAGGTCAGGAAAAGACCAGAAACCATGTGGAGCTAGAGGTATAGGAGGTTGTGAGCAGCCATATGGGTGCTGGGAATTGAACCCAGGTCTCTGCAAGGGCAACAAATGCTCTTAACTCCTGGGCTGTCTGTCTAGCCCTAGAACTCAAGTCTTTCTGATTGTGTTACATAACAGCAGAATGCTATGTGACTCTAAACAGAGAAGTTGAATTTTGGCAAGATATCCAGATTTTTGGCATGGTAAGGGTTAATTAACAGCATCTTTGGGGGAGAGAGACAGGATGTGACTCAGAGGGTTTGTATGCTCAATCTTTCCAGACAATGAGCTTGAACTCCAAGTGCATGTGACTATCTTTGGGGGTCGGCTTGCCCTGAGGTGATGAGCTGAGTTCAAGCAATCCCTCCTGCAGAACTGTTTATACAATGATTTGAGGAGTGAATGCTAGTCTCTTCCTTCTGTGGGTACATTTTATCTTTAAATACATTTAACAGTTGTCACAAGAGCATCTTTCCAGCCTACTCATCTTCCATTGGGTATCAAGAAATGGAGTCAGATCTCACACATAGTCTTTTAAAATATCCTTCCTGGCCACACAGAGGTTCAGCAAATGCATCTGGTGAAATGTCTCCTGCATGGTCCCCCTGTTGATTTCAGCATGTGCTGATGGTTGGCACAGGCAGCTTCTGCTGGAGAATGTGTGCGTGTGCGTGTGCGTGTGTGTGAGTGTGAGTGGATGGAACTGCTGGGCCAGCACCAGCAGGGTTAAACCGCTTGCCAGCATGAACAATGGGAACTGGGTAGCTCTAAATGAAATGAGCTGAATATTTCATTGGGCCACTCAGCTGCCTGCTCCAATTGCCTCCTCTGCTAAAATCGGAGCTTAATCTGAAGTGACAACAACATCAGTTTCTGCGTGCTCCAGTCACACCGAACATGACTTCCTTAACACAAACACTATTTACATGGACTGTCTGGATAGAGTAGGGAATCAGAAGCGTGCCCAGCTAAGACACAGGCTACAGTGAAGGACGAGGAGCAGGCAGCTGAGAATTAACATCAGCAAATGAAAGTCTGACCCTTGGAGGGCATGTCCCTGATACATTTCCAAATGAGGGAGCATTGCACCAGTAACCCGGGCTTCTGTCAGGTCCATGGCATTTAAAATAAAATGGCACCTTTTCAGTTTAGACACTTAACCAAATGCATTATGTCTGACCCATTTTCCCCAGCTTCTGTGACACGGGGGGATGGATCTCTAGCTGCAATTATTAGGATCGTTCGAACGTTTGCTACCAATAACCTCACTCCGTCAGACTCTGACTCACGGCAGCGTGAACTCCTTCTAGATAAAGAGGCTGTTCCATTCTGGGGACAGGGCAGCCAGCGATGTCGGGGTAGTGGCAGACAAGATGTGGCCTCTGAACTGGAAGTTTTGATATCACTGGATTTGAAAGTGGTCGTCAGCTGAAGAGTCCTAGAAGATTAGAAATGCTGGTATGACAGACACTGGCTTGTCAGACACTGCAAAATAATTCAAGGGACTTCTCTCCAGTACTGGAGAACAGATACTGAGGCGGTTATCAACCTGGGCTCTAAGTTATCGATGGCTTCCATCCATGAGGAGAATGCTATTGGATCAATTATCTCCACTGTGCTAGTCTGCTCGGGGGATTTTTAAGGATCACAAAACATTGAAATATTTAACTTAGTCCCATTAGAATTATTGCTAGTTAATGGAATTTAGTGGTTTCCCCATTATCCTCATGGATAAAGAAATGGAGGCATAGAGGGCTCACTAGGATGTTGAGATCACATGAGTCCTAGAGCAACACACACACACACACACACACACACACACACAGAGAGAGAGAGAGAGAGAGAGAGAGAGAGAGAGAGAGAGAGAGAGAGAGA
>NW_021620983.1:4813821-4816466 GCF_004785775.1 Grammomys surdaster
AGAGAGAGAGAGAGAGAGAGAGAGAGAGAGAGAGAGAGAGAGAGAGACTGTGTATACACATGTACATGTATGTGTACATGTGTGTGCATGGGAGCAGGGGCAAACGTGCATATGAAGACCTAAGGCCACCCTAGAGCATTATTTTGGGGGTGTTCACCTTGGCTTTTTGAGATAAACAGTGTCACTCACTGGCCTGTGACTTGCAAAGCGATCTGTCTGGTCAGGAAGTCCCAGAATCCACCTGTCTCTGTCTCCCCAGCATTGGGGTTCCAGGAACACTCCATCATGCTTGGCCTCTTCAATCATGGGTTCTGGAGGTTGACCTCGCATCATCCTGTTTGCAAGGCAAGGACTTTCCCAACAGAAGCGCCTCTGCAACATAGTATCAGTTTTTAGTCCACTGTTTCTACTTCAAATCTTTATAAATGCTCTTTCTCATTTTCAAAGTAGTCCTCTTACCCTTCTTCCCCAGTTGATCATTCGAGAAGGATCCTTCAGACACAGAGCTATGTCTTTTGAGTCTACTGACAAGACAAATGGACGCTCTTCATTGCACATGTGCTGGTTGTCCTCAGTCTGTGTGGACATCCGCATCCCATCTCCCAGGCTCTGAGCAAATGCCTTTGTGATTGGTCACCATGGGGGTAGGCAGTGTCATGCTCACAGGAAGCATTGCATTCCCAGAAAGTCCTGTTCAGATGTTCGGGTGTCAGCACAGTGTCCTACACTGAAGAAAAAACAAAGCAGATGATGCCAGCGTAGGGTTGTTTTAGCTCGTTGGGAGCACAGAGGCCCGGATTCTCCACAGAACAAGAGTCCTTTCCTTAGCATGTGCTTTTCCAAATTATGAGTCATATGAACATCAGAGAAACATTTATCACTTTAAAGAATAGCCTTTTACTGCTTTTTTGACTTAAGAAACATGGACAAGAAGACAGAGTGTGGAGTCCTTTCTCTCTTACTGAGCTACTTTTAGGTCATGTTTTATGTGCCTCCCCCAACAAGGTAAGCATTCTACAGTCTGATGAGGTCACAGATAGTTTCACAAATATTATTTGCACAATGTGTCTTACTAAGGCATGTACTGCATGCTTAGAGCAGAAAGGTCAGGATGAGCCCTCCGGTGAGACCAAGGGAAAGACTTCAGCATCTGTGACTGGGAGGAGCCAGCTGTTTGGTTAGTTTGTTTCAATGTTTGAGGGTATATCAGTGTCAGCAGTAGGATGTCTGTGCTCTAAGTGGGCAGGGGGAGGCAGCCCCATCCTGAAGAGTGAAATTAGAGCCTTGTCAATGCCACAGGAAGTACATCTCTATCCCCTGTCTCCACGTCTCTGTGATGTGTGTTTAGATAGTCATTTCTTTCCTCTCTAGAGATGTCCCTGGTACCCTGCTGTCTCTTATCACAAAGACATATTTGTCACTTGTTAGAAATAGTAAAATGCTCTTGGGGATGGAGGTGGAAAGTCAAAGCCAGCCTCAGCTACTTGAGATCCAGGGTGTCTTGGGCTACAAAAGGATACCCTGTCTCAAGAATCCCAATAGAAGGAAAGACCAAACGTTTCTCCCTGGAGAGAGTGGGACTGTGAGTAGAGGTTGTCTGAAAATCACTCTGGGCCTCTAAGTCTCTCCTGTGTTCTCTTGCCTAGGTGCTTTTGCGCTAGCACTAGTGCGCATGCTCCATTCCAGTGCTGTGGGTGTGTGTAGCTCTTCATCAGGCCTTGCCTATGTGGGATGTTTTTAAGAATGTTTTATCGTGCTGATGTTCATCTAGAAAGAAACCACATTCTAGAAAGTAGAACTAGAAGATTCCCCTCTTTTGTGACATTTAACTTTGAGAGAAAGATGTATTTGTTGTATGTTGTATACATATAATCTTATTCAATCCTTTTTTGAAAGTGGATGAATAAGGGTTGAAGTTTTTTGTTGCTGCTGTCTTTAAGTTTATTTAGACTGATTTGGGGTGTGTGTGTGTGTGTGTGTGGTGTATATCTGTGTCTGTGTGGGTGTCTGTGTGTACATATATGTGGTGTGTGTCATTATGTGTGTGTATAGGTGTGCACATATGTCCTTGTGTGTGCAGTGTGTGTATGTATGTGTGCGTGGTGAGAGTATATGTGTGTAGAGTGTGTGTGTGTGTAGCACATGTGTCCATGGAGACCAGAATGTGGGGTTGGATCCTCTAGAGCTGGAATTACAGACTTTTTGAGAGGGATCCTATGTGGATGCTCAAATCAGAACTCAATCCTTTGATAGAGTAGTGAATACTCTTACTTACTGAGCCATGTCTCCAGCTCTTTTAAAGTAATTTTAAACCTGTATAGGAATACATGAAAATTGGATGTATTAGAAGAATCCCATGCAAGGCTATGACACATGTATACATTGTATATTGTTTTTATATTGTTTAGGTCTGCTACAACATGTTTGTCTCTATAGAATTTATTTCTTTATGCTGAAAACTTCAGGTTTTCGATAGTCACTATAATTTTCTACTTAGAGTCACCCAACATGCAAGAGACAAATTTTATTAAATTTAAAATTGAATAGTGGTGTGTCATAATCCCCCTGCTCTGTGTGTGTGTGTGTGTGTGTGTGTGTGAGAGAGAGAGAGAGAGAGAGAGAGAGAGAGAGAGAGAGAGAGAGAG
>NW_021620983.1:4816476-4825853 GCF_004785775.1 Grammomys surdaster
GAGAGAGAGAGAGAGAGAGAGAGAGAGAGAGAGAGAGAGAGAGAGAGGGAAAGGAGATGGAGGCGGATGTTCATGTGTCTGTAGCAGTCAAAGGTAGTTGGTATATCTAGGTTGGGTATTGGGTTACACTTCTGATTATATGGGCATCTTGTTACTGATCATTACCAAATATATAGCCTTTAATTAATCTTTAAGCATTAGAGTCTCATCTTTCTACTGGACCCACGTGGATGGTGAGATGATCTGGGCAATGCCCATCCTTGCAGAGGACAGCGTGGGAGATTGGCAGAGTCATCTCTCACGCTGGCATCTCGTGGGTGGCAGGGCTGGTGTTTCTGGCTGGCTGGTTCTCGCTGCAGAGCACACCTGGCTTCTGGCCATGGAACATGGCGGCTGAGCTAGGCAGAATGGTCGCAGCTTAAATTAGGCTTGACCAGCGGGCAATTTTAAATATTTACATCAACATCCCCCCCTCGGCCCTCCTTCATTTTCTCTGCTAGGATTTGCCTGTGTGTGTGTGTGTACAGATACCACATGTGCATGGATGTGTTGTGTGTATTTGTGTGTGCAGATAAGCTAGCCGGAGCAGGTATGTGTGGAAGCCAGAGGCCACAGCCAGTGGTCTTCCATGCTTTCTCTGCCTTATTAAAATTAACCAGTTAATATTTATCTGTTTATTTACTTACTTACTTTTGAGACAGGATTCCTACTTACTGAATCTGGGCTACCTGGCTAACAAGCTCTGGGAACCTGCCCGTCTCAGCCTCTCCGTGCTTTGGTTATGGGTACATGCATGCCACCATGCCCAGTGTTTTACACACTGCTGGGATCCGAACTCCGGCACAGCAAGTGCTTTACCAGCCGGTATAGCTCATCACCTCAGCCCTGATATATTTTCAGAGTCTTTATTATTACATTTTCCAGAGGATTCTGCTTCTCCATTCGGTTGGCATTTATTCTTCCTTCAGCAAAGTGCCAGCACACTATCTAAGGGGAGGAAGGAAGGAAAGCCCTCTGGGTTTGTAGAGAAGTGATGAAAATTCAAAGGACAGGTGCATCCAAGTGAGAGGGCAGGCGTCGGGAGCATGGTACCCTGTGCACTCTGGAAGCCGGAGGGAGGCTGGAGATGGGTCTGTGCCGCCATTGACATTAGAGGTACAAAGCACCAGAACTCGGTGCTAGAACCACTACCGTTGACTAGCTTGTTTCCAAATTATACGCTTTGCTGGGCTAAGGGTGGTACCCCTGTGCTGGTACCCTTTGCTAGTACCCTTTGCTGGTACTGTTTGCTAGTACCCTTTGCTGGCACCATTTGCTGGTACTGTTTGCTGGTACCCTTTGCTGGTTCCCCTTTGCTGGCACCCTGACATTTCTCAGTCATCACCCTCTCAAGGTTGCTAGTCTGCAATGTTCCCAAACTGCCAGCCCAGCCCAGAGGTCTAATCAGCAACCTTCTCTTCTGTGAGGGGATTAGCAGGATTCCTTTGTTTTGATGGTGGATTATCCAACTGCATCTTTAAAGAGGTGTGGCCTCATCTGGCCTGCTCCCCCTGAAGAATGACTGGAATTTTACTGTACTTGAACAACATATAATTCCATAAAAGGGTTACTGTCAAAACATGGTACTCTGTTCTCGATGTGTGTGAAAAGGCACATTTGTAATGTAAATAACCTCAGAAGTTGTGTGATATTTTACAATAACCCATCTGGTAGGAAACAAGGATCATCAGCCCCAGTTAAGTCCCAGTCTTAGCAAATCAGGGTACATCTAGAAACCAGGGTGCACAGAACTCCAAGACAAATGCCACCCCAGATCAAGATTCAGGTCACATTCTTTTTCAGGGGCAAGTATTTTTAATTGACCCAGTTCTCCTAACACAGTTTTGAAAGGAAGACAGGAGTCACGAACTGAGGATGATGTTGGACAGCTATGCTCAAGACAGAAACGTTAGCAAACTGATTGCAGCCTGACTGACATGGGTCCTGCTTTAGCATTTCATATGTGGTAAGTTTGTTCAGTGATGAGCGGTGACTAATCAGAGAGCGAATCCCTGCAATCTCCAGGAAATGTGGAACACATGAAACTTCCAAGAAAAACACCTACAGAGCAGCTAGCCACAGATTAAAAATTAGCACATGCACTTTCACTATAGGGATCTTGTTAGAAAAGTGTGTGTGTGTGTGTGTGTGTGTGTGTGTGTGTGTGTTTGTGGGGGGTTCTGTGTGAATATGTGCATTTGTGAATGTGTCAGACTATGTGTGAGTATATATGTTGTGTGTGTGAATGTGTGAATGTGTGTATGAGTGTGTGGTGTATGTGTGTATCTGCATATGTGAATGTGTGTGCATGTATATGAATGTGTGCATGTGTGAGAATATGTGGTATGTGTGTGCATATGTGAATGTCTGTGAGTGTGTGTGTGATGTGAATGTGCGCATGAGTGAATGTGTCAGACGGTGTGTGAGTGTGTATGTGGTATGTGTGAATGTGTGTGTGCTAGTGTGTGGTATGTGTGTGCATATATGTAAATGTGTGCATGTCTGAGTATGTGTATGGGGTGTGTGTGTGTGTGAATGTGTGCATGTGTGACTGTATTTGTGATGTGTGTACATATATGCATGTACCTGTGCATGTGCATGTACAGATTACAAGACAACATCACCTGTCAATCCTCGCCTTCCACTTGCTTGAGACAGGATCTTTTGTTGACAGCTTTCTGTGCCAGGCTCACTGGCCTGTGGGCTTCCCAGGTTTGCCTGTCGCTGCCTTTAATCTCACCACAGGGCACTGGAATTCCTCCAGAGGCTCATACTTAGTCCAGCATTGTGCATGGAAGCTGGGATCTGAACTCAGGTCCTCATGCTTGGGCAGCAGGGTTGTCTCTACTCAGGAGCGTCCCTGGAATTACTAGACTTTCCATTACATGGCATCTGTACTTGCCAGGCCGTGGTGGACAGGGCACGGCCATGTTTGTCTGAAAGCTCAGCACATCCACTCCTAAGCTCTCTCAATAATTCTTTATTGGTACTTGTGTTGACTAATGATGAATTACACGAAAAAATATCTTAAACACTGGAGTAACATCTTCCCTACTTTTAGCCAGAGAATAAGATAAGAACATTAAAACGAACTTTTTAATTAGTCCCCTCTGGTTCCCTCTTTGAGTATCCCTTTTGTGTTTATTGTTCGATAATCTTGTATTTAAAATTACATTGAAAATGTCTCTTAAAAGATGTATCAAGATTTTTATAATTGTTTTTTTTAAACACTGGAGGTCTTTCCAGACTGGCCTCAAATTCAGTGTCCTGCTGCCTCAACTTCCCAATGCTAGGATGACAGGCTTGACTAAACCGCCATGGGCAGGATTAGGTACAGCTTGAGTTACCTGTGCATTATTTGTTGTTCAAAACACTGGTACAGATAGATTCAGGAGGCTTCTGGTTAGCTAATGAGCCATGTCCCATAGCAGGTAGAGACTTCAAGTAGAGTGGAAAGGAATGCTAAATATAAAACAGTAAGAAGTAAGGCCTGCAAGATGGTTTATTGGGTAAAGGCACCTGCAGGGAGCCTAAAGGCCTGAGTTTGTTCCCCAGGACCTACAGGGTTATAATGGCACAAACTCCTGCAAGCTGTCTTTGACCTCTCATACACTCTCCAGGATATACATACCCACACACATATGTACCCACAGAATGAATAAAGAAAATGTAATAAAGAATTCGACTTTAACCCCTCCAAAGCTTCCCAAGTGGAATTCAAAAGGAAAAATAGTGAGTGATTAGTTATGGTGTCTGTAAGAATCTGTGTGGAATGACAAACAGAATCATCTCAAATCAGCCCAAGGTTGTTCTTTCATTTAGCAGGATTTACAGACTGAGGATGTCCAGGTACCGGGGACTATCCCAGACTCTAGAGCTAGGAACAAAAGGACCAAGGCCCTGGTATCTTACAACTCATACTCAGATGCAAAACAGTGGTGGTGGGGGTGGGGCTGGGAGTAATGACTGGAGACATACACTGCACACACAAGGAGGCGGAGGGAGAGAGTTGGGAGGACACTCAGATAAATGTTAAGTAGAGGGATGGACAGGGTCTTTCTGAGAAGGGGCCATTTTACTCAAGACCAGAAGAAAGTATCTCAAAAAGTCACGTAGTGATGGGTTAGCAGAATGAGAGCAGAGGTCTTCAGTAGCCCAGACTGTGCCTTCCACGTGAAAAGATCCACCATGATCACCACAGTCACCATCGTTACCAGGGACATCAGCATCTCCACAATCATCATCATCCCCACAGTCAACATCACCACCACACCCGTCTCTTATTAAGCCTTAGAGTATACCAGACTTCGTATTTTATGTTTAGGGTTCTCTGCATCAGACTTGGAGCATTATTGATCCAGTTAATAATCCTATCCTGCCAAGCATGGTGGCACACACCTTTAATCCAGTACTTGGGAGGCCAAGCCAGGCAGGTCTCTATAAGTTTGAGGCCAGTTTAGTCTACGTATAAGTTCCAGGTCAGCTGGGACTTCATAGTGAGACTGTGTCTCTAAATAAGTAAATAAAATAATCCTACCATATTATATAACACTGTAAGGATTTCCTAGATTAAATCAGATTCCTGTGTGAAGAAAAGAAAACTAACAAATTCATGTATTTCTTTCTCCACTGTGAAGCCAAAGAACAACAGTGAAGAACCAAGCAGCAGACTAAAGACTTGAACCTGCAGACAAGAGAGTAAGCTGCACTGGGACCCCCGACCCAATACCACATTATCCAACCCCTGTGCCATCGGAGCGACCCTTCAATGAGTTCGTGAGCCAAGTACCTGAGCTGTCAATTGTGAAAATCCTAACAGTGCTGTGGAATAAGAATCAGATAATAATAATAATAAATACTAGTGAGCTTCAGCAAATAGTCAAATTTACTCCGAAAATAATACTTTCAAAAAATTGAGCAATCTCTATATGAGTTGTTTGTTTGTTTGTTTGCTTGCTTGCTTTGTTTTATTTAGGTTTGGTTTGGTTTGGTTTTGGTAAGTATTGCAGCTCTGGGAAAAAAAGCTTCCCCAAAGGAAGTGTCACAGCTCTGAGGGGAAAAGGTTTCCTGACAGCTGGGAGTCGAGGAATACCACAGAGTTTCAAGAGACAACAAACCTTACAGGAGAGACTCACTGGGAAAGGCAGAGAGGGTGACTGCATCTGCTGGGGCAAGAAGAGCAGGAGAAAGGCTTATATAGGGATTTGAGGGTGGAGGAGTTCCAGGGTAGAGATTTCCACAGTGGAGATTGGTGAGATTTGAAGCCAAGCCCAGGGACTGTTGGATTTTGTGCTCAGGGATTGGTAGGTTTGGTAAGGCTTTTTAACTGGAAGTGGGCTCAGACCTTTTAGCGAACATTTTTGTCACATGTGGGGGGGATTAGTGTTCTAGGGAAATGGAAGGACAACTTCAGGTGTCATGTCTCACCTCCATCTTTGTTTGAAGCAATCTCTGCTTGCTACTGCTTTCTGTAATCAGGAAGCCTGTTGGGGAATTTTCTGGAGAGTCTCCTCTCTGAGCCCCTGCTCCCACACCAATCTTTCCATGAGTCATGGGTACTCAAACTCTGATTCCCCAAACTCTCACTAGTCCTTCACCCACTGAGCCATTTCCATAAGCCTCAGCCTTGGTGATTTCTCTGAGCCTATCATGTCTTTAGTTAAGTATGCATGAGATATACCTTAGTGTCCAGAAATGAGGATACACAGAAAAGCATAGCACAGTGTTGTGTGACAGAACTTCTCATGGGGAGATGCAATGCACATGTTTAACACCCCAGACACAGAAGCCACAACCAAAGTATGAATACCACCAAAGTCTAACTTGCTGAGACAGTGAGTTTTATAGGAGCTATTTACAGGACTATGGTGTGCTCTTACAGGAGGAGAAATGACTCAAAATCAGCTGCCCACCCAGCATGGGAGACAGCTCACAGACTAGGAATGTGGAGCTCACTGCACAGCCTGCAAACAGCTCAAAAGACTGGAGAGCATCTTCTCCAGGTACCTCAGTTGATATAAGTCTCTTCCAGGAAACTTGGCTTGTTCCTGCGTCTTCCAGGCAGCTAGTCTGATCTCAGAATCTTCTTTGCATCTCTTCTCTGTAGCTTAACTTTTATGAGGTTTTATTGCTTACCCTATCAGGGAGGGGCCTAATAAATCTGATCTGTTTTAGGGACTTCCTGAAGTTCTTTTAAGTTGTTTGCCATTCTGCTTTTGTTGCTTCCCCTGTGGGATGGAGTCTTTCAATCTCATGAAAAACTGATAGGCAACACAGTCTTGGACTTGTCTTTCTCCCAAATCTCACACCCTTTGTAACTGACAGAGTGCACAAGAGTCTTGTTTGGACTTCGTCCACACTTGTCAGACAGCATCCTAAATTCTATACAAACCATGTAAATTACTATACCAGAATGTTTAATATGGTAGTTTAAAATAGGACAAAAAGCAGAAGTACCAAAATACTAATTTTAGTGAGCACTAAAAGATATCCAGGTAACTTCCAAAAGTTCTTGCAGAACAGCCTATACTCCACAGTGTCACCAGACACAATATGTCTGTGGATCTCATCACTCTAGGGACTATTTGCTCATTTATGCTGGTCCCACGACATCTTTGGGGGAGCTTGTCTTGTGAGCAGCCAGGCATGGGGTACACATCTGTGATAGCAGCACTTGCAGAGGACAGACAGTAGGATCAGAAGTCCAAGGCAAGCCTGTACTACATAGCAAGTTTGAGGCTATCCTGGTCCGTATGAAATCTTGTTAGAAAATCCAACCAAATGAAATCATCCCGTGTGTGTGTGTGTGTGTGTGTGTGTGTGTGTGGTCTCTATAGAAAGCATGGCTTGTGGGCACAGCATGATAAAATGTGGATGAAGTACTGTTTCCCACTTCCACAGCCCCAGTGAGCAAAGTTCCAGTGTAGACAAGCAGGAAAAAGACAGAGCGCAAACTTCTTTGACATCTTTCCTGTCTCACCAAAGCTGAAGAGAAGTTTCTTAGAGGGACTAGTAAAGTCCATCTTTATGTGGTCATTTTAAACTAAGAGGGAAAGCAGAGCTAACACACATAATCAGTAAAATTGTTAAGTAGGCAAATTCTGTCTCTCCAGATCCTTCACCTTCTTTGATGAGAAACTCCTTAAGTCCCCCCTGCTGCTTCAGGCCCTAGGCTAGCTCTGACCACTGTAGAATCCAAGGCACTCACATTCATATGGGGCTCAAATGGAAGCAAAAGCCCCTCACTTTCTTTACCTCCCAAAGGTGGTTTGACTGAGAAATGCCCACTGTAGGCTCATGTATTTGAACATTTGGTCCTTAGTTGGTGGGGAAGTCTGGAGAGGTTATGAAACTCTTAAAGGGACAGCACCGCCGGAGGAAGGACATTGGTAGGGTCTCCAGGCTTTCAGAGCTTCTAGACTTACTCATTTCCTGTCTGTTGGAACATGATCAACCAGCTCTCTGCTCCTGTTGCTATACCTCCCCCATCATTATGGACTTCCTGCCCTGGAATTCTGGAAATGCAAACTTTTCTGTGAGTTTCTTCTGGCTGTGGTGTTTTATCACAGCCACAGAAAAGGGGATAGTGCAGGTGGAATAGCACCCCAACTGTTCCCACCTGTAATTGGCCAGCTGATCCTTGGATCTCATCTGGAATTATTTCAGCCCTATTACATTTGATCCTGTGAAGTTTTGGCCAGTGATGAGTTGGTGGATAACGTCCTTAGCACCGTGTGAGTCACAGTGAGTGAAAAACTAAATCTGATTTTTATTGAAAAGGGTTCTCATTCCTTCACCAAAGCTTTGTTTCAACACAACAGATACAGCACTGGAGAGAGGGCTCAGCACTTAAGGGCAAGCACTGCTAAGGATCCAAGTCCAGTTCCCAGCACCCACGTCAGCCAGTTACAATTGCCTGTAACACCAGCTCCAGGTGACCGGATGCCCTCTTCTGGCCTGTTTGGACACCTGCAGTCAGGAGTACAGGCTCATATACATAGCTACTTTGTTTGAAGTAGTAAATAGTAGAATCCAGTAGATACAAGGGTTGACAGCTGTCCATATGGGTTTCTGGGACTGATAGTCACACACTCATACCAAAAGACTCTCCTCTGGGTGTGGCTTTAACTGTTAATCAATAGCACCTTTTTGACTTCATCAGAATTTGGGATAAACTGTTGGGTTTAAAAAACAAAAACAAAACAATCAAATAAAAAACAAAAACCAGGCTAAGACCTGACAGTGGGGAGTCTGTTAGAGAGTTATCAGGCTTCGTCCTGCACCCTAGACCTGACACCAGCTTCAGAGGACCGCGACATGTTTCCTCTGTTTTAAATTCAGAGCAGCATGTACTCGTCTTGAGTCTTCCAAGCCTTCTTTTGCATGTTATTCCTAATTTACCAAAAAAGGATGTTCAAAAACAAATTCTAGCTAGCTGTCACGTCACCCGGCCCTGCCTTTCCCAATATATATCCTAGTATGGATACTTGCCTCTAAATGTCCCCCGGGGCAGCTCTCCTTCCCTCACTGCCCCATCAAATCACCATTTGGTGTAGGCATCCTTTGACCCCCACCAAATCATTTCCCCTGCCTTTCTAGGGCCAGGCAAGTTCCCTTCTGGCCGTAACTATGGCGGTCCTTGCACACACATCCCTGATCCTTCTGTCTGTCCCTATAGCCTACTCTGCACATGTGTTCTTCAAAATATGCCCAACACTCCACATTTCAAAACACCACCTTATAAATCATAAATATGGCCAATTGTTACATACCCATCATGTGTAACATAAATCTTAAAAGAATGCACCTGGCAAGCCCACTTCCCCCCCCACACACACACACCTGGGTTCCTACCATACAGAAGATGAAAAGGCAAGCACTGGTGGTCTTACATGTGCATGTGTGTGCTTATGTGCTTGTGTGAGCTTATGTGAATGTGTGTCTGTGTGTCTCTCTATATGTCTGGTGTCTGTGTGTGTGTATGTGTGTCTGTGTGAATGTCTGTGTGTGTCTGTGCTTATGTTCATGTGTGTCTCTGTATGTGTCTCTCTGTATGCCTGTGTGTGTGCATGTTTGTGGATGTCTGTGTATATGTCTCTGTGTATGTCTGTGTGTATGCATGTTTGTGAAAGTCTGTGTGTATGTCTGTGTGTGTGTGTCTGTGTGTGCTTATGTGCATGTGTGTCTGTGTGTATGTGTCTGTGCATATGTATGTGTGTGTATGTGTGTGTGTCTGTGTGTGTATGTGTGTCTGTATATATGTGTGTGTATGTATGTGTGTGTGTGTGCTTATGAGCATGTGTGAGGAGACAGAGGTAAGGGAAGTGGCGGAGATAAAG
>NW_021620983.1:4826253-4906766 GCF_004785775.1 Grammomys surdaster
CTCTCTCTCTCTCTCTCTCTCTCTCTCTCTCTCTCTCTCTCTCTTCTCCTAGCTTCTCCTCTTCCTTTTCCTCTTCCTCTCCTAGCTCCTCCCACTCTAACTCCTCCTACAGGAAGACAGGAGTGTTGATCGGCCTCAGGAAGGAGCAGCTGGAACTAGGAGTCAGGCTTCATAGGGTCAACCCATCTCTAGCACACTTGGGTTATTGGCTTCATTCTTTGTCACCATCATCATGATTTCCAGGCAAGAGGACCTGATCCGTGGTTGACAGCGCTAGGTACTGGGGTCCCATCCACACTACTCTCTGTATTTGTCCCAAATGAAATATCTCAGGGAAGGTCCGAGAAAGGCTCAGCTTAGATTAGGTGACAGCTTGGACTCGTTAACCATGTGACCTCAGCCCATTTTTCTCAGAGTATGGGTGGGGTTTGCTTTTGTTGAAGTGTCCACACTTAAGGAGCAGTTCTAAAGCCAGCCATGGTGTACGTAGGCAGAACTGTTCTATGTAACTCAGCGTGGTGCTCTCCTGGCATGTCCAACTTTCACCAGAGAGTTCATTTGAGAGCACAGCATCTGTCATTTTGACAGGGTTCCTCCTTGAGAGTGTGCACCATAGTGAAGACGCCCAGGTTAATTTCCTGTCTCCTCGTTTCCCCCGAGGAACACTTGTGGAGTCTGCGGATATACGTGTGTTCAAGTTGGTTTGGATGGCGGAGTCATCCTGCAGCAGGTGACAGCAAGGGACTTTGGCTTGTGTGCAGCCTGGGCTGCAGCGGGCTTGCTTGATCTTCAGTCAGATGAGGATGTGACAGGAGAGATGAGTCAGTAGGAAAGCTTTGAGGGGAAGGGTGGCCTGACAGGAATACTCCTCAGAGTAGTGTGAATAAGAGTGCTGTCTTTTTAAAACCAGTAGGGGGTGAGGATGAGGGAGCGCTCACAGCAGTAAGTATAACACAGCTGTGCTCTGTTTATGCTTCAGCTACAATAAAAAAGCTATAAAATGTGGGATGTCACAGCCCCTCTTCGCTTTATTTATACGATTTCCTCCGAGCTCTGTCACAGTGCACATTCATCTGGTAAGTTGCAGCAAGAATGGAGATTAAAATATCACAGCTCAAAATAGGAGTCAAGCGGAAGGAGATTCATCATAGCCCTATTAAAAATATGTAAATATGCGAGTGAAGTCATTTTAAAGCTGTGCGAGGCTGGCTCCTCCCTGATGAGCTCGGAGCTCTTGAGTGAGTGGTGGGCTGTGCCAAAGAAGGGGCGAAGGGACATGGTCTCAGTGTCTCCCACCCATGGAAACCCTTTTAAGATTAAAGACCGATTGAATCACAAAGCGCATATGTTTTACTGTCATTCCACCCAAATTAGTGATGGCAGGGTCTCGGAAGCAAACCAGAAAAGGGGAAGGGTTTGGGGATTAATTTACTTGGTAAGTGTTTTGAGAATTAATATATAAAATCTGCATGCTAAAGAGACTTTAAGGAAACTCCAGAGGGATAGCTTGATGGTAAAGTTTGAAAAGGGAAACTGAGTCTCAGGATATGATCTGGTTTGCAGGGTCCATGCACCATGATAAAGCTAGAGGTGGAAGCCATGATCTCTCCTTCCAACTTTTCTAGTGAAATGACTGAATACTTCCTGTACTCCCCTGCTGACAAAGATTAGTTCTGTGTCTAGAGGGTGTACCCAGGAGAGTAAGGGGCAGAGCTTTTAGACCACGAGGCTGGCATATTGCAGGTGCTGTGAACTGTCCACAGGAGTTTCTCTTTGCAGCAGAATGGCTGTCTATCTCCTGAACATCTCATTTCCAAACATGAAGTTGCTATTGTCTTAATAGCAAGTGTCCAGCGGGCAAAGGAGGGTCTGTGTATTGGTGTGTGGCAGCCACTCTTCTCCCAGGCAGCTGGATGGAGTAGGTGTAATTAAGTCTCACAATTTTACAGATGAAGACTCTGCATGAGGCAGAGGCTCACATTTCAATGAGAGTGGAATCCAATGGCTACTTTTACTGAGAGTATTCCAGAAAGAGTAGAAGGAACAGCAACTCAAAGACAGGGGCATTGGATCGCAGCCCAGGCCCACTGCTGCCACAATGGACTTGTCTGAAATAAGATGGGCCTGGGAGATGGCTCAGCTAGCAAAGTGCTCGTTGTATAAGGGGGCCTAAATTAGATCCTCATTTTAAAAAAAAAGTTGTATTTAAACAAATTTGCGTTTGTCAAGGGCTGTCCGAAGAGACAGGAGGATCCCTGGAGTTTGCTGGGCAATTGGACAGATCCAGATTCAGAGAAGAGACCATTGGGTCTCAAACATAAGGTAGAGAATGATTAGGCAAAGTACTGGAAATCAATCTCTAGTGGCTACGCATACACACACTCACATGCACACACACACACACACACACACACGGAGAAAAAGAACTATTCCCTTCATGGTGTTCTTGGCTGGCATCCAAGTCCCATGACCTCACAAACACACCGGTTTTAAGTCAGTGTGCATTTTCTATATTTTAGTTGAGTTTTGCTTCAGACACAACCTTGTAAACCTCGAACACACAGTAGTTCTACATGTTCTAGTGCTACAAGTTCTTTCACATGGTGCTTTACTTGAACTGTGGGTGTAGCTGATGGGGGGGTGTATTGGAAGTGTGGGGTTTGAGCTGTGTGACCTTGCACAGTTTTCTTAATCCCATGTGCCCCTTCTCTCATCTATAAGATGGGTCAATAAAAGGGTCCTGTCATAAGGAGGTTGCAAGGACAAAATCAGATACTGTGTGTAGAGCTCCTTGCTCAGCATCTAACTGGGTAACTATGATGAAACATGGGAGCCTTTTGTTGTGAGAATTTCTACTCATCTCCATCTCATGCAGAGCTTCTATCCCTTGCCACCACCACTCCTGATTCTCCTTTCTATAACTGGAAACTGTTGAAGTCTTTGTCTGTGACTTCAAGAAAGGTCAGGGACTTTTCCTTATCAGCTGGTAGAGCAGACACACAAATTCCCTACGTGCCAGCCACTTTCCAAGATAGTGACGGTAACATGGCTCCCTCCCTCCCTCTGTGTGTGTGTGTGTGTGTGTCCCTTCATACGAGACAGAAAACAGGAATGTTCTTAGAATTCACCGAAGGAAGCAGAGTCCGTGACTTAAGGACTTAATTTAGACACATTACCAGAGTGCCTCAGATTTTTGCCCTTTAAGATTTTAGGTCATGCATCATTTTAGGAGAGTTCTCAGGAAGATGCTAGGAAATGCGCTTTCGGCTGGCGGAGCTGTAAGGGGCCACCTTTCTTATTGACTCTAAGAGGACTGATGCTCTTGGCTCATCTTGAGTGATGAGTGGAATCACGTATCGCTTTCCACAGCACAAGAGTCACAGGCACCCAGCATGTATAAAGAACATAGGTAGAGAAATATTATTTAACATTAAGTTGAGTTATTTAAACAGAAATATGTTTGGTAAAACATTATAACTTTGAGACATATATAAGGGATTAAATCTCACCTATTACTACTCTAAAAAAAACTAAGATGGATGGACCTGTGCTTACAGTCTCTTATCATCCTTAGGGTCAGATAAAGAGGTGTGTGAATACAGAAACACTCACTGCTGGGGTGGGTGTGTCTCAGCTGGTAGATTGCTTGTGTGGCTTATGCGATACCCTGGGTTCTATTCCCAGCACCACATAAAACTGGTGCATGCCAATAATGCTAGTACTCTGGAGGTAGAAAGAGGAGAATCAGAAGTTCAAGGCCATCCTTGGCTACATAATAAGTTCAGGGCCATCCTGTGCCATGAGACCCCATCTCAAAAATCATAATAGTAATCAAAACCAAACCCACTCAATGCCAAATTCTCCACCTCTGTTCGTTAGTTTCTTTGTTTCCCTGTCTGCCCTGGGCTCAGATGGAAAGGGTAAAGTATTTGGATTTAGCTTTAAGGAGATGCCAGCCTTACCCACCAGTCTTGTGCCTGTTAGACTTGTATTTAAATCCCATCCTGCATCTACCACTACTTAAAATGCCACTATTCAATTTTAGTGCCTCTCTATCTCTCAGTTATTAAATATAGTTAATATTATACAAAGCTGCATATGAAAATTTGTACAAAACATCAAGAGGAAAGCTGTCTAGAACATCCATGTCTTGAGAAAACTTCTCAGAATCCCTTCATCAAGATGTGTTCAGGGAGAACAGTTATCCTTATGGTGGAGCTAAAATGTATCCGGCACTGCCAGTTGCTTTGTAGGCTCTTAATCCTTACTCCCAGCTCAGTTATTGCTCTCCCCTTCAGGATGTATACATTGTGAAGAGATGCTTCTTAACCTCTAAGGTTCTTAATCCAGAAACACTCATCAAGAGTTGATGGTATCTGATATAAGTGATGGCCTTTACTAACGCAATATTAGGACACAGCCCAATCCTGCTTAATCAGAAACTTATGTTAAGTCTGAGGTTGGGCAAACATCTAACGCAAAGCCTAATTTATATTAGTGTGGGACATTCTGTGTGATTTATTGAATGCCGCACTCAAAGTCAGAAGCAAAGCAGTTGGAAGAGTAAAATTCCATGTCACCATAAAGTCAAAACATCGTAAGTCACATGCTGTTGAGCCAGGGACAGCCTGTGTACTTTAACTTTCAGGGTGAATCCTGCATAGCCCTGCTTGTCCCGAGGAGATATGGTTAGCCTAAGCCTCCCCACATAACCTGTGTGAGAGTCAAGTCTGCTAATCAGTAAACCACTCATGAGAGCAAACCCTGGACTGCCTTGAACTCATTATGTAGTCAAGGATGGCTGAGAATTCTGATCATCCTGCAACCATTTCCAGAGTACTGGAATAATGTGCCTGCACTGGACTTTGGAATCTGGGGGTGCACTATTTTCCTATATTTTGTGTAGGGAAAGTACAGGCACAAATCTGGTGCAGTTTAAATGAAACTTGACAAATTCTATATCTTTAAGGTACAGCATTTAATGGGAGTCCAGGACGAGGGCATCTATATATACCCAGGGTTTTCCAAGCAAGAGTTTGATTGTGATATTTCAGTTGAATATATGTTGTATGTGTAATATATTTACTGTATACATTCTTGTTTGTTTGTTTGTTTGTTTGTTTGTTTATGGTTTTTGAAATGGGGTTTCTCTGTGTAGCTCTGGGTACTCTGGAACTCACTTTGTACACCAGCCTGGCCTCAAACTCAGAGATCTGCCTGCCTCTCCTTTCCCCAGGGTGCAGGGTGTAAAGGTGTGTACCACCACACCCACCTGGTATAATTTTTCCTTTTCTAGTTGTTGAGAAGAGAATTTTTTAAAAGTACTACCCAGCAATGAGTAGAACCTTCTGTACATTACTGTCTCCATTCCACTTGGAATAGCTAGAACTCGGCATATTGTCTACACTTCAATAGTTAGTGACTCAGTGAGCAAATGGCTCTGAGTCGAAACCATGTTGATCCTGTTTGACTAGAAGTACTCTGTGCTTTATGAAGAGGATGTGGTAGTGAGGTTGGGTACTAGACAAGCCGCTACAGCACACATCCTGCTGAAATTACCATGGAGCCTTACCACAGAGCCCTCCAGAGGGATTCCAACCTCACTCCGAATACTTTAGGAACTCTGCATTTTGTGTGAAATATGCCATGGACCTCGGAAGAGATAACTGCTACCTAATTACATCCCTTTAAAAAGGCATAAGAATGGACTGAAGTAACTGGTTATGAATAGATTTGGTGTTTCAATACAACCCAGGAGAAGCATTGAACTTGGCAATTGTTTGACTGTACAAGGAATAAGTATGGACTAGTGTTTGTTATGTTTTTCATTCAGAGGGTCCATGAGTCTCCAGTACTGTGAGGAGTCTACATGACTAGTTCAATATGGCCCCCAGGAGCTTCTTGGTTTTGACTTGAATAATTGAACAAAAGTCTGTTAAGATTTGCGTTTTCCTATTTTTTTTTCAATAAAAAAATGGTCACAAACTCAGTGGCTAAAATGACACCTAAATACTAGATCACTGTTGTGTACCACAGGGCCCAGGTGGCTCTAGTCCTTACTATTCAGAATATCACAAGGCTTGTAGTTCAGGATGGCCAGACTGTGTTTTCATTTGTAGATGCTCTAAATATTACATTTCCAAGTCTTCCTGCAGCAAAATTTAGTTCTTTCTGGATGTAGGCCTGAGGCCCCTATTTCTTGCTAGCTAGATCACGTATTGCCTCTAGAATCCACCTTCTATCCCCAACGTTCCTCCCCTTCCATCCTGAACACACCAGTGTTGGATCCAATCCTTCTCGTGTTCCAGCTCTCAGCCTTTGATCTCTAGGCTAAGATTTAAGACACTTACAAGACTAGCCTAAGATTCACCATGCAATCTACATGAGAGGCAACTGTGTCACCCAACAAACCACTCACACAAACAAATCCTACTCATATTCTCACCTAAAACATGCAGTGTAGACTTCGGAGGTGGGGAGATCCTGAGGGCCAACTTGTAAGTCTATCTACTAAAATATTATTAGTAATTTAATAAGAACAAATCTCAAATACATAAGCATTAAGTTCCATGAAACAACCCAAGTACTTAGGAAAAGCAAACAATTTAATTAACATTTTATTATAAAACCATTTGATTTTTTTAATGAAGTGACTTCTTAATATCTGGTCTTGGTGAGTCTAACTTATCTTCTGAAATATCACTAACCATTCATATTACCAAGCAGCAACAAATGCAAACATTTTTTTGTTCTGGATTTATTACTGGAGAATTGGGGATGGTTGCTGTTTGCACAGGGCAAGTAAACAATAGCTTGTGATCTCTATGCAAACGTCGTCCAGTCAAAGGACTTCAACCATGAAATCTTTAAGTTCACTTGAGTAATAAAAAACGTTACCTTTCAAAGCTGTTTTAGACCCATTGGATCTACAGCAGGGGCATGGGCTACTGTGACAAGCCTCCCAGATAGCCACTGTCACAGCGAGGTTAGAGAGAGGGGCCAGGTAAATCTTACTTCTGACACAAATTGTGAGTGTGGGGTTTCTACAACCATTCTTGGATTTAACAAATTTCTCAGATTTTCAGGGCAAACATTTTAGACTCACAGCTGACTACAGAGGAAGGATTCAAAATAGAAACAGCCAAGAGAAGATGTAGGCAGAGTCTAGGGAAGCAGTAAGCACGCGTTTTCCTTTACAGGAGATGTGCTATTGACATCAACATGTGATAATCTTCACAGAACACTATCAACAAAGAGAAGTCTTTGGTGCTTAGAATTTGATCCAAGACTTGATCACATACTGTCCACAGGGTTAACCTTTACTCTCCAGTTCTTCCTAGATGGTGGTATTGAGCCAATGGCTTTAGTTTTTAGCTTTTAATGGTTGCATTACATAGACCAAAGTCCTCATCATAAATCATATTGGTAGATTGTAGGTAGGACAAAGCCTGTAACCAAAATACACCTATAATGTTCAGGGTTGCAGGACATCACCTCTAATAATGAAGCAGAAAGCCATTTGTTTGAGTAAGATCCCTCAACTAACAACAATCCTGCCTTAGGCGTTGCTGTGCATGCTAAGATCCCCTTGTCTTCCTTTGACAAGAATGTTTAGAAAGACCTCAGATTCTGAAGATAGTTGCATTTGTCAATACAAAGTAATTTACCTAAAATGAGCCCAAATCTAAAGGGTATAATTCCAAATGTGTGCCTGAACTGTGTCCTCAAAAACCAAAAATTGATTGCCCATTTGGGCCATGGGTCAGATTAGACCAGCCCACAACACACATTGAGACCATTCTTTTGCAGTGGTGGATAGTTAAAAGAGAGCTCTACAACTTGCCCACGTGCAGAGAGAAAATGTCCGTGGAGATGCTCTGATACAGATGCTACAATCAGTGCTCAGAGAATGCCTTTAAGGAAGTTAATGTGATAAGATTTTGGGAGTCAGTGGTCAGGAGAGACTGCTGTGAAGCCATGTCATCTAGACACAACAGGGTTGCTGAATCCATGAACTCACAGCAGCTTTAGTTGCCTCTATAAGATCTTCAAAAGATCTAGCTAATCTAGCTGGTCAATATTCTTCCTAGTTAAAGGAGGGGTTCATAAGGCCCCACCTCTAACTTAGGAGTTATTGACAGTTGATGAGCACTGGGGAAGAGAATCAAGTTTCTTTAGGAATGTATTGCCTGGTATGTCAACCATTGCATTAGTCAGGGTTCTCTTGATTACAGGCTGCGATTTAATGATTCCAATGATAGTTTTCTTCTTATAGAAAGCCAAACAACCCAATAGTTGTTCAGTCCATGAGGCTGGCTGTCTTAGCTGGTCTTCAGTATATGCCAGAATCTAGAAGCAGTAGGTTCTAATGCCAGTGAGAGAGTGAACTTGCCACCAAGAGTGAGGGCAAGCAGGCAAAGAGCAAGAGCTTCCTTCTTCATGTTCTTCATATAAGCTGCACCCAGAAGGTGTGGCCCAGGTTATGGGTGGGTCTTCCTACCCCAAATGATCTACCTGTAGCATGAGTTTCCTTACCTAAAATGATCCAACAAAGAAATCCTCTCAGAGTTGTTCTCAGCAGGTTGTTTTCTCAGTTAGTTAATTCCAGGTATGATATAGTTGACAATCAAGAAGAGCCATCAACACTATGTTCTAGAAGATGGCTTCACATCCATACATAGTTAGGTAGCACTAATTTTAGATTCAATAGATCATAAAATAGGCGTTGAAGTTTGGTGTGGGACACTGAGCAGCTTGTGGCAGGAATGAATGTATATATGTTGGGGCAATAGGATCCAAATACTGTGTATACTTGCTTGCAATTCTGAAAGAATAAAAAGTATTAAACAAAAAAGGCTATCATAAAAGTAGGATGAAGATTCGGAAGCCATTATAGTTGGGAATTAAATGTTCACGGTAAAGTTGTCATCCAATTGTGAGGAGGTGGGCTGTTTTAATAAGGCACTTTAAGGGAAGAATGGTTATGACATAGATCAGTACCTTCCAGTAGAAGCCAGTCAGCACAGAATGCACAAGAACATTCATGGGCTGTGTGTATGTTCCAGGTGCTGTACTGGATGCTGTTGACCCAAAGATGATGCTGAGGATGTCCCTGCCCACAAGGAGTTAGCAAGCCGGCAAGGGTATGTGGCCAGCTGTCAGCACAACTGGTGCTACTGTGCTGCTGGGTTTAAGCAGGAACACTCTTCTTGTATGAAACGTTTTGCTCAAGTACTCTGCCACCATTTGGAACAATGGGTTTGGGCTGACATAGTTAATGTTAAAGAAAGGCAAGTTATTGATCGATTGCCATTTACATAATTTTGTTAAATGATCAAACTTAGGATCAAATTTTACTAACTTGTAAAAGCAAAGTCCCTTCACACTCTCTCTCTCTCTCCCTCTCTCTCTCTCTCTCTCTCTCTCTCTCTCTCTCTCTCTCTCTCACACACACACACACACACACACACACCATTGTACTTGAGTTCTTATACCTGTTTGTAAAGGAAGTCAGGGAAGACATGTCACCTAGCACTGTCCTTTATTCTTTATGCGTTGACAATCCTTCCCCTTATTGATTCTCCCAGGAAATGATTTCCATTTATATTTTGATATTTTTTTCACTGAAAGTGTATGTCTAGTTTGGCATCATGATAAGACTATAATGGCTTGCTGTAGTTTATGCTTACAACCATCCTTAGGGTTGTAAGCAATAGTGTTAAAAACTAAATGCAATAAAAGCAATGAAGATCCATTCTGTTTTACTCATATGGTAGAATTGCATAGCTGAATAGAGGAGATCAGAATCAGAAGAAAACATGAGTAATTTACATTGGCATTGTGTAGTAGTTCATAGTACAGTTTTAATAAGTATTAACGCATCGTCTGGGTCAAGCCTTGCAAGCACTAAGAACAGCTATTACTTAAATGTGTGAGCAATGCAGAAAGGAACACATCTCTTTCCTTGGCGTTATGATTTTAATTTTTAAAAGCATTTAATTTCACAGGCCATATCCATCATCCTTGCGTAGATAAATGTTGTGGGAATTTTTTTTTTGAATGAAACTCTCAGTTCCCTCAAGAAATTATGGCTACACTATAAATTTGCAAATGAGAGGCCATTTGTCAGCGTTATAAATATGAGTGGTTTCCGTGCTGATGCCCACGTAGACTCAAGTGGTTTTAGTATCTGTTGACTGTTGTGAGTGATTAGTGCCGTGGAAGACTGTGGATAGCGTCATTCTCACATGGTGTCCTTACGTTGCATGGTGGAGACAGCAGCATGCCGTATTTTTGGAATATTGTGGCATATCTTTGAGTTACTGCTGCCACAGGAAATAAATCAGCCTTAGTGATAGACAGCCCAAGGATGTTTATTAATCTATTCACTTAATCTAAAATACTTCCTCTTGGCATTTATAGATCCCTTTCAAAGGGAAGGGGGCAGGGGCTTTAAGCCCTGGCCGTTACTTTTCGGCATATCATAATTATGTCAGCCAAGTCCAGTCAGAATTGAAATCGGAATGCATGCATATTATTCTTGCTAATCCACACTACATATATTGGTTTAGCAAAGACCTGTTTTTTGTAGGTGTCCAAATAAATTATCAATCTGTGTCATTCCTTATGAAACATAGGAAATGGCTTTATATTGGAATCCTTCTTTTAAGTAATGTTTTTCTCTCTCCCTGACTTCTTACCTCTCTTTTTCTGTCGTGTGAAAACTACCCCTCCTTGTGTATGCTTTGGTAGGGAAAAAGACTCAGTAGTGATTTCAGAAGCGGTGTATAGTAAGTATGTGGTTTGGGCAATGGGGATGGGTTAGGGGTGGGTCAGTAGGGCAGGTAAGGGATAGCCAGGCAACATTAAACAGGAGTCATCTGCACAGACATTTGGGAGACGGCTAAAGTGTGGTACACTCACACATATGCTGCTTATTAATAAAAGTGAAAAGTAAGGTACAAAACTAAATTCTGGATTGAACTATTATAACTGGATTCCATATTCCTATCCATCTTCTAGCCACCGTACATAACGCATACAGACAGTTGCTGGCATCTTTTGGTAGCAAGATGGTGACTATAGTGTTTCTCCAATAGTATCATCCACCAAGGTATAAAAATCCTCTTTCCCATAAGCCACGTGAATGGCCATCTCTCTTGATGCATAGAGTAGCATCATTTTCCCCTTGTCTATAGAGAAATCATCGGGACTGCATTTCAGTGAAAGGGTTTCGGAACAAAGGCTTCATGGATGCTGGTGGTAAACACGAGGGTTCACTACCTGAAAAATCACTGAGAGATGGGAAGATGGCTCCTTTGGTGAAGTCCCTGCTAAGCAAGAACAGGACCTGGGTCTGGATTTCTAGTGGTCCTGTAAAAGCTAAACATGTCACAAGTCTATACTCTCAGCACTTGGGAAGCACAGATAGGAGATTTCCCCCGGCTCACCTGCAAAGTAGTCTAGACAAGCCTCTGACCTCTGGGTTCCAAGATGATGTTTATTTTCCCAGTTATCCCTGAGTGGATTCCTAAGGACTTGGCTTGTGGGTTTCTTGCTTCTCTGAGGAATCAACTTGTTTGAAGATGAAAGTCTCACCATGTCACCTTTCCCATTCTCTTCCTGGACAGAAATCCTCTGAGGTGTGCTCCCTTCCTCATGACTGGAGATCTTTAGCCAGAACCTTCCAGAATCTTCTATTTATGACTAAAGTGAGATGCCACTCCTTGAGTTTGATAGACTTGGTCATGAGCAAAGTCCCAGACTGGATATTAATGCTGCCAAACCCCACCAATTGGGAGTGAAGACTAGTTCTCAGAACCTTCCCACAAAAGCCATAGGGTATCAGACTTTTCAGATTATTGAGCAAATTAAAAACAAACAACCACCCCTGAGATACTGTGTCATGCTGCTGCAGGTTCTGGGTTCAGTCAGGAAGTCTGTGTCTCTTAGTAACTCTTGCATACTCTAAACACCTTCCCTGTCTTCCTCACAACGAGCTTCCCTGTATCTGGAAAGCAGAAGGTGGTTCATCCATTCAGAATTGAGCACAGTTGGGTTTTTTTTCAAATATAAATTTTTTTAACCTGCTTTTCCACTTTAATTTTAACTTCAACCAAGATAGGGAGTTGCTTTTCTCTGTGGAAGTGTCAGTCATCCATCACATGTGGAGAAGTATGCTTTTGTAAGACAGAAAGTTATTCTAACCTATAGAAAAATACTAAAGCTTTTCATCATTTTGTCTCAAACAAGTCAAAGGATATTTGAAGGCTGTGGGTGGGGGAGGGAGAAAGCACCATGCCCTTAGCCCTGTCGAAATGGAAGAGAAGAGGCGCAGACTGCTTCACGCTTTTCTGAACGACGTCCAGTTCAGCTGCCTGTGCGGTCTCCCAGCTTGTCCTCTGCGAGTGATTTTAAGGGACATATAGGGGAACAGAATTATTTTAATCCACACCTGAGAGCTTAGAGTTTAAAAGATTTGCATTCTGAGTAAGTTGTGGGCTAGAATTTCAGAGAAAAATGTGTGCATGCATTAGAGATTCACTTCAAGATATGTGTGCGCATGCATGTGTGTGCATTTGTGTGAGTGTGGACAGTTATGTACATGTCATGGAGGCCAGAGGACAACTACTTTAGACAGGGTCACATTGTCATTTCCTGCTGTGTATACCAGGCTAGCTGGCCTATGAGCTTGTGGTGCTTCTGTCTCCCTGGGGCTATTGTGCACACTGCTATATGTGGCTTTAGCTATGTCCTTCTGATTGCTCAGCAAGCTCTTTTCCTAGTCCTCCATTCACAAGTCTTGATAGGTTTCTTCTCCTACTCCTCCATTCACAAGTCTTGACAGGTTTCTTTTCCTAGTCCTCCATTCACAAGGCTTGATAGGTTTTGAATGGAGCTTTGGGTCTTCATTGTGAGTCAGAGGATAGTGAAATCATTTTGTGAGGGCTCAACAATGCCTCATTCCTGGGTTTTCAAGGACCTGTAGATCAACATGGACTAACAGATGCCAAAAAGGTTTTCCCTGTTCTCCCATCTTAGATATGTTCTCCACTGAGGCAGAAAGAGTACAAAGCTAATGTTGGTGTCAGACTCAAGTTCTTGCCACATCCTCAGCTTACACAGTGGATATTTCTGCCTTGCTGAGAAGGTTAATATTTACTAGAGATGTTTCATAGGTGTGTAAATCATATAGCAGACACCTACTCCTATATATGGGGATGCTGTTCCCCCAGCATGAATCTGAAATGTTTTCCTTTTTGTCTTTCTTTCTTTCCTTCTTCCTTCCTTCCTTCCTTCCTTCCTTCCTTCCTTCCTTCCTTCCTTTCTCTCTTCCTTCCTTTCTTCCTTCCTTCCTTTCTTTCTTTCTTTCTTTCTTTCTTTCTTTCTTTCTTTCTTTCCTTCTTTCCTTCTTTCCTTCTTTCTTTCTTTCTTTCTTTCTTTCTTTCTTTCTTTCTTTTAAAAGCATGCTTTCTTAAAAAAAAACCTCATCAATCTCAGTGTGCAGAATTTAGGGGGAAACTTGTGTATTGGTAGTTGACACTGTTTAATGTAGTGATTTACAGTCATGCCTTGTATATACACAATAGGCACTTTATAAATTGGATCGTCCTAGGAGTAACACAATACATAAATGTTATTGCTGTAAATTCTGCCCTTGCTCATATATTTTGTCCTGTGTAGCCAGTTGGCTTAGAAGTGCTGACTAGTCTAACCTGCTCTTTTTGACTCAATATTTTAAACGGTCACTGAGGTAAGCCTAGGATATACACAGAGGCATTCAAACAACAAAAGAACACAGCCCGGAGGCTTCTCTCTGGCATGGCTCCTGGCAAGACTCCACAGGTGACACCAAAGAAGGAGGGGATAGAAGGGGACTGAAGGGCTCTGTGCTAGAAGTTAAGCTGAAATGTTATTACTTGTGCCCAGTTATGTCAACAGATGATTGAGAAAGAAAATGGAGGAGGGAATAAAGCAAACTGAACAAAATTCAGAGTACAATTATCAAGGTTCCGTGAGAGCCTTCTCAAGGCGGGTTTGCATCCTTAAAATAGCATTAAATATGAACAAAAGAAATAACAATTTTGTACTTATAAACAGTTTAATATCGGTCTATTCCGATAGGTTTTAATTTAGTATACAATAAATGTCATAATATGGATTTTTATGAATGAGACCGAGGGATGAGTATTCTCAGATTCCCCGATTGTATGGAGGACTCATGGCGTCTTACTGCTTGGATAATGTCCTTATGCCAACACTTGCCTTTTACTCGCTGTGGTCTCTCCACTGACTGTGATCGTTCTGAGACCCTATAGAATTTGAATACCACCATTCTAGAGTTGGCTGTTTTATTTCCTCTTAGTCCCAGTACTGAGATTGCAGTCAGGAGATCGGTCACTCAATCTAGGAGAGTCCTCTGCCACTGAGCTCTCCTCCCATTTCCTGGTCGGTCATTTAAGATCTGTGTGGTTGTTCACCATAGCCTTTCTCTAAGATGCTGAGTTAGAGGGCAAGCACTAGCCATGCTCTTAGCTGCTTCTTGCTCACCTGGTGCTGGGTCTTCATCAGAGCTGATTTGAATCACCCTCTGCCCCAATCTGTACAAAAAGCAGTGGGCTGTGAAGGAACTGGCTATGTTCACTGTCTACGTTCTCCTAGTGATTTTTCTAGTCTACTTTACAGGCCAACTATTCTAGTCGCTTCCCTTCCCCCATGACCCCTAAAGAATTAATGTCTACACTATTGATCTGGTTACCCACAAAGTGTGTCCAAATTGGTTGTTGTAGTGGCCAGAAATACTAAATCAGTAATTCAAAAACATAGAGGTGCCCTAGCTAAAATTTCAGCAGGACATCCCTGAATGGAAAGATGATAAGGCTGTATCCGTGGTGTGTGTGACCTGCAGTCACAGACATCGTTTATTTGGCTGTTCCCTTAAAGTCACTGTAGGGACAAGCTCCTTTATCAATTCTACAGCATTCTTCTGGTGCCTCCATAGCAGAGAATATGCACATGCATTAAACCCCAAATTTGCAGGCAGTGTAGTCAAAATAACTGATTTGCCTACTGACTTCGTTGATTTAACCACCCACTACCAAACTCTCTGGAGGAAACGGGGCTGAAAGGTTAAATAGAAGCTGTCCAGCCCCTGCTCTGTGACCAAAAAGTTATCTGAGAAGTTCCCCGTGGCATCATCATTCAGCTTCTGGAAGGGGGCTCTCCATTGGCTATCCGTCTGTCTGTCTTCGGCATTAACTCTGTACACCTGGAGTAGGACAGAGTCCATCCAAGTCTTGCTCAGCTGTTCCACACTCAGGTAGGCATGGGTTAACATCCTAGAGGGGTCTTATGTCAGTCAAACTGTGAGAAGATTCTAGACTATACAGGGTTTCAAGTTGTACTTTATTTATTATGTAGAATTTTAACTATCACTTAAATGTATTACTTGATGATTTTAACTTATCACTTATTAGAAGAAAGCTCTGTTTTCTAATAAAGAAAAAACACAACTTAAATATGTGCACACATACACATGCCTGTGTGTGCACACACATGTTGGTGGTCATTATTCACAGCAGAACACTTGAGGTAGCTATCCTTGACACTTCCCCAGTGCATAACCTCATTGACGGTGTTTGTATAGAATTCAGTTTTCAACTTACTAAGCACACTATAAAGCAGGTAGCATCAGTATGTCTGTCTTATTTTCGACAGAAAGAATAGAAGCAGAGGAAAAGTGAGTGATGTAATTTGTCACAGCTCAACTACTATTAAGAGATAAAGTCATATTCAAGCCCAGGTAGAGCGGCTTGGAGACTGATTCACTCGCGGGCTGATTTGTGAGCCCTGAGTGTTTTATACCATAAGGAAGGCAGTGGGCCACGGAATTTGCACTATACACTCACGCTACATTGGACAAACGGCTAACACTTCTTGAGATGTCCAGTCAATATCGATAGAACAATCGATGACCAAAAAGGAGAAAGCCATGTATTCATGAGTCCGAGAATATGACCTAAGACCTTACTTTCACTGTGACCATAGGGAGACAACTCAGTTCCTGAACCACATATGTCTAGTGTCATATGCTCTTTCTGTTCTTGTCATCCTTATGGCCACCATCAGGAAGGATGGCATGGCTTCTGGGAATATGCATTGACTATCTGACTCGTTACTCTGTTCTCTTGAAGAGGCACATATCACTTTGGGTTGAGAAGCAAGCAAGCAACGATTAGTGTTCAGGGGTCTCGGGCTAATTTGGAAGGTACTGTTATGCTGCATTTAACATCAAGATTGGACCCTTCTGCCTAGAGCTCCCTGCATCCCGATTTTAGAAAAGTCGTTTTACCAACCTCTTGGTGCTGTTAAGTACTTGGTCAGAACTGTAGCAGCCACTCACTTCCAGAATGAGTATGTAAAACAGCGCAGAGGAAACACCCAGGAGGCCGTGGGAAGAGAGCATTTGTGTAAACTAATAATAGAGTTCGCCTCTTCACTTTTAGCTGTCTGTTTGCCTTGTTAATAAGACGGTACTTACTCTCTTCGCGTCTGCTCGGCTACTCGGTCCCACCATTTCTCTTGCTTTGTGAGTTGTGGTAATTTAAGCACACTCCCCTCCCCGTTCACAAAGAGGACATCTATGGGAACAAAACATAGAAGTCAGCAAGCAGGATTGGCAGCAGAGAAACTCAACCCCACAGTTGGCCCGGCAGCACTTTAGAGGACAGAATTCCATTGCATTCTGGAACTTGGTCTTTACAGATAGTTTTCTATGCCTGGAACATGTGTTTTCGAGCTATTTATGTTAGGGAATAGTGACATCCTGTGTGAAGCTAGCCTAATTGCCTCTGTAATTAACCTATTTGAAGAGGAAGCTACACAGAAATAAAAGATCATTGAGTACTTAAAGAGGGGGTTTTACCTTAAAGCATAACTCGAGCTTTACAAAAGGGCATGGATAAGATTAAACTGAATTCCTGTTTTTATAATAATATTAGTTATTATTATTATTAGTAGTAGTACTAGTAGTAGTTTTACACTTCCCTCCTGCTTCCCCCCTTTTCTTCCTTTCCTTCCCCGCCCTCCCTCCTGCTTTTCTCCTTCTCTTCTTGTTTCCATATAATTCCACCAACCTGTCCGTCTTTACTTCGCCATCTCCTTTTCTATATTATTAAATAAAAGTCTAGTGTTATGCTATTCATGGAGATTCTAGTTGTGAGCCTAGAATTGAGGAAAGATGTAAATGTCATCAAAGGAGGCGAGCATTTGTTTCTGGGTGACTCTAATGTCTTCCCGCCTCTGGGCCAGGATATGCATGGTGTTGTCTTGGTCTTCTGCTCTGAAGACAAGAGATCTTCGCTTTTCTCCATCTCTTGATAAAATACATGTCGAACAAGTTTACTGAGAACGAGAGCACATACATGTGGAGTTTCTCCGGATTCCTTAAAACCGGGAGAGCCTAACGAAATACACTAGGTTGTAATGGAGAGCGTGTGTGCTTAGAAATGGAGTCCTTCATACTGCACCCCCATTGTGTGCCTAAGGTACAGCAGGAAGAGCTATGCCTCTTCTGTGCCGAGTTGTGTCATGTGAGAGAACAGCCAATAAGATCAAAGCAAGGCTGACATCAGCAAAATGGTGAAAATGCCTCTGCTGGACTTCCCACCGCAGGAGAAGCAGATCTCTGGGCGTTCTCTATCCTGGACTTCCCACAACTCTCCCATCCTGTAATCAGGAAAGGCCACATAGCCTACTCAATAGCCTTTTCATGGGATAAAAGTGCTGTGTGATCCTGGAGATCTTTGCACATCAATATTAACTGCAATACTTTTCACAACAGCTAAGTTATGCAACTTACCTAGGTGTCCAACTGCAGGGGGATGGGCGAAAATGTAACTAACATGTGCTCATAATGATTTTGTACAGCACTGAAGAATGAAGTCAGGTCATTTGCATGAAAGCTAGCACAACTGGATGTAGTCTACTGTATCAAGACCATCTAGAAAGGCAGGATCACATGTTTTCTCTCACGAATGGGAGAGTAGACAGTAGAGTTGCATGGTAAACATTATGTACTGATGACACGGAGAAAAGAACAAAGCGGTCTAATGGGAGAGGAGAGAGATGGAAGAGGGGTGTGCTCACAGTACATTGTATACTTTCCTGGAAACGGCCTTATGTAATCTTAACGGCCTTATGTAATTAAGCTATACTGTCATCAGTATAATTGCAAGTCAGGTCACGGAGATCCCGTATTGCATGCTATGTTGACATGGAAGAGCTATGTGTAAAATCCACTACAAAGAAGAAAGCCACTGTGAAAGATGTGAAAGATTTAACGCCAAGTGATCATCCTCTGGTGAGTCAGAGTGGAACTGTTTTCAGGTTTTAGCCCTTAGCGACCTTGAGTGCTTCCATGCCATGGTATTACTACCGTGCCTCAGTTTCCACCTCTGTAAAAAAGAGACAAAAATTCTACCCTACCAACAAAGGCACCTATGAAACATCCCTAGCATTTATTTCTGTGACTAGTATCTGTAAGTAAATGCCAAACAGAAAAATAATAATTGTAGCTGACACTTGATTAAACAAACTGCTTATGAGTATATTGTAAAGGGATCTAACTTCCAATGTTCAAACTAGCCTTCAAATGGAATTACTTAATATTTATTCTCATGTCTATTCATTCCTTACTTAAAAAATTGAGATAGTTTCTTACTTACTGTCTTGTACAGACTGGCACAAACCCTGCTGGGAGCCTAGGTTGGTCTCTAGCTATCGGGGGTCCTCCTGCCCCACCCTCCCAAGTTCTGAGGTTACAGTTGTGAACATGTAACCACATAGTCACCATTTTGTGGTGGTGGCTTTTGACAGCTAAGGAAGTATTATTTGGGGGACAGTTTAGATAAACAGGTGAATGAAATAACAGAGATTTTTGCTATGCATCATGCTTGTAATGAATCTGATCTACTGTCTGTCTATGCAACAGGCCCCTCGTGAGTGGAAAAGACCCCTCAGTTCTAAACAGATTATCATTTATTTGTGGCTGTATTTTGTATTGTTGAGGTGTTCATCATTTTTACATGGCTGTCTCATCCGTCTTGTTGATGACCTCGAGAGTACAGATGATTACACGAGTAAAGAATTCTAAAGAGAATCCCTTGGAGATCGAGTCAGCCACTGCTTCTTATCACAAGGCAATGCTCACCCTTCCAATGAGGATTTACTAGGTTCCCACTGTATGGCACACATGGGGACAGTGTTGAAAGCATGCCCATGACTGTGGTAGTTTCATATCTGTTGCTGTGATAAAATATCCTGACAGAAACATCTTCAGGATAAAAGAGGTTTATGCCAGCTTTCAATTCTAGGTTATACAGTTCATCCTTCTGGAAGAGTCAGTATAGCTGAAACTTAAGCCAGCTAGGGCATATCACATCCATAGCAGCAGGGATCTCTCTCTCTCTCTCTCTCTCTCTCTCTCTCTCTCTCTCTCTCTCTCTCTCTCTCTGTCTCTCTGTCTCTCTCTGTCTCTCTCTCTCTGTCTCTCTCTCTCTCTCTGTGTGTGTGTGTGTGTGTATGTGTGTGTACATTCACTTGCCTGGGCTCAGCTGTTTCTGCACTGTTATACCAACCTACAGGATGGTGCTACCCACAATGGGCTACGTCTTTCCACATCAGTTACCTTCCTTAAGACACCCCCCCATGTACCTACCCACAGGGCAACCCAATGTAGACAACCTCTCCTTAGAGTCCCCTCTCAGGTGATGTTGTGTCAAGTTAACTGAGCTGAGTTGTGCATTCCCAGTTGAGGACTGGCTGTACTGAGACTTTTCTTGCAATCTTGGCATCTTATCTGTTTTTAAATACTACTTAGTGTTGCTCTAGTCAAAATTCCTGACAGAGAAAGCATGAAGAAGAAAGGGTTTGTTAGGCTCACAGTTTCAGGCTATGATGGTGGGAAGGGCAAGACAGGACAGGGTGATTCATGGCAGCTGGAGTTTGATCACACCACAGTGAACCAGGAGCAAGGAGTGACAGGGAGGGGCCATCAGAGTCCAACCCCTAGTGTCTGCATCTGCACACCAGGCTGCCTGTCCAGTCTCCCAAAGTGACCATGAACCGGGGAATAATAAACCTCAGAAGCTGGGCACTGGATGGGAACACTCTAGGGTCAAACTGTAAGACCTCCATTAGGAAACTGTTCCTTGGCTCTCTACCTGGCTCAGGGCTGTGAAGGGTGTTCTAGAGAGCGAGCTCAGGAGGAATCAGGGTGCACACGGATTCTCCTTCACGTCTTTGGTAGAAAATGTCTGTTGTTGCAGGGTAAGTAGTGAGCAGCATGTAAAAGCAATGAAGGCTCACAGCCTGGGCAAGCCTGCTGTGCAGTCTGTCTGCGGTATGCATTCTCCATGCCTTCCACTTTGAGTGCTCTCCTTCCTGGTAATGGGGATAGAGAAAGGGAGAGGACCTAGGGAAGTCATCCCTTGCCCTCCATCTTTGCCCAGCACCTACTCATCTCTCAGGATAGAATCCAGAACTCTGAAACAGTAAGTGATTACTACTGTCTGACCTATAGACCCTGACAGCACTTGGCGTGCACAGGCAAATATGGATGAAGCATTCGTTCTTTATGGTCTGACATAGGTTGGGGGGACCTGCCCTTTTTGTCCTGTTCCTAGATCAATTCAGAGAGCCACTGTTTAGATTACAGTGTGTCTCAGTTTTAAAAGCTGCGACTGGGGCTGGAGAGTTAAAGACTAGGTTAAGAGTGCTTGCTGGTCTTGCATACCCACATCTGTATCCCAGAACCCATGTTGAACAGCTCACAAACACCCGTAAGGACTGCTTCAGGAGATGTGATGCCCTCTGCTGGCTTCCATGTGTTTCTGTATTTGTATGTGCATGGGTATGGCTACATGTGCATGTGCACACATACAGTTTAGAAATCTCTGAAAAATAAACAAGTCTCCATTGGCTACAGGGGATGTAGTATTTAGACAGTGGATGGTATTCTCTGGCCATGACTCAACAGTCTGAAACTTGAAGAAATAAAATTGACGTCTGCTGTTAAAAACAAAACAAAAAACAAGCAAAAAAACAACAACACAACATTGGAACACAACTGGCTTTTGTGCCACAATCTAATTCACAGTTTAAGATTATTCAACAGCAAATGATGAAGGAAGGGTTTGTGGGGACAGGACCAGAGGCATGTCGAGTTTCAGACCTTGGCCTGTGCTGCCAGTAAGCCAAGCTGACAGGAGGGGTGACATATCTCCTTAATATCTGTGTTTGGCAGAAGAGATGAATGCATACTTCAGGAAACAATGTTTAAGTGTTTTATTTCCTTATTTCAGCCTGTCAAACGGTCAGTGTGGTTAATGGCCACCAAGAGAGAAAAAGAGCTCAGGAGGAGGAGGAAGAGGAGGAGGAGGAGTAGGAGGAGGAGGAGGAGGAAGAGGAGGGAGGACAGGAGGGGAAGGAGGAAGAAGAAGACCAGGAAGAGGAAAAAGAACAAAGAGAGAGAAAGGTGCTTTGGAATCTAGGGGAAAGGAAACAGGGACCCTTTTGCCAATTCTGTGGGAGGATGGTCAGCCAGATAAACATAGCTCACAGCATTCATCTTTCTACAGCCAGATGTGTTGGCAGCTAGCTCCCATCACACACTCCTCCCCTGCCTTCCCCAGTGTCCTCCACCCCTGCTTCCCTAAGCTTTGATCTAGGCAGTTTCTCTCACTAATTCTGCTGGATTATTGATGCTTACCGGATGACGTTCTGTTAGACAGCTGATCCTCTATTTTTCTTGCTTTTCAGAAGTTTATTATCTTGTTTGTATTCTTTAGAAAATGTAATGTTAATGCTGTTTACGTAAAATACTCACTCTTGGATCTAAAATATCCCTTTTCAATCCTTCTAAGTGTCTTAAAGTGATCAAAGAATATGCCAAACCTGATCTGACTCTGTTACTTTCTTCTTTAACTGCACATGTGCATACACACACACACACACACACACACACACACACACACACACACACAGGGCAACATGACGTGCTTACCCCTGACATTTTGCCTTTAGGATTACTAAACTATCTTGAATTTTTGGAAAACATTCAGCACATCCAAGAGAGTTAGTTGTATGTTACCAAAGGGAACTATTTATAATGAATCTTTTTTGAACTGGAAATAAGTTCTCTGTCTTTGAAAATAGAAAAGTCTCTTGTCTGTCACCTCTTGGTCAAGTCCTGGATTGAAGACCTCTGACTTGACACAGGCAATGACTGTTTTCCCAAATGGACATATTTCATTACCTGAGGATCTAAAAGTGTTCAACTAGAAAAATGCACTTCTTAAAATGTCCATTTTAAACTTTTGATATGTAATCTAATTCGGGAAAGATAGCCTGTGACACACTTCTGACTTACATAGCATACTTGTAATCTATACCAGTCATCAAGTCACTTTGAAAATTTTTAAAATATACACTTTCATCTCTCACTCCACTTTGCCTGCTTGAGTATTTGCAGAGATGGTGGCCAGCATGTATGTATGAGATATGTTCTATCTCCCTGCTCTGATAAGTTATCAGCCAGCCTCAGGACCACACTGTCACTGTCTTGGGAAGAACTCTGAAGCACTTACCAACATTCCCAATGATGACCAACTCTATCACCCATCGGATGAGCAAATCCGAGGCCAGTCACAGAATTTAAGGAGCACTATATTTTCAACTCTGCAATACAACTCTATACAAACTCTAAAATCTTATGCCTGCATTGTATGAATGAGACTTTTAAATGTTTTAAGTTAAGGTGCATGCAGAGTACACACATACATACATACATGGATGTGCATACACACAAACATGTAGGTTGCTGTTCCTGGGCCACATTCCTTTCTCCTTCAGTAGCTGGACACTCATGAAGAACCCCATTTCATATGTTCTTCCTTGATCCTTGCTCAAAGATCTCACACCTATTAATGAGGCCTTCATGGATGTCTTCTGTGGCCCATTCTTCAGAGGTCATGTTCTATCACTGGTGTTTACAAAATTTATCTCAAAAATGGCCAAAGGGTAGCTGTTTGAGAGGGACCAGATAGAGAAAGAGTGTTTCCATTTGTTTGCTACTGTTGAGTCTGAAAATATTAAGGAACTACACTGAACTGTCTATAATTAATGGGGAAGGTGTATAATAACAAAAGAATAGGTCAGTAGGTGAACTCCTGAGAGACATACCATCCATGTCCAGACAAGAGTTGGCTGACTAGCTAAATAAAACCAATGCGCATTTGTGTGAAACGACTCTGAATAGGGGAATGTACTAGAAAATATTAGCAAAGTAGAGCAGTGAGTGAGCTTGACTCTTCTCAGTACCAGCTGTGACTCTACAGAGAAAGTCATTGGCAGTGATCTTTCCACAAACCCACCGGGTCCAGTGAGCACAGCCCCCAAACTCCAGGACATCAGTGAGTGAGGGAAGATGGCAGGTGTGGTGAGTGAGCAGAGGCAGGATTGGTTTCTAATCAAATAATCAATATATGGTCTTTTTTCCAGAGCTTTTTACAGTGAGACAGCGAAAACTCATCATTTTCATTTTTATAAGCAAGGATTAACAATAGGAGAAGACCATGGTTTGAGTCTACTGTGGTGAAAATAACTTTCTTATGGACTCTCATTCTTTTCAAAACCCCAATATCTGAGCCTTCTGTAGAAAAGCGGGAAGGAGCTAAGACGGAGAATTCTGCAAAGCCATAAGCTTAACAACCTCACTTGGCAGACAGCTCCCTTCCCTTTAGCTGACAGCTTCCCCTTCAGTAGCAGCCAGAGGATCTTCTGCAAAGTTGAGAGAGCTGTAATTTTACATATAACTATTTCATTCAAGACACTAATGACCCAGATCACTGCAAATAACCATGGTAACAGGTGAGAAATCAAAGATATTTAATTTAATTGCCACTAAAAGAAAATAAAGTACAAATAATCCATAACTCTTCATTTCCAATATGTACATGTTATTTTCTTAGTGCATTAATTACCCAATAGTTACACAGAGAGTACCTTGTCGTTGCCCCCAAGACTCCCCTTGTATTCACACGAAGGCTGTCTCTCTAATAACTGATCGTTATAATTTCTTACCTCAGCAGTTTAGACTGCTGAGAACCGAGGAGTGTTCATTCAGTTGACATTAGCAATTTTTAATAACAGTGAAATGATACTTTAAGTAGAATGAAAGGAATTAAGTCGTTCTTTCAATGGTGCTACCTGAGGCCACTCCAATCCTCCCCTCTTCTGAAGCAAGCCGTGACCTGTATCTGCTTCCTGGGAGAAAGATTCAGAAGTTCTCTCCGTCTCTTTGCCTTTACCGTGAGTTACTGGAGCATCCTTTATGAACACTGCTTAGGATATTGGAATGTGTTGCAGAAATGTAACTAAGGAGATGTTATTAATCACTGCTAGACATACCAAATGTTTTCCTGCATGGCCACTGTGGCCAAGGTTTCAGCTAGGCTGAGTCTACAATGGTTAGTGATCTAGGGTTACAGTACAGACAATAAGACAGGAAAATAAGGATTTTGATTTCAGTGTGAATGAACCTTGAGGATATTACGCCAAATGCAACAGGCCTGCTCCAGGAGCACCAATGCTGCATGGTTTGGCAGGTGACTCACTGAGAGTCCTTAGAATCCTACAGGAAGGAGTTAGATGTGGTTGTGAGGGTCTAGGAGAGAAAAGGAGAAGCTTCGTGCTGGACAGGCACAAGGTTTCGGATTTGCAAGATGCAAATGTCCTGGAGATTGTTTCACAACATGAAGACACCTAATATGATTGAACTCCATACAGAGAAGTAGTAAATCCCCGTTATATATATATCATTTTACCATTTTTTTTAAAATAAAAAGAATTATGGGAGTTCCTAGAATAAAGAGATCTTGAGGGAAGAATTGGAGTTTTAAAAAGTAACGAAGCAAGGATATCTATATAACACACAGAGAGAGACACACACGTCACACATGTCACACACATACACATGCACACACAGGGTTGAGGGTTAAGGAAAAACTGAATATGTTAAACGAAAGGATGTGGGATTAATGGCCACCCAGCAGCAGCAGATGGGCTGACTGGGGGCAGAGAGGCTGGTCCTGAGCAGGACCAGGACAGGTGATCACAGAAGGAGGCTAAGATGCCACCAGCATTACAGTTGGCTGTATTTTCTTTGTATTTTAGGATTACTGCCTTTATTCATCTTCATTGCTAACCAGCAGTCAGCCCACTTACTTGGCATGATTTAACACCCCGATATGCACATCTCACTTAGAGGAGAATCCTAGGCAACGAGTTAACTTAGTGGGTTTTTATCTTGACTTAACGATATTAAGTTTGAAATGACCGCCTATTGGCTTGACATTCCAACCCTGTGATACAATACTTGCCTATACTGACTGTGGATGGATGGAACTGGTTCACAATGTCTCACGTTTTGGTATGTGGTCATATACACTATGACATATATGCTATCTGGTTCCATGATTTTAGGCTATGGTGAAGCTACACATTATGGTAGTGGCTCTGTGACGATAAGGAGGTAATTTTTGTCATTGTATACAGAAAGCAAGAAAAAAGAAATGTAGGAAGAGCCAGTGTGACATCTGTCCTCCAGTGACACTGATGTCAGGGCTCAGAAGGCCCTTTTTTAGGAAGCAAACACAGTTGCCTCTGCTGGAAACTGACCACTGATAGCTGTGTAAGTTCATGACAGGAAGTTCAGACTCATCATACCCTGGGCTGTTTAACATACAGCACTGAACATTTTATGCATGTGGCAGACATCATCCTTCTAATATGTCTTCCTTTAGTGTGTGCCCAGTGCAAGAGCTGTTGAAAGTCACATGTGTATTTCATATTTGAAATTCTCCCTTATCCACTAATTTTCTTTCACTAAAGAAAGGCCACCATTGAAGTGCACTTAGTTTTGAGTTTAGTGACCCTTTTCAACACTGTAATAACTGTAGTTGGTGACAATGTTTCCTATACAATTGTGAACAACAGATGTTTTGGTCATTGACGGATCATGTGTGTGAAGGTTGTCCCATAGGATACAACATAATGCAATTGAAACATTTCTAGTGACACCCAGCTACTGTGAGGCCATTGCACAATGCATTCATTCAAGCATTTTCAAGGAAGCTAGTGTCAGCAGCATGAAAGACAAACAATTGTTTACAGTCTATGATAGTTAACAGGAAACAACATACACACATATGTTACACACACAAACATATATACATACTCACATATAGACATATGTACACACACAGAAACACACGTACATATATGCACACCTATGCACATACACATACCACACACACAGACACACACATGTATACACACACATGCACACCATATACAGAGACACACAGATGTGCATACACACACACAAACACACAGACACACACATGTACATATACAGATATACACCACACACTCTTGTGTGCACACACATGTGTATACATATATGCATTCGCATGCACATAAACATGCACACACACATACATTTCTCACACACTTCACACACATGCACATCAACATTCATGCACACAGAGACCCACATGCACACATACACGTGCATACACATACATGTGCACCCCACCCGCACACATATACACGTGTTACTTTTCTGTGGTCGTCATAAACTACCATGACCAGCAGCAGCTTACAGAAGAAAGACTTTAAGTTTGGCTTAGTGTTCCAGTTGGGTAAGTGTCCGTCATGGGGCAGAGGCGTGGACACAACAGAGGCAGGAAGCTGAAAGCTCACATCTTCAACCATCAACATGAAGCACAGTGAACTGGAAGTGAAACAAAGCTGTAGTAGACAAGTGAAGCCCACTCACTTCAGCAAGCCTTCACTACCTAAACCTCCCAAAACAGTGTCACCAACTGAGAACCAAGTGTTCATATCTGAGCCTAGAAGGGTTCGTTTTTTCGTGGAAACCATGACAGCCGCACTATACGCTTCAGTCATTATTTTAGACTGTTATGTGGAGCCCACCAGAGATAACCACTCAAATACAGTTTATAGCCAGTGGAAAGTCTTTATTCCCTTCCGCCAACTGGCTGGGACTATATTCTGGCATTTGGTATAGTACCTAAGTATACCCAATTATAGCAACAAGTGTCTAGAGGGTTAGAGTAAAAGTTATGAAGCTACAACCACATCCTGGTACCTTACTTGGCAGGTGAGAGGGAGGAGTGTTATACAATCAAGCAGTTTAACAGAAGCTAAGATAAGCAAACTATGACATCTTGGTCTTGGGTTCCTAGAATAGAGTTGAGTAGTTTCCCTTGAGGTTCCCATCAAGGAGGTCAAATTCTAGTCAAGCCTAAAATGACCTTAGCAACAATACAAGATGGAAGAACCTCTGTATTATCATGCCCTGTTACACTTCCCAATGATTCTATGGGAATGAGTCAAATTGTTGACCCATCCTGTTCTAGTGTGTGTGTGTGGGGGGGGGGGTTGGTCCAAAAGACCAGTAACTGAATTGAGTTTCTCTTCTGTTTGATGTAGTTGGCCATGTAGCTGAGGATGCAGGGTTCTACCATTAACATGATCAGAATAAGAATCAATTGTCTGCCTAACACTCATAGTAAGGTGGTCAACCATGGGGAGCAGGTAAACAGTTATAATTAGTAACCAATTACCTCATCTATGTCTGTTGTCTTCCCTTTCTTTGAAGCAGTCCCTAACCATAGCAATGTTTTCAGAATTACCCCTGACTTGCTGACATAGAAACAGGTTTCTCCTAAAGCCATATATAATTCTTGTTTCAGAGAAGACCTAAACCTCTGGTTTTGTAGAGCTACTTCTGCTAAAGAGTTTATTTGTGTCTCTAGTCTGTCTATGAAGTCTCCCTTCTAAGTTCAGGTCCACTTGATTGCTTAATTCTCTAAAGTTGTGATCACTGACTAGGAGGGCTGATGTTCTTATGGTTGTTGCCCCAGCAACACCAGCTCCAAGCAGCAGTGGAAGACGGATAGACACAACCTTCCTTTTCTATTATAGCATAGGTATATGTTAAAGCATGCTCTCCCCTTTTCCCCATTATATAATATACTTGGACAGGATGTGCACTAGCACACATACAAAAGACTTACGGTTTGGAATGTCTCTGAGAAGGCACACTTAGTTGAACCATTTGTGTGTACCCATTTGTGTAAAGTGAGGCTTCTAGGTCACAAGTTTGGGACAGCAGGCAGGTTCCCACTCCCTCTAGGTCCTCCAGTATTATCTTAGGCTGTTCCCAGTTATAACTGGCTTTATTTGCTGATGATCAGCTGGTCTGGTTGGTTCCTAGCTCTATGCAGTGAGGGGGTCAGGGGTTCAGGCATGGCCAGCAATCCTGACAAATTCCAGGGTATGTGCGATTAAGCAAACAGCAAACCCTGTCAAAGGTAGCGAATAGAAGGGTTTGTGGCTCCATTGTCAATGAGGACTAGGGCACTGACTGGGAGCCAGTCTCATGGGAGGGAGCATTGGTTGGGATTGGGTCTTATTCCTTGAGATGGATAGGAGGTCTCTGTTGGAGCCCATAGGTCTAGGAACCCAGGAAAGTGGTCTCCTCTGAATGGAAAACATATTCCTTTGGCCTCTTTTGGTAGCATAGTAGAGTTATTTTCCAGGTTCTTTCAGTGTCCCATGGACCATAGTCATCCCTGTGCTGTCTCCAACCGCTCAGTTGTATGGTTAGGAGGATTACAGTTTCCTATCATGTAGTATTTGAGGGGACCCCTCTTTTATGTATATTATAGGTTTTGGCTTTCAGGATACCTCAGTTTCACAACACAATTTGGCACAGTAGAAGACCACCACCCTACCCCGATTACTGGACCCCTGACAGTTCACAGGGCATGCATATAACTTGATTTTCTGTATTTCCCTCTCAAAAGACAGGCGCCCACATCCACTCCTTCTGTAGTTTAACTAAACTCCACAAGTTTAGTTCAAAGAACAACGTTCTATGGACCTGGAGCTGTTGCATGTAGTCAAACTGACTACTACCTTCCCCGTGTCTGCTGTTCTTAATCCCCAAATCCAAATAAAGGGTTGAATGCTCCTGTTTCCCAACAGAGAGAAAGGGAAAGAATGATATAGTGTTCTGGGTTACTGATGTCAGGCCAGGTTTGTCTTTAAGAGTCTGAAGTTTTAGTGATGCTCCGTCTATTGCCCTCAACAGTGATATTCTTTAATTGGGAGTTGTCAATCCAGGGAATGACAGCACTCACACAGCATTTGAGGTAGTCAACATATCTTGGTAGTCATTCCAGAGTCCAGGCAGAGATTCTTATTATACAAGCCAAGTCTCCTGGCTGGAACTGGTGGGTGGGTTCAGGGGTGGGCAATGATAGGATTCCCTTCCCAAGGCCAGTCCATGGCCTGGGGAGCTTCTTGCAAAGTCTACAAGGACTTGAGAAGGAAGAGATTAGACATGTCTGCCAAGGGAATCTCTCAGAGTTTAGGGAGGATGGGAGGTGGTCTCCCAGACATGACTTCTAATGGAGTAAAGCCCCCCTGCCTGGTAAGGCATGTGTTGGGCCCAGAGCAGGAAAAATTAGAGGAGGTTGGCTCACTTTTTACCAGTTTCCAGGACCGACTTGGCCAGTCTCCTTAAGAGTTCTTTTTATCCTTTCTACCCAACCTGAGCTTTGTGGCCTGAATGCACAATGAAATTTCCAATTAATATTTAATACCCTTGTCACATTTTTGAGACACTTTGATTATGAAAGCCAGGCCACTGTCGGACCCCAAAGTTAGGACCCCAAACCTAGGAGTTATTTTCTGAAGAAATTACTTCGTAACTGTTGGAATAGTCTCTGTTCCTGTGGGATAGACCTCCATCCTCCTGAGAAGGTATCTACAAATATCAACAAATATTTATAGAGTAGGCCTAGTTTCAGTGAAGTCCTACTCCCATCCCCCCATGTTGCCTAGCCACATTGACTTGAGCTCATCCCTTGTGGGGTCTTCCTCTCCACTTTGGGGTTACACTTTCAGATGAGTATAGGCAACACATCTTAAAGGCCCTCTTTAATCAGGCTTTCCAATTATGCAAAATAATGCTTGAGTCTGAGGAGCTGAGTAGTTTTCATGGCCCCTAGATATGAGGCGTGATGGGATCTATAACCACTCATCTTCCCAGATTCACAAGAAGGATGAGTCTGCTGTCAACATTCACTGTCCTTGTTCATCCTGTGTGGCCAGTTCTTGCATCACCCAGTCAATCTCTCCAGGGTACATTCTGGTCCAGTAACCTGGGCTCCAGTAGGACTACCAAGAGTTGGAGAGGCCTAGGTAGTTCTATAGCTACTTTCTGGGTGGACAAGTCAGTCTCTCTGTTGCCTCTGACGTCTGAGGAATCCCCTTCTTAGCTAACCAAATACTTTCTCATATAGCTAAGATTTCTTCTCTACATTTCTTTTGCTGCTGAGATTAGCAATCCTCTTTTCCTGTATAGAGCCCTCATGGACATGGGCCATGTTGAAAGCATATGGGTTATCAGCATACATGATAAAAAAGCCTTGGCTTTCTCCCAGTGGACTGCTTAGGTCAAAGATAAAAGCTCTCTCGTTGAGCTGATGTCCCCATGCTCAAAGGCTGTGCCCAGACAGTTTTATCTTGGGTCACCACCACTGCACTTGCATATCTTATCTAGTCATGGATGAAACTATTCACATCCGTGCACAATACCCTGTCTGGTGTCTCCAATAGAACATCTGTTAGATCAGGCCAGAGAGACTGGATCAGGCCAGTCACCTCAAGATGATGCACGGGTTCTGTAGGGTCAGTGTCTTGAAGAAGACTGGCAGGGTTGAGGGCTGACATGTTATACAATAGTTGATCCAGACTAGGGCTTGGTGTTGGGTGCTCCTTAATTCATCCACATACAAATAGAAAGGCTTAGTAATGGTTGCAAAGAGTAAGACCAAGGCAGATACCAGGACCCCTTTCAAGGCTTTGAAGTCCTTCTGCTAGATCCTAGTCCGTTCCAAAGGCTGAATACCCTAGAGAGGCTTTACTATCTCAGCAAATCCCGTCACCCATAGCTGGCAGCATCCGATGCCACCAGGAATTCTTGTATTTTTCTTTGCAATGTGTGAGTGGGGATTTTCAGGATGGCTAAAATACAGTTATGGGAAAGCTTTTGCTTTACTTCTTCTAGGTTGTAGTCATCATATGTGACCCGACAGATTCATAACTGAGCATATATGGCTGAGACTTTACTCTAGGGCTTGGAGGTTTCTCAAAGGCCTTCTGTTGACTGTCTGTTCCTTCTCAGTGGTTGAAGCTATGATGAGGTCATCTACATACTTGATAATGGTACTTTGTTGTTGTTGGTTTTTGTTTTTGTTTTTTCTAAATTCTAACAGATTGGCACTCAGGCCTTCTTCGAATAATATTGGTGAGTTTTTGAACCCTTTCAGCAACCAACCAAGTCTATGTTAGTTGGATAGTATATGCAGACCCAGGAGGCCTGTCCATTCAAAGACAAATGTGGGTTGACTGATCAGGGGCAGCAGGAGGTAGATGAAAGCATCTTTTTAATTTCAGATCTGTAAATCTACCTTTGGAGAGCAGGCAACACGCTTAGGAGGTGTAAGGGATTGATGCTCTTGGACAGACATTTTTTTCTCCATTGATTGATTTCTTTAAATCCTGTATTACTGGTAAGTTTCAAATTTGGGGCTTCAGGACAAGGGAGTAAGGAACTGTTCCACTGGGGAGTGTCAGAGGACAAGAATTCCTGACACCCTTAATAGGATGATGTGTTTATTGATCCCTTGCTTGACCCTTTGAACAATGGGATATTGTTTGACCAGTCCTAGTATTGGAAAACATAATAACTGAACTGTGTTATAATTATTATATACTATTATTATTATTATTAATTAGCAGCAGCAGCAGCAGTGTGTGTGTTGCTAAGCCTGGTTGGTGGTTGGTTCCCTTGGTCAAAAAAAAACAAAAAACCAGGGTACCTTGTTTCTAGTTCCTACAAGCAGTCTGGGGGTTGCTTTTCCATTCTTTATAGCAGAGTCTTCATGTAAGAGATGCTCCTTGGAGAGAAGACAGATGACCAGAGTGTTAGTAGGGTTGGCCTGAGTCCAGAGTTAGACTAGTTGAGTTCTCTCTGATGAAGATGGTGGCTCTGAACTTTTAAGTCCTTTCCTATCAATGGGTATGGGCAGTAGTCCAGCATAACTACAAAGAATGAAGTACAGTTCCTTTTCCTATGTCTCTGGTTAGGGGGTTTGTCCACAGGAAATGGGTAATGTGACCTGTTGCTCTCTGGACTCCTAGTTCTCCTGGAGGTGAGGGATCTAAGGAGTTCTATGGAAACAGGGTAGACTTCTCTGGGGTCAATTAGGAAGTTAGAAGTTTTGTCTCCTAGTCTTACACTCATCCTGGACTCCTGAGGTCTAATTCATATGGAGCCTGACCACATCAAATCTTCATCCAACTGTAGGATTGGACAGCTCTTCTCTCCATTTGAGCTAGGATATTCATTCTTCCAGTGACTCTTCTGGTTACAATCGGCACACTGGTCCATTTCCAGACCTCTCCTTTTTCTTTCTTTGGGTTTAATTCCCTATTTCCTCTCTTGTCTGTCCCCTAAGGGCAGTGATCACCATATGGGAGAGATTTTCCCCCTGTCTTTGTCTTCAGCTGAACTTTTCCTATTGTAAGCTTTCTGGGCAATTTTCAAAAGTAGAGACCTATTCATCCTTTCAAATCCCTCTAACTTCTGGGGCATTCTTCTTATTTGGGGGGCTGACTGCATGGTGAAGGCATTATCATTGTCTCGCAGATTTTCAAGAGCATGTACCTCACACAGTGTTTCCAGAAACCCAGCTTGCAATTCATCAGGGCCCCTGCATTGCATGAATCACCTTGGACAAGTTAGTAGGTTTCTGGCTGCTGCTCTTAGATCCCCCTAGCTATGTTCGGTGAAAGGTGTCCAATGTCCTTTCACCTTTGTTGGTGTTAGGATCTCAGTTGGTCAGGTGGACAGGAAGTTTCACTCTATCTGGCACCGTGTCTGGCACTGTCCCGCTGCCCAGCCCCAGAGCCAAATTTTTACTTTCCAACTGGATTTAGTCTTGCTCATTGGTCATAAACAGGGTGGCCAGAGGAGCTGCTGACAATCATTCCAAGTTGACTGGTTTGTGTAGAAAACAGTCTCCAATAGATTGATAAGGGCCTGTGGCTTCTCTGAAAAGGGAGGGTTTTGAGTCTTCCAATATAGCCTCTGGTGGAGGAGACATATACCAGACATGGGGGGCAGGGACAACTTTCTTCTCCCTCTTCTTCCCCTTGTCCATAATGAGGCCCCAGGACCCCACCCCATGGGAGACAATGGTCCTGCAGCCTCAGACCATGTCTGCTCTCCTCCCCATAGGCAGAATTGCTCATCGTGTACAGGGAGAGAAAGAACCAAATGTAATAGAGCCAGCTTCTTGGCCTTCCCTATGAGGAGAATGATTTCCTCTGGCCGGTCTTGAGTTTCCCCTTGGTCTAGCAGTAGCATAAGGAGGTGAAATGTCCATCTCCTCAGACAGAGCAAGGAGAACCTGAGGTACTTTTTGTTTCTCTGAGTGTTCTGGCCAGACCAAAAGAACCGTGTCTCCCAGTTGAAGAACACAAGTTTTCAACAATGGGGTTGGGTTCATGATGGAGACAAGTCAATGGTCAGCATAAGGGAACTGATTGTGGTGATTGAGAGAGCCGATCACAACATTTCCGGCTGTTTTGATCCCTCAGGAAGCCATCTCACTTCAAGAGAACCCTGAAAGTCCACAAAGAGTGCATAATCTTCTGGGGGAGAAATGAAGACCATAACTGTCCCCATCCAAGAAGCACACTCAATAATTTTAACAAACACTTTAGAAGGGCATCGCACATTCCCTCAGACAAGGTCAAGTGACAGACCGATTTAGACAGACAGACAGACAGACAGACAGTGCAGACAAAGACACAGCAACAACCAAACATCACAGGTTGTCACCCAGTATCCTTCCATCCAACAGACCAGGGGACTCTGGTAATGACTCAGACAGAGCCTGGGAATGGGATCAACAGTCACATCTGACCACCGTTCTTGTGTGCTAATCAGGTGGCACTTTCCACAGAGCAAACTTAACCTCAAACCAGATCAATTTTGAATTGATACTTTGGGTGGCAGTATCAAGTTGCCTCTGGAGCACTTGACAGCCATCTGGCAGAAGGGCCCTGGAAAGCAAAATGTGCACCCAGGAGTCCTTTTCAGCTGGTATATTCTTCACAACTACTGGGGGGGGGGTCCTGAGGCCTTACATGTCAGGGTCTAGTCTCGGGGGTCTCAATAATACCTCTAAAATGTTACATGGAACCTACCAGAGATGACCTCTCAAACACAGTTTATAGACAATTCAAAGCCTTTATTTCAGCTGGATGGGACTATACTCAGGTGTTCAGGATCCAATGGCAGCACCAAGTGTTTAAAGTAGGGGCTTTTGAAGACAAAATCCACAACCTTGTATTTCACTTGGCAGCTGTAGCAGGAGGTTCCACAGCAGACAGCTTAAAAGAAGCTAAGATAAACAGTTAATTGGTGGTGGTGGGGTAGAGGATTTCCGTATAAGCAGGCAGCTTAACATAAGATAAGCAGTTATGTGGTTGTTGGGGGGGCCAGTTGCGTGTAAGCAGGCAGTTTAACAGAAGTTAAAACAAGCAGTTAGTTGGTTGGGGAGGGATTCTATGTAAGCAGGCAGTTTAACAAAAGTTAAGATAAACGGTTGGTGTGTAGGATGGGATTCTGTGCAAGCAGACAGCTTAACAGAACTAAGATAAGCTAGCTGGGGTGACTTGACCTTGGGTCAGTCATAAGACTGCATTCCTTATTAAAAATTCTATTACAGAGCACTATGCTATTTCATGCTGGCAGCCTCCTGACCCTTGCATTGCCGCATGTGCAGACTGCATCATTTCCTCTTGTGCCTGGCTTGATCTTCTGGCTCGTTCATGGTATCCTTAGGAGCCACAGGATGTACCACATACATCTACCACAATTTAAGTGTGGTGAGCTACCTCATGTGGGTTTGTGTACACTCCAAGATGCTCAACAAGGATGATGTCACCCAGTGTACTGCTAAGCAGTGCTTGAGTGGCACTTAAAGCTTGCTAAGAGGGGAGAACTTTAAAGTTGTCTTGGGGCTGCAGAAATGGCTGTCACTAAGAGCACTATCCAGGGAACCCGAGTAAAAAATATTGGATGTGGCTGTAGATCTGCCTGCGACCCTGGTTTCCTGTGGATGGAGACAGGAATAAACCGGGTGCTTTCTGGTTATCAGCCTAAGTTCAGCTCAAGAGCCTCTTTCACAGGAAGAGTGATGGATCAGGACACTTTATACCCTCCTCTGACTTCTCTATGCATGCAGGCAAGTCTACGTATGTGCACGCACACATGCACACAGACATGCCATCCTTACAAACACACCCATGAAAACACATATCCAGAAACTAATAGAAAAGAGTGGTCCTCAGAAATGATGTATTCAGCTGTGCAGATGCCGATCAGCCTGATTTATCTATTCCACAATATGTACAAGTCAACAAGCCTCATCTTTGGCACCATACGTACATTTTTATTTCTTAGTCTAGAGATATTCACTCTACTATAGGGGTATTAAAAATAATTGACAAGCTTTGGAGTATAACTAGTGTACCCTGCTATATTCAACTGAGGTCAGCTCATTCTGGTGGCATTCTGTAGTCTGTGTTGTACTTACCCCATGGTATACTATATCCATGTGTATCTGGGAATTATGCCCTTTTGGAATATTATAAAACAGTAATGTTACTGTTACCTGAAGTTTAACTTGCCAGTGTTTCTGAGTGTTTCCATTTGTAAATTTCCCACCTCTCAGTGTTCTTATCTCAGATCATCAGTGATTTAGAAAGACTCCGAGAACCTTCCCTTGGTGTGGTCATGACTCCAAACCCTTTACCTTCCAAATAGCTGAGGACTCACCCAGGCCACCCCGACGTCTGGATTGAGTAAAAGCAGGCCTGCATGTATAAAGGAACAACACATTAGCCAAAGCTATGGTTAATAAAGCACAAGTGTGTGTTTGGACTGGGCAGTTACAAACTGTGGCAGGATAGTGAGGGTGATTTATGGAAGTGTGTGGGAAAACCCTCTTCCCCAGTCTGCACTGTTTATATGACTCCTGTAGGGATGGAGGAGAAGCAGGTATGCTTACAGAGGCCAGGGTAGGTGTGAGACTTCTGTGGTCAAACCCTGGAGAGAAGGCAGGGCTACCCAAGCACAGTTCATTTTCTCTGACCCTTTGACATGCTTCAGTGAAGTGTGGCTCAACATCAGAATCTGTATGTAATGTAAGAATTTTAAATATTTCTCAAGGGCTAACAGGAAAGAAAAATAGTATTTCATGTCCTTTCAGGTACTGTAGAGACATGCTACAGTCGATTGTTATCATAATTCTTTCAGACTTACCAGTATTAATTTCATAGTTTTTATTGGAAGTCTCAATATTCATAATCTCAGTAGGAGTGCTTCCCTCTGTCTCAAGGATCTAAGGGTTCTGACTTTGAAGCTTTCTGAGCTTCAGTTTGGAAGATCCAACCAAACTGTGCAGTAGTAATTTCTGCAGTGGTGAATATGGGGGTGAGTTGTACCCCCCAAAGAGGGCCCAATGCATGAGTGTTGACTGAACTTGGAAGTGTTTGTAGGCATAAAGAGGTTCTCTCAAGATTGGGCTAGCCAAAGTCATGGGAAATGTGATTCTGTAAAGACTGGGCTCCTGCATAGACTTGACCTTGGTGCATCAAATCTCTGCAGGATTAGGTGCATCCCCTCTCAGTGAGGCCAGACAAGGCAGCCCTCTGCTACATATGTGCTGGGGACCTCAGTCGAGCTCATTGTTTGGTCTTTGGTTGGTGGCCCAGTCTCTGAGAGCTCCCAGAGTCTGTTGGTTTTCCTGTGGGGTTCTGTTGAATATGCTTTGTTGGGCTGTTGTGTATGTGTGTGTGGGTCTTGTTGGGTTGAATTATGAGTCCTGCATCTGTCAAGGCTCAGGGAGGAAAAGGCATGGGAATTTGACTGTGTTCACTCCACGCAGCACCAGGTGGACATCGGGCTGTGAGAAGCCACAGGGCTCCACTCCAGGGGTGGGGGAGAACAGTCTGGGGTCCCATGGGGGCCAGAGCTCTTGGTTTGGGGATCCCTGCCTCACCAAGAACCAACTGGTCTCAAGCTCTTGGGGGGGGCATACGGGCTGGTTTGACCCACAGCTGAAGGGAAGAGGGGGATGAGCTCTGGTGGTGTCCCACAGGGAGGGGGCTCTTGGTCAAGGTGACTCACTTGACTGGGTCATGGCTGGGTCTCCATGGCTGGAATGTAGAGAGGTTGTCAGTGGGAGATTAGAAGGCCACTCAGTAGTTGAAGACCTTCTCCATGGTTCCCCATGATTCCATGGTTCCCCATGGAGAGCCCCAAAGAAGAGAGGTAGTCCAGGTCTTAAGATATGTATTGTCATGACTGAAAGTGGATGAAGCTATACCCCCTAATCTCAGGGTGGGCCTGAGGTTAAATACCTTTTGCAAGGAGGAGGGTCTAGAAAGGAATACTTAATTGGCTACACCCTCTGGCCTCTAGGTATCTCATGAATATGGAGATGTCTTGAGGCTCTGTGGCCTGTGTCACGCCCTCTACCTGTGCTACGTGACCTTTGACCACAAACCTCTCTTTGGGAGGGGCTGTAGAGGGCTGTAGCTATTTGAAATGAGCCAACGGTCCAGGAGCAAGGCCGAATTCCTCCTGTCCCTGAAGGGCCTCCAGGGTTCAAGGCCTATTCTCACAGCCCACCACCCAACAATGCTTGGCCTAGAGAGTGCCACTATTAGGAGGTATGTTCTTGTTGGAGGAAGTGTGTCACTGAGGAGGTGGTCTTTGAGATCCTCCCTCCTCCTAACTAAGATAAGCTGCCTGTGAGATTCAGTCTTCTCTTGTTTTCCTTTGGAATAGGATGTAGAATTCTCACTGCCATGGCTGCCTAAACAGTGCCATGCTCATGCCTTGATGATAATAGACTGAACTTCTAAACCTGTAAGCCACCCCCAGTTAAATGTTGTCCTTTATAAGAGTTCCCTTGGTCATGGTGTCTCTTTATAACAATGAAACCATAACTAAGATAAATGCCTATTTCCTTCAGGGCCTTCAATTCTTACCCCAACTCTTCCATAAGGGATGAGGGTGTGTGTGTGTATGTATGTATATGTGTGTATGTGTGTATACGTGTGTGTATGTGTGCATGTGTATGTGTGTGTATGTGTATATGTGTGTGTATGTATGTGTCTGTATATGTGTATGTATGTGTGTTATATGTGTGTATATGTGTGCATGTGTATGTGTGTGTGTGTGTGTAGTGTATTGCACATAAGTGCGGGCCTGTGGTGACTAGAAGAGTGTTGTGAGTCTCCTGAAGCTGATGGTACATGTGGTTTGAGCTGCTTGATATGGGTTCTTTGACCTAAACTCAGATCCTCTAGAAGTGCAGCAAGTGCTGTTTACAACTGAGCTATCTCTCCAGCCCCAGGACAGAGTTCCTTTAGTTTTTAAAAGACTCTCATGCCATACTGTATGTGTGCATGTTATTATATATTCTATGAAGCCCTCGAGCTTTATAAGCAGCCCAGTTTGCTTCTCAAAGTGTGATGGGGGCCCAGATGCTTTTGTTGACTGATAGACCTTAGCATCGCCAATAAACTGTAGGATTGTGATCACATCAACATCCTTCCAAATTTTCCTTCAACAGTACAATCTTTTGTTTTGTATTTCTGTTGGGAGACTTTTGGCCACTGTCAAAGCAGTCTTCAGTTGCTCAGAGCATAATATGGGACTACCCAAACACATCGCTTCCAGTGGTAAATTGCAGTTAGATTGAGACAGGCAGGGAGGAGCACAGGAGCCATCTGAATGCTTGAGGAAAGTCTAGGTCCCTCAGGCAGCTTGCAGGGCAGGTCCCTGCAGCTGTGTGTCATCATGTTAAATACCACAGCAGGCGCAGCGGACCCCTCTGCTCACCACCAATCAAACCTGGACCAGTGCTCTTCAGGACCACAGACATTCTCCATGGTGTTAAAGCTGCTTTCCACATTGTCTCCATGTGACAAGTGCCAGAGCCTAAGCTTCCCAGTAGCTGAGAGCACACAGGTGAGAGAGGAGAGATTGAAAGGCAGTGCTTATATTTTATATAATCATCATTTCTGAGGTGATCTTGGAAGCTTATTCTCAAGAACCCAAGTTCAGAAATCATTTGAATGTATGAAGTCATATCAAACCATTTTACTCCAAACTCCAAACTCCTGAGTTAACTCACACAATTCATGGCTGGTCTATTTGTTTTGTTTTATGTAATCAGTCTATTTATTTATTTTTAGAATTTTCTGTATGTTTTTACAAACATTATTATTTTTGTTCATATTTCTTAATCCTCCCCCAACTCTTCTCAGATCCTTCTCATCTCCAAGGTTAAGACAAACAAACAAACAGAAGGGCAAAAATAAATAAATAAAAATAAATAAATAAATAAATAAACCTTTAAAAAGTGTACACACACAAAAATGGAGGGTTTTTTTTAAAATTTGTGTTGGCCAACTATTTCTGGGCATGGTGCTTGCCCAGTACGGTTGGTATGTGCATGGATAGCCCATTGGAGAAAGCCGATTCTCACTCTCCCAGCAGATGGCATTTGTAAATAGCTTCTTGGTTAAGGGTAGGACTTTGTGTCCACTTCTCCATCTCAGTCTGAGCTGCAGGGTCTGGGTTTTGAGCTCTCACATACGGTTGGTCCCTGGCTCCATCATTGCTCTTCCTCTCTTGGCATCTATCCCTCTCAGCTGTCATCCACTTTCATCTATGCCTGTCTGGAGTTCTTATCCCCATGTCGGATGCTTTAACTTCATGTCTGACATGAGAAAGCAATGCTGACCATTAGCTGGCACAGGCGACAGAGTGAGTTTGACATGTAAAGGGACTCTGACTTCTAACAAATCCAAACAATAAAAATGATAGACAAGTCTGTGAAAAAAAAAAACTTATTTAATTGCTCACATGGGGCTAGAACCACAGAGCACTGACCTGTCCAGTTTATCCCTGGTCTTGATCTCTCCACATTTCAGCAGCTCTGGTAGGGCATGTGCATTTGGTGAAGAAGCAAATGAAAAGGATGACAACCGCCCATGAGAGAATACCCTCTCCCTTGCTGGGATTAAAATAAGCCAGTGGACTATTCTCTGTCATGCTCCATTTTTGAAGGCTTGGCTTGTGCACAAGGCCAGAAGACTTGGTCTTGCCACACTGAGTATTCATCATGTGTCAAACACATCTGTCCTTGTAAAATAACTTTTATCCCTCTGTAGTAATTGTCTCAAAGGCTTACTGCCTCCATCTGCTAATCCAAGCAGAGACCTGGAAGCTTCTAGCCTCTGTATGATCTAAACTAGACCTAGATTTTGGGACTTACTGCTGAATAAAATTATCCTTTCTAGTTCTTTCTGAACTCTTGCTGGCTGGTCAACTCAACTGTTCTATCTCAACTCCTCTCCGTGCTGACTAAATCAATCTGGCTCCTTTCAGTTTCTTAGTGAATTCCTCTGCTTGGCCTCAAACTAACTCTGGCAATCTGTCCTAATCTTCTGGCTCCTTCTCATGCTCTGGCTCATTCTGCCTTCACCTCGGTCTAATTTGTTCTCTTTGTGTCACCTGTCTCTGTATAATTGTCTCAGTTAAATTGCTTCCTTCTCTCTATGCATTGTCTGTTAAGTAGCTTCCCTTTCCTCTCTCTTCTCATGAGAGTTGGGCATATCCTATTCTGTCAAATCTTCCTCTGATTCATCACTTTGTCTACCACTCAATTAGACAGCATGTTCAAACATGGGTGTTTTCTTCTGTAAACTAACTTTACTTTCATCATTTGGGTAAAAGTGTATACTAAGGGTGTGTCTGTATTCCAGCCAAAAGGATTATGGGTGTGTGCTAATGGCTGAGCCATATTGCAACTAGAAGTGTTTATTGTCTGTAAACAACTCAATTGTGGGGGTCACAGTGTGATCAAATATCCTGTAACATGTTCTTCTGACAGGCTGGCGTCTCCTGAACAAATGGAGCTAATGTCCAAGGAGGCTGAGTGCCAATGGCCAGCGGGACCTTTCCCCTGGCCTGTTCCCTTATGGGAGAACAGGCTTCCAAATGCAGAGTCAGCAGCAAGTGCTCACGAGGTCCCTCAGCTTTGGGCCTGTAAAGGGGTGACTCAAGAGGCCCGAGTCTCCAGTGGTATAGCTCCTTTTGGAACCTCCTCAGAACGACAGTTGAGAAGAGTTGTTTACCTGTGCTTCTCTGAGTTCTCTATCATGGAGCTCTGGCTTTCCCTGAGGCCATAAGCAGCATCCCAAGAGTGCTGGAATCAATTGAACTTAACAGAAAATCTATCCGAGTTCAATGAAGCAGAAAGCATGTGCTCAGATCTCAAGAGCAAGTACCCCATTGTGTGATCCAAAGAGCCCAGTGAGGGTCTGCTGGCTCTCATCAGGTTCAGGGACTTCTCTGCCCACTGGCTCCCAGATATTTAAATGCTTACCAATATTCACAGAACTCTGCAGTGGATTAACTGTGTTAAGTTGGTCTTTCTCTTAGATTATACTTCCCTAGAGAGTGGGTTTGAAATAACACTGTCGTGTGGAGTCATACTGAATGTATTTGGTTCATGGTAACATGAGGCTGGAAATGATCTGAATATATACGTAAGTACACAAACATTGACAGCAATTCTTTCATACTGAATGTGAAATGACTATGTATCTTACAAATAAAGATCTTCAAGTGAAGGTCTATGTTGGCCTGGTAAGTGGTTGATTTTTTCATTGTGAACCAGTATCTAGGAAGAAGCTGCTTAAGAGGGTGGGTTGGGGAGAATGTGTCTTAGCTTAGAGCTTCAGAGGGAGCAGTCTGTCATGAGGTCCAGATCTGGTAGTGGATCTGCTGGCTGGAACGAAGGCCTATTTTCATTTCTCCTGCATCCTGACAGCAGGTCTTGGGTTCAGTAGTGAGAATACTCCTCTCCACAGAGCAGTTTCCTTCTGCTAAAGAAATCTGACTTCTGAGTTGCTCAATGGTGAGCAGTCTAGAAACAGTTGTCCACAAACCCAGCCTATCACAATACCACCTGTGTCTTCCATCTTGCTCTGTCCTGATGTCCTGCTCCATCCTGATCACTCCTGGAACCCTAGTGACGGCCACCATTGTGTTAGGCTGTGTTGATAGAGTTGTCTGTCACATAAGAGTTTTCGTTGGTTTCTATAACAGGGTTCCACCATTTTAGCAAATAATCTATGATAAATACAAAATCCTGACACCCTTGTCCTTAAGACCTCTGAGCGACTCTGACTGCATACTAACAGTAACTGTCAGATCGCTAAGGAGCTGACTTCTATAGGTCCATAGTTTGCCATTTCTTTTTGCTGCTGTCTGTGCAGCTTCTACCGAGTCTCTCTGATCACAGGGCCTATGTATGTATGGCACCAGTTGTCCAGAAAGCTCCAACTTGGCTCCTAAATAGATTCATATGCAGATGCTACCAAAAAACACCTGGCTGAAGACGTTTTCTCTGTTCTCAGGTGGCTAATCTTCACGTCACAAGCCCATCACACTTCTGCTGTATCCATCCTGAATGTGTTTAAATTAACTCCCAACTCCAATGTGTGCAAGAGAGACAGAGATACAAAGAGACAGAAAGACAGACAGAAGGATAATAGAGGATAGGCAGAGACATAGGCAGACATTATTTGTGTAGCATCTGCCTCTCCCACTACACTGGATACTGGTACAATGCATATTAGCAATTAGTATTATATTTGTGGAATGAATGAATATTTAAACTGAACAAAAATCTGGAAATTACTGGAAACCAAAGCCTAAAAACCAGAGCTATAGTTCTAAGCGTTAAATATCAATGATGCAGTTTCTAGCTGTAGGTCTGAGGTAGAATCTGTTTATTTAACTTTTTTTGATTTCATTACACTGAAAAAAAATACAGATATACACATGTGTATACACCCACACACACACACACAAACTCTGTAAGTGAGCAAAGAAGGTAAATTTTAGAGTAGATTTCTGTGAAGAACAGTGCATACACTCATAGGAGATGGTCCTGTCATATAGTTATTTCTTTCAGTTGCTTAGTATTCTAGTATACCATAAGATAGATGTGTGTGTGTGTGTGTGAGTGTGCACACACGTGCGCTATCACTACTGAAAACTTACAGTAACTTGTACAATATTCTGAAAACAATTGAATTATCTAAGCAGTCATCAACAATGTTCATTATTGAACAGATACAATTGGGTCTTTTAAGAACTGTGAATTTTATGTAAACATAAGCCTTAATACCAGTGTGACGGTGTTACATAGAGATGTTTGCCTGCAAACCCGAGTTGAGCGCTTAGACCCACGTAAAGACAGAAGGAGAGAATAAGCTCCAGAGTCCTTCCTCACCTCAGTATGCATGACCCCATCCCTCACTCTCCATTCACACACACAATGATAAAAAATGATTTTTACATTGTTAGAAAATGGTCAGCAGTATTACAGCTTATTGGATTGATATTAATGTATATAAGTAAGTTCTTTCTTTGTTATATATGGCTTCCCAAAGTCGAGGGAAGGAAGAACCTGATATGATATGATCTGATATGATATATCTGATATGAGAGATTTTTACTTCATGTTTAAAAATAATATGGCATACTTTTGACCTTGTTGAAATTATTCATTTTTTTTAATGGGAAAAATTTTAGAATTCTGGTTATATGTAATTCTAGAAAGTTCTCACACTATCTTATTTTTAAGAAATTAAAAATACTTCATTGGTAGAGAGGTTAGATAGCATGCTTGCTTTATTTCTTAATAAGAAGTAATTCCACAATTCCATGTGTGCTTTTTCGCATGTGACCACCTTACCATTTATTAGAAGACATACTGCATACAGTTTCACTGCCTTGATGGGCAACCCATTAACAAGCGTTTCCTCTTCTGCTCAAATGGCAGTGTCATTTTCAAGACTGAACGTGTGGCAGGGATATCGTCCCTAAGAACTTAGCCAACTCAAATCTAAAAGAGGCCCTGTGAGAACCCCTCCCTCGAAAACTCACATCCGGAGATGTAAAGACAATACCTTGCAAGGTGCTGTTCCTGACACACATGGGAATTGTGAACTAGAAACAGTGTCTGATTAAAGAATTTACAGGCAGTCAGGTGAAAGTTATGCAGGTGTTAAAGTCATGCATATGAAAGAGTTGCCGATCCCTCAGGAGACCAGGCACTTTCCCACAGGCTCTGAGTGCCAAGATTGTTGTGTGGGTTTCTGTGAAGCTCCAGTAAAGAGACAGGCCATTGTCCTCAGTCATGAAGCATGACAGAGAATGCTGATGTGTGACTCTCAGATTTCATTCAGTAGCATCTACTTTCTTGCCTTTCTTTAGTTCTTCTGTCAATTTTGCTGCTCATCTCCTGGAGTATGTCTCGGTAATACGTCATCTAAACTTTTATGGTTCCTGTGTACATGGAAGTATACCTAGTCTCTTTCATACTTGACTGACAGCATGCCGGGCCTTAAAACTCAAAATGCAACATTGTTTCACTCAGAGATTAAGACCCTGTGCATCTTGTAAACAATCAGATCCCAGGTTAACACCTGCTTCCCTGTGGAGGACAGGCTCTTTCCACACAGCCATTGCTGGTGATATTCCTGTACCTTCTGCATCTTGGTGTTGTACCTGACATGTGCAGCTTTATTCCTTCTCTACGTGTATTTTCCTCTTGTTCTGAGACACATATACCTTTTCTTTGGTGATGTTCTTTATTCTTCATTGTGAAGATGGTCTTGCATGGCTCTGTGGCTCTGGCATTGTCTCGTCCACCTCCCGACCATTTGGTGCTGTTTGCTTATTCTTTTGTTTATTGTGGAAAACACCTGTGCTTTTTAAGTTTACTCATTTCTATTCATTTTAATTTTTTTCATCCTACAATAATACTTAAAATTATTCTGTCCTTTTGTTCTTATGATTTTTTTCATAAACTTATTTTATAAGCGCCACACATTCTACATTGCAAATATGGTTGAGTTTATATAAAATATTCTGAAGATCTCGACTTTTAGATCAATAAATTCCAGGATGGCTTAGTTCTCTCTTGGCTTATCACTCTGTAGACTTTGCTCAGAAATTTAACAGTCTCTAGCTACCTATTGTACTTCAGAATGAGGCAGTGGAAAAGCTGTCTCAAAACTCAGGTACATATGTGTGGCTAATTCTGACCTAGCTCTGAAAGTAATAGTTGATGAACCTAGATGACATTATATTAGCTGAACACAGAGACACAAACACCCGATGAGTTCAGTCACATGCGGAATGTAAAATAGCTCAACTCATAGAAGCATAAGAGTGTCATGGTGGTTACCAGAAAAAGGGAGTGGTAGGCAGGGAAAAGGGAGACATTGGGCAACGATAAGATATTTCTGTTGTGAAAGTAATTTCTGCCACTGTACTGCCCAGCATGGTCACTGTCATCAATAATAATGTGTATTTTCAAAAACTACAGAAGACTAACTGTCCTCAGCAGAGTCAACTGATAAACCCCGAGGTGGTGTAATGTCTGCTCCAAAGCTCCATAGTGCATCCCATAATATACACAAATGGAAGTAAAGTTCATCTTTAAGAATAAAATATTTTAAGTTCAAAAAAATAAAAATAGCTCTTGAGTTGGATGCATTTACCTGGGAAATCTGCTAATGTCAAACAAGGAAGCTGTCACTCTCCACTCTGCCATTAGTTTCCTCACTAGCTAGTTGACTTAAATATTTTTGTCATGCTAGACAAGTTCTTGAACAGAGAGATTATTTATTTTTAATACAAGGATAAATAAGAGACCTGGGTTGTCTACTTGTCTGTATACAGACTTTTGTGAGTACTGCTTTCTCTGTCTTGCTCCTTACTGTCACACCCCCTCCCCTGTGGTAACCAGTGTCCCCTCTGGGAGTTTACTCTCTACATACACATCCTCTAGCTTCACCAGGCCTGCATTTCCATCGGCACCACCACTTGGCGACTCAGGAACCAGAACTTCTGAGTACACTGCTGGCCTCTTGTGTTTATTCCTTGGTGTCTACATTCAGAACTTAAAGAAGAGACTTCACTCATTTCAGGGGAACTTTGTGAGGATATAGATCCAAACAAACAATTGCTCTTAAGATAGTAGAATGCCAAACAGGCATACAGTTAGCCTCCCATAACTGCAGACTCTCTATACAAGCAAAGAACCATGCAAAGGTCAAAAATTTGCAGAGACTGTATGTGCAATACACGTGCAGATTTTCCTTGCCATTATTTCTTAATCAGTAAAGTCTAACAATGATTTTATAGCTTTTACCTTAGTGTTTATGACATTTATGGGTGTTTACTATTGAGGGATAAGTGTATTTCATTTACACAGGGTACTGCTCCATTGTATTTAAGAGACTTGACCATCCACGAATTTTGTAGCTTTGGGTTATATCTTGGAGCCAATCCCCCAAGGAAGCAATACTCATTATGTTTCACAGGCTGGCCTTGAACTCATGGTGACCTTCTTGTCTTAGCCTCCAGTATTGGGTTTATAGGTGTTGACTGTCACCATGCATGGCTTCATTAATTGCTCATTTGTTCACTTAAAACATGTACTTGACGTATCCACCAGGTTTCATTTCATTTCCAAGAGAAGACTGGAGTGAGGCTTTGTAGATGGACAGTTATGAACATTTCTATCTAGCAAGATCAAGGTACGATGCCAAGGCCTTACTATTATTGAGGATTATAAAGAAGGCACGAGCAGGATTTGATCCCAAAGAGATGAAGGTCTTGACTGTGTTCCAAATATGACTGTAGCCCTCATACACCTCTCTCCCTATGTCTCCATCTTCGAAAATAGCCCTTGTCCTGTCCTGGGGCTCAGATCAACACCCTGTGCAGGGATGTGCTTCTTTGCTTCCTTTATCCTGGACATTCCTTTGATGTAGTCTTTGATTGTGCCATTGAAATAGATTCATAAGCCAATGTGATGTTCCCACCAATAGGGAGCTGACTTTGCCTCCGTAGTAGCCACCTGTATAATCTCACGTGGCACACATTCTTTGCTAGCTACACTTTCCATTTTTATTCCTTTTATCTTCTTTCTCCCCAACTTTTTCTCCAGGCTATATATTTTTTTATGTTGCCTTCTGTAATTTGGGAGCAATATATCCTATTGTGAGTCTATTAGTGGTTACTTTTGGGTTTTAAAATATATTTATACACCTAAGATATAATTCCCTTCCCTAATAAAAATGCAGAAGAAATCACTATCCATCGTCTTTTTTGTGAAATGGACCCTTGACCGTGTTTTCGTACCCTCTTGACCTACTTCAAACTCTTTGTCAGTAAGAAACAGCTGCCATAATCATTTATAATTTCTTAATGATGACAAATATATTAAACTACTTTATCAGAGAAACAAGTTTAGCCCACTTTATTTCACTGTAATACAACATTGCCCTCAATACGAGCTTAGTAATTGTTAGCTAAAGATGGGGAAGAGGGGGTGGGGAGTATATAGGTTCATCTACAGCATGAGGCATCTTGAAGGAGTACCTGCTCTTGGTCCTTAACTCTTTGGGATTACAGTTTAGTATTAAAAGAAATATTATGGGTGATTTTTAAGTATATTTATGCAGGACAGTAGGGTCTGATATTATTAGGAATTACAAGAACACCCTAAACAAAGATCATTCTAAGGTTCTGGTTCAATTTTCTAGCAAGCAAGGACTCTTTAAGGGGAAGTAATTTTATTAAAGACATGGAAATATACAGTTAAATAATTTTTAGCAAAGCATACTGATAATAAGGTAGCTTGCTTCTCACACTTCTGAAGTGTGTTTTAACCATTCCACCTGTTCTCTTAACGTGAATTTGCATTGGGTTCTGGCCATTCTGTGGCAAGAGTGAATGAGTTAAATGGTTCTTTGTGCCCATGCGTGTGCATGTCTGAGTATCTTCACCACCACAGGAGATGCACGGAGGTGGAGAGATCCAGCTATGCCTTTGCTCTTTGTGGGTAATAAAAATTACCCACTTTCCCACAGATGTCAAATCTGGCAGGTTTCCATAGAAAATTTGGATTGAATGTCAACTACCCAAATTATTTTAGTGTCTGCTGAAGTGTGCACTTGGCAGGGACTTCAGCAGGAAAATGGGAAATGGGTTTGAAAACATTAATAATATCTGAATACAACTCCTTAAGCTGATTGTTCACTGGAAGGGCCGAGGCACACATTGTCCTGCAGACTGGAGCCCTCCAAGGATTCCAGGTGGGCACATTGTTACTGTTTCAAATATAGAAGTGGGAGAGGAGCACGGGAGGAGACCTGAATTGCATTCAGCTTGGATGATTTAGTTTGTCTAACAACTAAACAAAGCCTCAACAGCAATTACCACACTTGCAGTGAAACTGGATTGGCCATCACTGATTTGTAGAAAGACAGATTTGGTCAAGCCTTGTGCTGTGGTTTGGTAAGAAGCCCTAAGCTCTTGCTATGATGTTGACCTTCAGTCAGGAACCTGGAGGCAGGAACCAAAGTGGGGGTTGGGGGGGCACAGAAGAACACTATTTATTGGCTGGTTCCCCTTGGCTCACACAACTTCTTACTTTTATATACAATCCAGGTCCCTCTACCCAGGGAAGGGTAGCAACACCCATAATGATCTTCCCCATCAATCTTTAAATCAAGAAAATACTCCTACTGACTTGTCTTCCGGCCAATCTGAGGGAGGCATTTTCTTGATTGAGGGTTCTCTTTCCAGATGGCTTCAGCCTGTGTTAAGTTGAAAGCAAAACAAAGAAACAACAACAGTGGTGGTGGCAGCGGTGGCAGCAGGAGCTAGGAGCTTGAACAAGATGACATTGTGAGGACTCTTAACGAAGGAGAAAAAGCAAGGCTCCTTTTTGCCTCAGGAAGCAATTCAGTTTATAGGACAGTCACAGGAAGTGCTTCTGAACAGTGCATGGTCTCAAGGGCTTAATCATCACAGCTAGAAAATTCTTTAAACGTGTCTGTTACAATGTATCAGCTACTCATGTACCCACCCTCCTCCTCTCCCTCACTCTACCCTCCTCCTTTCCCCCACTCCACCCTCTTCCACCCCCCACTTCACCTTCCTCCTCTCCTCCACCCTACCCTCCTCCTTTGCTCCTCTTAACCCTCTTCCCAAGCTGCTTTGCCCTTTCTTCCTCCCAGTTGTCCCTGTGATGCTCCCTGTCCCTACTTCCCCTCAGCACCTCCACCCCTCCTCAGACCCTCTTCTATCCTTCTCTCTACATTTTCTTTAGTACTTATAAAAAAAAAGTAAAAAAAAAAAAAACCCAACCCCCAAACAAAGCAACCAAAACAAAACAAACAAAACAAAACAAAAAACAAGCAAACAAACAAAAACAATAAAGTAAATGTTTCTGAGAGCTTCTATGTCAACCACACCACAAGTGTGATCTTTCTTAGAACTCAAGGTATCTCATAGAGTCTGGTTTTAGGGATCCTGACCTTGAACAAGAGACAGACATCCTCTGTTACAGATCATATACAGGAATGAAGCCGGATTTCCATTCTGGTCATCCCCCTGCCTCAGTGTGCACACTGTATCCCTTCAGTCTTCCACAGGTACATTAGGGAATGAGCACCCGGATATTTCAAGGTAGAAGGGAAGGAGAAAGAAACATATAGCCGGTGTGTGCTGACTGGAGTTTCCAGAAGTAAAATTTCAGCCTAAACATGGAGGATTTGACTTTAAATGGCTTTTCTGACGAGTGTTTTAAAAAATTAGCACATGGCAAATACTGAGTATTTACCCTTGAGTACTGAGCAGCTATTCACTGGTACTAAGCACGCACCCTCAAGTACTGTGCATGTAACCTAATACACATAAGTCTTTGTGCTGGATAGTTTTGACAACTTGACACAAGCTGAAGTCATCTGCGAGGACAGAACCTTCAAAGAAGAAAATGTCTCCATAAGACCTGGCTGGAGGCAAGCCTGTAGGGTATTTTCTTACTAGTGATAGAAAGAGGGCCCAGCCCATTGTGGGTGGGGCCATCCTTTGGCCGGTGGTCCTGGCTTCTATAAGAAAGCAGTCTGAGCAAGCCATGGGGAGCAAGCCTGTAAGCAGCACCCCTCCATGTCCTCTGCATCAGCTCCTGCCTCCAGGTTCCTGCCCTGTGTTTGTGAGTTCCTGTTCTGGCTTCCCTCAGTGATGGACTACAACATAGAAGCATAAGGCAATTTAAACCCTTCCCTTCCCAACTTGCTTTTGTCCACGGTGCTTCATCACAGCAACAAAAAGTCTAACTAAGACAGTCTCTCCACTTGGAGGGTGGATAAGAGCATCATCATGATCACATGACAGACCCCGCCCTGAACTCCATATACAAGGCGATGCTGAAAAGGCTTACTGATCCCAGGTGGGAGATGGCTTAGCTATGACATCGGAGAACTCTCAGTGGATTTATCTTAAGTTTTAACATCCAATCTAGTTACAAGTGCCTTATCTTACAATTGTCTGAGACTATTGGCTCCAGTGTTGTCTTAGGGATGTGGACACCATTCATGCAGAAGTCCTTATCAAACCAAAGTTCACTGTGTCACCATCACCTTGGCTTTCCTGCTGCTTCTTATGAAAGAGTCCTTCCTATGCACCATCCCCATCCAATTTCAATGGCTCTGAAGTATTGCGTATAGAGGAACATATTAATTTTGTTTAAATTGTATTTAGTACTTAAGTCCAGCATGAACTATGAAAAACTATACTCATTTTCTCCTTTTGCTTTGTCCTCCTCCCTCATCCCCCTCCTTTCTCCCCCTTTTTCCATCCTCCTCCTTCTCCCTCCTTCCCCTTCTTCCCACTTCCTCCTTCAACATCTCCCTCTCCTCGTCCTCCCCCTACTCCTCCTCTCCCTCCCCTTCCTCTTTTTTCCCTTCATTTTGGTGCTAGGGATTAAACCTAGGACCCCACTGGGGTTAAGCATACACTGTCCCTGAGATACACTCAGCCTAGCTCCTTCTCTGGTCCTCTCTGGCTATGGATAGCTATTTTGATGCTAGCCACCACTTGAAAGGTTGCACTTTTCATCACTGTGAATACAGTGTTTCTGACATGGTCCTTAACTTTCCTTTAAGGGGCTTGTCGTACGTCATGTATGGCAGGTATTGTTTGTACACAGGAATCCATGAGACTATTCAATAACAGAAATGCTCTTCTCTCTTACATAAACATTTTTCTAATCATTGTGAAATGTTCATCAAAAATATCTTTTGGGAACTCGTAGAAGGAAATAAAACTCTTACATCTTCAATCTAATTTTTTGTTTTCACCTTTTCTGCCATCTGGAATATAAATAAAATATAGTTGTCAATTTTACCCCCATTAGGGGTGGGGAGGACGATTGCATGGCAGGTAAAGTTCCTGCCTCACCCTTTCCCAGTGCCTGAACCCACACTGGGCACGTGAGCTTTGTGCCCTCTCTCCCATCTTTCAGGGAGCCACCTGCACTTTCTATATTTAAAACTATAATGACACACACCCTAAACTTGCCTCTAACCACCAGGGATGTTCTTCCTTTCCTTATAAATATTTAAAGCATAGCAGTGATTTTTAATTATTTGGAACTTTCCCTCAATATCTTAACATTTAGAACATGTTATAACATAAAACGGCTCATGTAAATTTATCTCGAAGAGCTACTTCACTGTTTTGCGTTTGACCTTAGAGAGGTGGCACCCAGCGTTAACAAGGAAGGCATGTCTGGAGTCTTATCCGAAAGAAAACTCCTGTGCTTCGCATCTGAAACTTTGAGGCACACGTGTCCAGCTTAGATATATATCCCCAGTGTTCCTTTCCAGCTGACCAGCTTTCCAGTCAGTTCTGAGGAGGGAAACAGTCGTTGATCTACATAATTTTGGGATGGAACGGCCTATTCAGGTGCATATGTTTATGTCATAGCATCTAATGCAGCGTTGTCATAATGTACCCCAGAGTAGTTTGGGGGGATTAAAATAGCTTGGGGCTGACCCCCATGGAGAGGCTTTGGGAAGAAATCTGGAAGTCTACATTTCTAAGTATTTCCCCAAGTGCCTCTGACAGCTCTGGGTGAGGGACTGCACTAAAGAAGTGCTGCCCCAGAAGGGGACTAAAGCTGACCAAAGAAGACTAACATGATTCTCCTTACAGTCACAGCACTCAGATTTTTTTCTGAATGGAGTGAAGAGCACACTCTTTCACTTTTTGGACTCATCGGTGGGGATAATGAACAGAAGAGGTGGCAGACACGGTTGGGGTTGGGTATATAGGCCACTCTTCCCCAAACTGGTGATCCTACCCAACCCTTCTGTGGGTCTGTTTGATCTCTTACCCCACCCCGAAGCAAAAACTGGAATCTGCAGTGCCCGGATTTCACTAATGGAGTTTCTTGTTATCAAATCTGTAAGGGGCGGGGGGCGATGAAAGAGAATGCAGGACAGCTGTGAGAAACGCCAGCTCATTGACACCAACATAACAGTCTCCTGTATTTTGTAAGGAAAATGTAGGTCAGCCTTAAAGCAGAGTCTCGGCTGGAACTCGAAGGGACACTGTCACGTGCAGACACCTGCACTCTACTGTCCTTTTACCTTAATTGATGTTGTCATAATATCTCTCATATCGTTATCACAGTTCATAGAAGGAGTGCTTAGGACACACTTTAAGCGCCTCGGTGGCTCTCGCCTCGGTGGCTCTCACAATTTCTCTTTGACTGCCCCCATCTGGTGGGAGGAGTTCATTTCAACCTCTCAGGATCTAGTACCTTAACCTCATGCTTATGTCTGCTATGCTAATGGTACCTGCGGGCAGTGAGAGATAAAATTTGTAGTCTGACTTTTACCGCCAACTACTGTGGTTCCCACCTTGTTGTGGTGGTGGTTTTGTTTAGTGACTAGAGTTTCCAACATGACCCAATCAAGCAAGTCACTAATAAACAGCCTTGGTGTGATGGATTTGGTATCGCCGCGATTTCTTGACAGATGGGGGATCTAACAGACATGATTTCTGTACTTTCACATTATTGGTGGGAAGGGAGACAGTGCACCCAGAATGCCAGGAGATGGGTTGTTCTTCTAGGGATTTTAGTCTGGCGAGAAGATAAAAGTCCCAACGTCTTTCAGACATTTTTAGGCCATATTTTCAACATATGATTTTGCACTTACAGTTTGAATTAGAAGTCACAGTGCATCAGGATCAACTCAGGGGCCCCCTGATGTCTCTTCACAGGAGAGCCTTCTTCCTCTACTTGCTGTTTTAAGGCAGGTATACAGAAGTGCCAGATGCCCTGCACACGGTGATATACTGGATTAGAGCAATTCCTAAAAATGCTTCCTGGAAATGGTCAAATTCTCTATCTATCCATATTTTGACTGTTCTTATAGTCCTGATAGATGACTCCAATAATTGTCCAAATAGATGGAATCCACCTTTTAAAAAAAAAGATATTCTTTAGAGGGATGTGACTAGAAATGAGGTAATGATTTAGATAGCTTTCAAGTAAAAATACATGTGCTTTTATTTTATCCTCCAGATTTATACTTTATACTCTTTGGCTTTTACATGATAAGCCTTTCAACACTTACAGGATTCACAATTTGTAACATTCAACATTTGGAAAGATACCAATATTATTTTCGACGTGTTCTTTAAATTGCAATTATTTAGCATTTAATCTTCAGATTGCATGTAAGTGTTATTAGTCAGAGTCCCATTGATCTTGATTACCCACTTGAACTTTTTCTGCTCAGATATATATTAAAGAAATAATAATTTAAGTACATGAGATTTTTAATTAATGAAAAATTATTAACTCACAAACATTGGCTATTGAATAGCAAAACTGAATTTTCACACTTTATTTTTTTTATCTTTGAGGTAGAGTTTTGCTATGTAGCCCAGGGTAGCCTGGACCTTGCTCTGTATCAGTGGCTGGTATGCAGGCTGGAATCTCCCTGCTTCAGCCTCCTTAGTGTAGGGCTTACAAACAGGCACTACCACACCCTGTGCCTTTCAGAATTTTTAGCCCACGAGTGAACCAGAGCTTTGTAGATACTGGATAGTCTTGATTCCAGCATTGGCCCTTGCTAACACCGCCACACCATGAGACTTGGTACAGGATAAAGCAGGGGGGAGTGCAGACACCTTCATTTAATAAAATAGAAAAAAATCCACGCTTCCATCCTACAGGTGGAATCTGAAGTAGTGAATTCAGAATCTGGTAACTTACATGGTTGGTCACCACCTTCCAGCTCATGATTACATAACGAATCTACTTTGTTTTACAGTGGATCTTACTTAAGAATTCTCACACACACTCCGATTGTGTTAACCCGTATGGTTAAATCTGATGATACTGTACAGAAGCAAAAATAGAGTTGAAATATTACCAACAGTACCTCCTAAGACCCTTTGGAATAAATTAATGGAAATATTTGTTATGGAGGCCGGAGAGATGGCTCAGTGGTTAGGAGATTGCTGCTCTTAAGGAGAGTCCAGGTTCAGTTCCCAGCACAACTTTTAAGGACACAACACTCTGTAACTATAGTCAGATGATCTGAGGCCCTCTTCTGGATACCTTGGGAACTGCACAACTTGGCACACATGCATGTACTAAGCCCATACACATGCAGGCAAGATAGAGCAATAGAATGAATCTTTAGGAAAGGAAAGACATTGGCAGATGAGTATAACTTGCTATTTTATATGAAATTATAATGAGATGTGATTTTCAGAGTTTAGGTTATGATAACTGGAGATACATCATATAAAGAAACGAACTAGAAAAAATGGTGAAACTCGTGTTAAGCAGTTGTTGGTGACAGTTGGGGAACATTCAGGACAATCTTGAAGGATGGCATGAGAACCAAGTAGGGAGAAAAACTCAGTGTCTAATAGTGAACTCAACGTCTCCCCTTTGACACTTGGGTGCAGTCCATGAGATTTCCTCTTCTATTTTCTGTGTCCTTGTGTGCTCACTCAGAGTTTGACCATCAGGGCTACAGAGTAAATGGAAGCCCAGACCTACCCTATGCAATCTAGCAGTCTCACAGAAGTACAAGCAAATGGCCACAGTGTGAGCAAGGGAGGGTGTAGCCAGTAGAGCAGACTGAATTACCACACAGAAGGAATTCCTGATATTGCCCAGGGAAAGGCTTGGTCATAGATTCCATCAGATAAACAGTTTTAGGTGGATGGACTTACGTTTGAAGAAGGGTCATGACGGTCACCTAAAGGGACAAAATGGAGATGTAGGTAGAGTTTCCATTACAGAGAGCCTGGAACACTGTAGGAGCTATTTCTGCTCCTCAGGCAAAGGCTACACTCTAAATTACAGTCTGGGAGGCACACTAGCAATTGTACTGCTGCTGCGACCAGATCCCTAACAAAGGCAACTTAAGGGAGGAAGGGTCTACTCTGGCTCACAGTTTGAGAGCAGGGAAGCCAAGGCTACCATGAGGTCATACGGCAGTGGGAGCCTGTGACCGCTGGTTACATCACTTCATCAGCCATGAAGAAGAGAGGAGACAGGAAGTGGGGCAGGATACAAACCTCAAGGCCCTACCACAGCAGCTGGCTTTATCCAAGAAGTTCTAACTTTTAAACATTTTATAAATTCCCAAGTCAGCCTCACCAACTGGGGACCAAGCATCCAGACAGATGAGCCCATACAGGATATCTCACATACATTCATGAATTCAGACACAATATGTAAAGGTCTGAAACAAGGAAAATCAACTGGGAAGAGCGAAAGAGGATGACTTTTGAAAGATGAGTTAAAAGTTGGTGTTAGTGATTAATTGATTAAAAAGCCAAAAGGGAAGTGGACTCGAAGATGATTGGCACTCCCAGGCTTTAGAAAGACAGGGACTGGTGATGTCCATGTGAGGAAAACAGACACAGTTCATGCATTTATGGATGGGGGTTTGTGATGGGTGCTATGCTCACCACGTGTGCATGAATGGGAGAAAGGAGACTGTCTGTTTGATGAGAAGGCATGTGCACAGCCTTAGAATCTCACAGACAGCTACCTGAGCATTTGTTTCGGGGGCTCGGTGAGTCAACAGAGAAGCAGAGAGGATGTTTCTGAGGATAGATTAAAAGGAAGGGGGAAACAGCCTGGAGAGATAGGTAGGGGCATGAACCCCTAGCAAAGATGGCAGCAGCAGCAAGGGTGGCTGACTGTGGTACTGAGAGAGAAGACAGGCAGGTCGGGACAGAGCTCCTGCCCAGGAGGAAGAGCGTGTGGGGCACCATCTGATGAGGTGGATTCTGGGTAGAAGAGGGAAGATGGAGTATGGCTTATTTACAAAATAATCACAGAACGGGATTGCATGAGTCAAATTTTCCAGTGCTCTGACAGAGAAGGAGCTAGGATAAACAGCTTAAAGGTGAGAATAATCTTGGCTTGTAGTTTCAGGGGCGTCAGTCCATGCTGTGCTTGACCTATGCTTCAGGTCTGAGTTGGATCCTATGGTAGAGAAGGCTGCTCCCTCACAGTGGCCCTGAAGCAAAACAAAGTGAGGAGAGGAAGGGCAGGAGATCTAGTTCCCCAGATATCCTCCATGACCCTTGAACTATTTCATCCTACCTTTAAACCTAAAGAGCTGATACCTCCAATAGCTGGAGACTATTTCCAACGTAAAGGCCTCTGTGTTCACAATAAGGATGGGTTAGGAAGTTATCACCATCAGAGGTTCAGTAAAAGTCCCAGCCCTCTGACTGTGCCATTTCCTCCAGCCACAGGAAGTTTTATCTGCTTAATTGAGTTACTAATCAGTGTTTTCAAATGTCCAATATGCACCATGGACTATCAGACCATCGGTCCTTATGACAAATCTATAAGATGTGTTCCACTGCGTTCCTTTTGCAGTAGAGGGAGCTGGGCATTGAAATAGGTTAAAGAAGGCAAGGTGTATAATTACCTTAAATTCAACTTCTAGCAATGCAAGTTCAAACTACAGAGGTTTTAAAAATAAAAAAAGAATATTCTTTATTTTTTAATGTATCTAAGGTGAAACTATCAAATATTCACATTCCTAAAATTTGGAATAATGCTTAACCTTTACCAACTGAAATTTTTTTTCCAGGTTATGTTGGATGAACAAAGAGAGGAGTAGAAAATAGAGCATATCAGGAGAATGTAGCTAAGTGATGAGTTGTGACAGAGCAACGGTGTGGAGAAACGGTCCATGAGCGGCAAGAAGGGTTCAAATGTCCGAGGATGCTCAGAGAGGAGGAGGCAGCTGGACACAGCTACCTGGGAGGTGTCAGAAGGTTTAGGGAGTAGAACTCAGCTGGAAGATGGAGATGAACAGTGGACTGGGCTGATGTCTTTGGTGATCAGATTTTGCCTGATCCTTTCCTCTGTACCCTCTGCTCTGCTTCACACTATGAAGGAAGCAAGCTCCTTGCCACTTGCTCCCAACATGGTATACTGCTCATCTCCAGAAGGCTGCTGTTGGTATTCTACTGAAGAGAAGTAAAGATGCTGAGATCTAGGCAGCTCAGGAATGAAACAAAACTCTATGCATCACTGGGCCAGAATTACCTTGGTGATTGTTATTAGAATACACACATGCACACATGCATGCACACACACATACACAGAGACAGGCACCAACACATAGGCACATACACATACAGAGAGAGACACACATGCACTCATACACACATCTACGCACACATATGCATGTGCACACACACACATACACACACACACACACTAGTGTTGGGAACAGGTGGTAGAAGAGACTACAGTGGGCAGGAAGCAGAGAAGAGGGAACAGAGGAAGAATCAGTAGTCACCAAGGACACTTCCTCCACTTTTCAGGTAGCATTTGTGGGCCAGGGGTTAGATAACGCCCCCTGATTGTTTTAGTATGTATTGGCCAGAAAAAGATCTGGTCAAAGTTCAGATTTTCTGGTCTGTTCTGACCACACTGTGTGCTCTAATTTGTATGTCTTTAGATTATGTTCCAGGGAGCAGAATGTTTTCAGTCAGTGCAAAAGCTACTTGGATAGGTAGGCCTGTTTCTGCGATGTGTTAAGATTGCTTTCTTAGGCGGTGGCCGGGCCAGTGTTTCCTAATTGGTGGTCATTGCTGAGTGCGACTGTGGGTTGTTGTCCTAAAATGAAGTGAGACATCCCGGCTTCCCTCCATCTCCTTTGTTAACACTCCCATTCCCTGCTATGCTGAGTGAGAGTGGCCTCACTCCTGGGAGCAAATCTGAACAATTTGCTTGCTCCCCGCTTCCTGGGAACTAGAGATTATGAGATTCTGACCCCTGGTCAGAAGGTTGCTCTCATTTAAAAAAAAACCCAACCCCATAAAAAGCTTTGCCTTTTTTTTTTTTAAATTCTGCTGATGCTTACATTCTCTTGGGCTACCACCAGATTCTTGTTTGCAGAGCAGAAGGTTTTGTGTTAGCGGGAACCCTATTTTGCCTTAAGGAAAAAAAATATAAAGACTGTCTTACCTAATAAGGAATGCTTCTTAACGCAAGCTTCTATTTTTAACTTAAAACTTTTAAAATTTCTCTCTAAATACATTTTGAAATGACATGTGGAATGTAAATCTATCTGGCGTGGTCCTGAGGCAGTCCCATCCTCCCTCCGGGCTCTAGAGCAGAGGCTTGGGGGATTGCTGCTCTAATTTGCACTGCTAAGGATGCTAGGGCCTTCTTCCTTCTACTTCCCAAACCTGACAGGGCTGAGGCAAAGAGTTCCTGTTACGTGTGATGGGTGAATTGAAGGGATGCTGAGGATTGTGGGTAGGGACTGGTGTGTCCCACAGAAGCCTGATGTCCTGCACCCCAGGCTGGATAGAGAGAATGGGCTCTACCCTTCACACAATGGGCTCTACCCTTCACACAAGCTACAGCACACATGACAACTACAGCTATAGCATAGATGAACACACACACACACACACACAGAGAGAGAGAGAGAGAGAGAGAGAGAGACTCTGCATAATCAGGATAGCTGTGCCAGAGGATTTAGGTAAATTTTGTCAAGATAAAGTCTTCTCTGACCACTAGACAGACAGACAGACAGACAGACAGACAGACAGACAGACCCCCTAGCCAAGTGCTTCCCTTGAAGGCGAAGCAGACAGACAGCTCCCCTAGAAAAGTTCTTGCCTTAAAAGAATGATGATCTGAGTTTGAGCCCCCGACCCATGTATATAAGTTGGACATGGGATGTGTGCTTTTGGGGAAGCTGAGGCAGGAGGATTCCTAGGACTTACTGTCAAGCCAGCTTAGCCTACTTGGTGTTTTGTAGGCCTGTGGGAAACCCCATGTCCAAAACAAAACAAAGTAGATGGTGGTAGAGGAAGGGTACTGGAGGGAGGTTGCTTGTTTGAATATCCCCTTTCTCCCTCCCTCCTTCCCTTCTTCCCTATCTCCCTCTGTTCCTCTCTATCTCCCTCTCTTCCTCTCTCCCCTTATGCCAGGAGTTAAAGAGCAAACATACTTCATAGTTCAGGTTTCAGAAATGCAACAGACGTAGTGAGCTCCCTTGACCTTTGTCAGAAGCCTGTAAGACTGGGTGCTAGAGCAGAGGCCCTCCGTACCCCTCCCCCCACCTCAGATGATCCCTGCTCCAAAAGCACTGCAAAGCCACTTTCAAAATCATCTTGAAAGGTTCTCACTTTCCTTGTGCGTCAAAACCACAGTGATCTTTGTTCTGAAACTAACAACGGAGAGAACAAGCAACCGTAACCGTCCTCAGCACCAAAATGCCTTGTAGAGCCCACATCTCTCAGGAGCGTGGCTTCACAGGGGTCTGACCTCCAGAGGCCCCCAGCAGTGTGACAGGGAGCAGGTGGCAGAAGACCTTAACTTTGAAGGCCGGTTCAAAGAAGAACCACAGAGCCCCCAGGCTCTGAAGGCCGTGGTGCTAGGGGAATAGATATTTGGCCTTTCAAGATGTCTGTGTGGGACTTCAGGTTGCAGCTTTCATTTGAGCCCAAGGCCTTCTGAGAGAGGATCACATGCTGGAAGGGTGAGGCAGGGTGGGTTTCATCTGAGAGACTGTCCCCTTTACATCTGAAACAGGAAATGAGCAAAGTTTTCAAAATGATTTGCTGGGTGGTAACTATTTAAAAGAGAAACTCATATTTTATTTGATCTTACCTTTTTTTTTTTCTCTCTTTCTTTCTTCTGGTAACACTAGTCACAAGGAATCCTGTGAATGAGAGAGGATTGGGCTGGCCATGATTGCACCTGTATTAACTGACAGTTGCATATGCATTTATTAACATACAGTTACATATGCATTAATTAACTCATAGTTACTCATGCCGTGTATGTTTCTACATAATGATGTATATCAGGATATGTGATAGTTAAGCTTCCAAAAATGGCAAGGTTATGTTGTCTTCAAATACTAATATTTAAAGACTCAATGGAGCTTCTTCATGTGTGTGGGCAGGCTTCACGAGTGTGAGTGTGTGTGTGTGTGTGTGTGTGTGTATGTGTGTGGACTAGGTACTAGAGTGGTGCTTTGAGATACGTCAATTTCAAAAGTTTTACGTGACATATAATCTGTTTATAATCTCAAAGAACAGAGCATTAGGGACAGGAGATAGACAGAGCAAGCTGGCTGGCCAGATGATCACGCGCAACTCAACCTGACGTGCCAGCATGGATATGTTTACACATGCATATAGTATGTGCACGCGCGCACGCGCGTTGTGCGCATACACACACACATGCACACACATGTGCAAATATACACAAATTGCATTTTCCCCAGTTCAACTGTTTGGAAGCTGTTCCTTTGTAAGCATCTAGGAAATGTATCCAGATCTAATTAACTGGAACACGGAAAGTAGATTTAAGCTAAGAGGAAGGTTAGAGAAATCCTTGTAGGAAGGAGAAGAAACAGCAGCGCTGGGGTAAGAGGCGTTTCACTGTGTTGGGTATTACGACTCTCCTCAAGCTAGAGCTTTGTTCCTTGTTAAAGTGTTTCATTAGTTTCTTAATTAACCCATTAATCATTAATCAGTTCACTAATTAGCAAACATTTATTGAATATTTATTGTGGCCCAGGAACTATTCTTAGTACAGAGGGTATGTTAACAATGAGGATGAGTTCAGAGCTGCCAGAGGGATCCAGCCACCGAGCATCCAACAGCAAATGGTACCACGTGCTGGTTACGTTCTGTGTACACCTTTAAAAGCCCAGGGTATCGTTATGAATGAAGAAGATAAAGAGAAGTTCTTGCCTTCAAGGTTAGTGATAGATAAAGGGCCTTTAAAACCAGAAATAGCCAAGAAGGAAGAGGGTGGTGTCGATGTCCTGGAGAACAGGGCCCATGGAGTGAGGAACAGGACCTCAGTCAGAGGTTCGTGAGGGACCGGATTGCTCAGGCTAGTGGGATACAGGAAGTACTTCCACTGTAGCTCCAAGCGAGATGGGAAGGCCTGATGACTTCTGAGCAGAAAGAAGGATGTGTTGTCACAGGATCAGAGTGGCTGCCTCGTGAAGGAGTCAGAAGTCTCCACTGGGGAAGGGAAACAAGGAAGCTGGGTGGGTGGGGGCTGTCTCAACTCAGCAGTTAAGATAGGGGAGCTGGTTGGTGTAGGAGGAAAAGCCACAGTTGGGGTGTCAGAAGCAGCCCAGGCTGTCGTCGGAGACTTTTAAGGATTGTGACAAGACTTGTTAGCCCAGGTGAGCATGGAGTGTGCATGGGCTACTTATTGCTGTGTTCAAATACCTCACAGGGAGCAACTTAGGGGAGTGCATGCATTCTCTAAAGGGACAAAACTATCAGAATGGATATTCATATCTATCTCTATCTCTATAAATCTATATCTCTCTGTGTCTATCTCTATGTATCTATCTATGTATCTATGTATCTATCTATGTATCTATCTATCATCTATCTATCTATCTAGTAAATATTTAATGGGGCTTATAAATTGGTTTTCAGGGTGTAGTCTATAATCTTCATAGTCCAACAATGGCTGTCTCATACTGAAGAGGCTGAGGATACAGTAGTTGTTCAGCCCTCGATCTGGGTATCTCAGAAGTCCCAACCTAGTCCTGAAGGCCCTGGAGGATTCTGAGAGAGCTGCTGGTTTTCAGTCTACATTGGCAGCCTGAAAAGATTGGCTCTAGCTTTGGTGGAGATAGGCTGCAGCAACAGCATAGATGGACTTCCCAGACAGAATGAAGGCAAGCAGGCAAAGACAAAGATTCCTTCTTCCAGGTCATTTTATTCAGGTACTGTCTGCATTTAGGATGGGTCGTTTTTATTCAAATACTCTGATCAAGAAAATTCCTCATGGGAGTCCAGATCTAGTTGACCATCAAGATTAGTCATCGGAGAGAGGAAGAGTTTATTCTGGATTACAGTTTAAAAAGGAGATAGTCCATAATAGTGGGAAAGCATGGTGACAGGAGCTTAAGGCAGCTGGTCCCCCTGTGGACATACCCAGCACTCAGACAGCAGAAGGAAGTGGAACCAACCAATAAAACCTAAAGGCCCATCTCTGGTGCCCCCCCTTCCTCTGGTGTTCCCTGCCTCTGGTGGCCCCCTGCCTCATGAAATATGTCTCCTAAAGTTTCTATAACCTTCTAAAGGAGCACCCTCAGCTGGGGACAGGTGATCAAACACAGAAGCCGGTGGGGATATTTCATATTCAAAATACAGCGAGGTGCAAAGGAAAGAGAGGAATCATAGTTGAGAATTCGAGCCCAGTTAACAAAAGTGAACATTTCCCATTAGTGGCGTAAAGACAGGATCTGATTTGAGCCTAGGGAGTAGATTGCTTTTAGTTGAAATTAGTCTGTCCTCCTACGAGACACTCGTTTGTGCTGAGTAGGACACTGACAGAAACAGAGACGTCACCATCCTCAGTAGGATGGCACTGCAGGTGAAAACAGAAATGATGGGAATGAGTGAAGATCCTGACTGACCTCAGAAAGACACAAGCAGATGCCATCTACTGTCCCAGAGCAAGATGATTCCCAGCGCAAGGAAGCGAGGAGCACAGAAACTGTGATCAATTCCTGTGGGCAACAGGGTGGAGTCAATCCAGGAGAGTCAAGAAACCTATACTTTGTGAGAGATGGAGAACTTGAGACCCTGGAGGCTGGAGGGAGGAAGCGAGGGAGGGAAGGAGGGAGGAGGAGGAGGAGGAGGAGGAGGAGGAGGAGGAGGAGGAGGAGGAAGAGGAGGAAGAGGAGGAGGAGGAGGAGGAGGAGGAGGAGGAGGAGGAGGAAGAGAGAGAGACAGAGAGACAGAGAGAGACAGAGACAGAGAGACAGAGACAGAGAGAGACACAGAGACAGAGCTGCGCATGCTGCTCATGCGCAGTTGAGAGGATCCGGAGCTCAGTGGGCTGGTGACCTCTGAGGCTTACATTCTTCATTCCAGAATCTTCCACGGGGCATGTGCCATAATGTAGATACGAAGCAGAAGGTTATTGAGGAGAAAAGCTTGCAACAGGGACAGACAGAAATAGGGAAATGCCAAAGTCAATTTTAGAAGAGTGGAATGATATGCCAAGCACAACCACTGGAAGTGTTGAAGGGAGGATGGCGAGACTAGAATACAATGTGCCTGCAAGCAGTGTGACCTTTAAGAAGGTCGCTCCAGCTCTTAAAAGGATGGAGTGCCAATGTGGAACCAGAGACTCTACGCAGTTGGGGTGTTCCATATTTGACAGTAGCTTTATACTTCATTTGATAATGACTAGCATATTTATCGGTTATAAAAGTTGAACATTTTTAAATTTACAACAAATTGTGTGTATTTTCAGGATTCCATAGTAAATAATAAACATCTGTGCATTAGATGTATTTGCTAAGCAAGAGCTCTGTCCCAAGTCCTCTGAGAGGTCCAGGGAGGGGATGGTACCAGGACATTAGAGTCACATTCTGTGTTGTAAAACTATCTGGGACATAGGCATGATTAAACAGGAACCAATAATTACTGGACAGTATTTGGGGACAGTTCTCTTATGATGGAACTTTCGTGGGCTCTGCAGCCAAATGGGTTTCAAGTTGAAGAGGGTCTCCACTTGGCTTTCAGGAGGATCTACAGGGGAATCTGTGGGCAGAGTGCCAAATCCACCAGCTCCTGCCAGGCCAAGGAGGGTACTATGCATATGACACAAACATGGAACACTCTGGAGGCAGGGCCATGTGAATCTTAGACCGTGGATGGAAAATGTTGACAAACGATGTTGACTCCAGCATAGATGGAAAACTAGGTACAGACCTTTTGCAAACTTCTGCAGGCATCACACCCATACGTGATAACTTCAGTTCCCGTAGTCTGTCGCTGTTTTACGTATAGAAGGAATCTGCTGTTCTTGATGGAGGCTGGGAAAAGTTCTTTTTCAACGCTGTTAAAACAAATCCCGTCTTCTCTTCTCAAGTGACCATTTCTCTGTTTCAGATATACAGAATTGTTTCAGTATTAATTTTAAAGGGGATTTTGTAATATTCTTAAGGTTTGTGTGGTTTGTTCTGTACGTGTATGTGTATGTCTGTTGTGTGTGTTTGTTGTGTGTGTCTGGTGTGTGTGTTTCCTGTGTGTGTTTGGTGTGTGTGTTTGATGTGTGTGTGTGTGTGTGTGTGTGTGTATGAATGTGTATGCACTTGCTGTAGTACGATTATGGCGGTAGAAGTTAACCTCAGATGACTGTCTTCATATTCTGTCTTGTTTGAGATGGACTCTCCTTATTAACTGTTTTATGCCAGGATAGCTGTTGTGCCAGCCTCAGGGCAGCCCCTGTTTCCACCTCCCATCTGGCTGTAGGTGCACTTCCATGGGTACCGCATACACGATGCACAGACATACATGCAGATAGAGCACCCATAGATATATAATAAATAACAATAAATAAAACTTTGAGTGCTTTGCCTTGATGATTATATATGCTTAAGTCATCTCTGTATGTCTATATCTTCTACACACACACACACACACACATACACACTAGATCACACACAGACCACACCCTGCCCCTGGCCACAGCTTGGTTAAGCACAGGGATACACAGTTACTTCATGCCTTTTTTTCTGGGACTGCAAGATGTTATCCTCAGGACTTTCTTGTTCTTTAAATCCATCAATAATTAGATAACTAAGGACAGCCAGCAGCAGCATTTCTGCTAACAGCCTGGCCCAACAGTGACTTCGATCATTTTTCATAAAATGCTTTAAATGAGTCTTCCTGTTCTTAGATAATGTTATTACATTTATTTCATCCAGGGCCCTCCAGCTTTTAGCGTACCTTGGAACTTCCATTATGTGATATCATGTTCAACTCCACCACAAAAATACTACTCAATCCAGTGTTATGCTTTCCCCCAAACCAGCTCAACCAAACTTGACGCATAATAGATGTTTTTCAGGTATAAGAAGAAACACTTCTTTTATTCACACAAGATTTTTGGATGATAGCCTCAAGGCAAGGCCAAGAGGTTAAAGGAGAGCTGAAGAGCAGGCTCTTTTTAATCCAGGTTTCATGGCAGCACGGGTGCATTCTGAAGCACAGAGACCTAAAAGGACAGTATGTTTATGCTGCATAGGATGACATACGTAGCTAACTGTGGAACAACAGATTGTCCTGAAAGAATCTGAGTTACCACAAGGAGCCCATGTAACATTTCCTCCTCACAGCCTGGTCCTAGGACCCCTTTACTGGTGAATCAGGTCTGGGAATTACTTTATAACTGTGCTAAAGACAGGGAAGGAAAGCAAGGGCCCATGTGGCCTTGTTCCATGGTCTCCTGCTGCCTGTCAGCCACATTTCGGAGATAGCATGTTTTGAACCTTCAAATGCTCAATACACAGGTCATGGAAACAACTGGAGACTCTACAGTCATAACTATTTTGTAATACAGAGGTGTGTATTTTAGAATTAAATAGCTCTGTGGTACCTCATACTACAGAGGTTAACTGGATTTGGAATCGCCTGGGAGACACACCTCTGGTGAAGTCCATGAGTGTTTATCAGAAGAAGGAAGACCTATCTGTGTGTCTGCGGCACCATCCTGTAGACTGAGGATCCAGACTGAAGAGAGAGGAGAGAAGTGAGAAGAGCAAGTGAAGGACCAGCTTTCTCTTCCTATTCAACTGTAGTGTGGTCCAGTGCCTTTGACTAAACTGTGTGGTCACTGTACTGTGTGGTCACAGCACTGTGTGGTCACTGAACTGTGTGGTCACTGCACTGTATGGTCACTGTACTGTGTGGTCACTGTACTATGTGGTCACTGTACTGTGTGGTCACTGTACTATGTGGTCACTGTACTATGTGGTCACTGAACTGTGTGGTCACTGAACTGTGTGGTCACTACACTGTGTGGTCACTGCACAGTGCGGTCATGGAACTGTATGATCACTGGACAGTGTAGTCACCTGCTTTTGACTGCACTATGTGGTCATTGAACTGTGTGATGTCTATGCCGTGTGATCATTGCACTGTGTGCTCAGCTGCCTTGTCTTTGACTGAGCTATGTGGCCACCAGGATGGCTGGTCACTGAGATGTGTGGTCACTGCACAGTGTGACCATCTGCCTTTGACTTCACAGTGTAGCCACTGCACAGTGTAGCCACTGCATAGTGTAGTCACCACACAGTGTGGTCACTGCACAGTGTGACCATCTGCCTTTGACTTCACAGTGTAGCCACTACACAGTGTAGCCACTGCACAGTGTGACCATCTGCCTTTGACTGCACAGTGTGGTCACTGAGATGTGTAGTCAGCTGCATTTGATGAGGCTGTGTAGCCGGCTGCCTGTAGTCTTCCTGCTGTAGTGGCCTTTGACTGCACAGTATGGTCACTGCACAGTGTGGTCACTGCACAGTGTGGTCACTGCACAGTGTGGTCACTGCACAGTGTGACCATCTGCCTTTGACTGCACAGTGTGGTCACTGAGATGTGTAGTCAGCTGCATTTGACGGGGCTGTGTAGCCGGCTGCCTGTAGTCTTCCTGCTGTAGTGTCCTGCTGTGTAGCTGGCTGCCTGTAGTCTTCCTGCTGTAGTGGACTGTATCTCTTCTTAAAGCACAACCCAAATGCATTCATCCGTAACTTTCTTCTATTTGTCATTTTGTCGCAGCGATGAGAAAAGTCACAGAGGAAAAATACCTTAAACACTGGGACTCCTAAAGGAGTTCAGACGTGACGTCCTCATGGTAGTAGTGGGCATTGCCTCCTTTGTGGTGTCTAACATGGCAGGACTGAGGTATTGGTTCACCCAATTATCTTCTGCTGATGAAAATGAACTCTGTCACTTTCAGTCCTCGCCATCCAACAACTTCTTATTAACTGTCATCATTTCTCCTGACTTTTCCTTCAAAACATAGTCTGTCCCATTTCAGATTTCATCAGAAAGCATGTAAATCAGTCTTAAGAGACTCTGTACCATAAATTCATGTAAAAAAAATCTGTGCCTAAACACACACACACGTTGCATACATGTATATGATATACAGAATGCATAGGTGGCTCAGTAGTTAAGAGCACCATCTGCTGTTGCAGAATACGAGGTGGGGTAGAGGTCAAGTCCAAGCACCTATGTGGCAGCTGACCACTGTCTGTAACTCCAGTTCCAGAGAATCCACTGGCCTCTGAGGCCACTGTATGTGCACTTGGGTGTGTGCACATGTGCATGGGTGTGTGTGTGTGTCTGTCTGACACAAATATCCTGAGACTAGAAACAGACTGAATACAAGTTAATTCGGTGTTTTAAAACCTGTTCTTTTCCGAGTGTTAATGTTTTCAAGAGTGCTTTTAAATCCGTGTTGTCAGGTCACATCACTGAGTCTGCGTCTTGTCTTGGAATCGGACATGGCCTAAAAGCAAGCCCAAAGCAAGCAATAGATAGCTCACTGTACATTCATATTTCACAGAACACTCTGTGGGCATTTGACTGAGCTCTGGTATCGGCGGATCTGATCTGATGGGCCCTCACAATTGAAAAGTCAAGCCACGCAAGGAGAGAAGTGTGTGTTTGAACTCCTGGGGGGACAGGTAGGGACATAAATACATCTAGGGAATTAGGAAAAGGTATGGACATAAATACATCTAGGGAATTAGGGCTATGATGTGTAAGCCTGCCCCTGTCTGAAGCAAAACCAATGTCCGTTTAGAATCCTTGCATGGATGGATGGGCTCTGGTCCCTTGATCTCGGAGAATTGCCTCCCTGAGCTTCTCACTGTGTAGTGTTTGACTTGATTCACTTCTACTGTGGGGCAGGAAATGCGTGCGCTGAGTTAAGAATACCAACTTTGAACAGCAGCTCAGACTTTCGTGCTTTTATTCAGAATCAAACACTGGAGCTCGACTGGATAGGGTATGCGAGGGTCTCTTAGCTCTCCCAGCTAGCTCCTGTGAACACATGATAAGGAACGTTCTCCTCCCAATCTGGGCCCCCCTTTCCGTTTTTTTCTTTCTGCAATGCATTCTTCTATCTTTCTTATTACTTTGTAAGGTGAATTTTTAATATGTTTTTTTTCGATTTTATGTTCTTGAGTGTTTTGACTATGTGTATGCACACCACGTATGTGTATGTGTGTACCTGCTGTCTTTAGAGGACAGAATTGGGCATCAGAACCCCTGAAACTTGCATTACAGATGATTGTGAGTTACCATGTAGGTGCTAGGAACTGAGCCTGGGGTCCTCTGGAGAAGTATCAAATGTTAGTACTGAATCATCTTTCCATCCCTACTTTTGATATGTTTTAAGTTATGATTTTAATTGAAAGAAGAAGCAGAAGTATTTTTTAAATAATTTGCTATGCATTCAAAATCATGGCTGTCCAGGTGCGTGTCTGTTATGCTTGAGTCCTGAGCTTCTCTGTGCTGTCCATTATGAGACCTTTAGAGACGTTGTCTGGGACTGTGGGAATGTATCTCAGTGGAGAGTGGGTTTCTGTGGTATGTATGGAGTCCTGATCCCCAGCAACCTATGACAGAATGTGGTGGCACGTGTCTGTAATCCCAGAGCCGTGGAGGTGGCACAAACAGAAGAATCAGAAATTCAAGGTCATTTTGATAGGAAGTTTGAGACCAGCCTGGGTGACAGGATGCTCTTCTCCTACTCAAAATTTTTTAAAAAAGCAAATGTATAAGTTAGTTAAAATTAGTTCATGAAAAGTAGAAAAAAGAATTTCATCTAAATATTTGAAGGGTAAATGTTTCTTTTTTTTCCATGAAAACTTGCTCTGAATAAGAGTGCAGCTAGTTTTGATAAAGTCCATTTTAATATCCAATGTGTAATTAAGTAGAGAGAGAGGAGCTGCAATCATCACATACTTTTTCGCACACTGCATGCTAGTTAAAAGTGCTTATAATATTTATTAACATACAGAATTAGTCTTAACCTGCTGGAAAGAAGAGAAAATGCAACACCTTTCAAAGATGCAAATTGACAATTAACAAAACAATGGAATTCTGGCCTTCCTCTCTGAGAGGTGTAAATTGATCATCAGGCGGCTTGAAGAACTGCTTGTTTCTATTTAAAAGTTATCTGGAGATGAAGGCTCCCCAAGGAAAAGGGAAATAAGAGTATGACCACTTTTGTTAAGTGGAAAGCTTCTTCTCCACCAATACGGTCTGATCCTTCCACTGCTCTCTACAGCTTTCGTCTGGAAAATCACAGCCAAGGGAGAGGGGGGGACGTGTGAATTTGGTTTCTCTATACATTTAACAGCGTGGCTTTTCACGTTTATTGCTGATTCAATTCACAGTTCTGACCTTTACTTACAAGGTAGTAAATGGCACAGAGGCAGACACCTGAGGAATTTCACAATACTTGTCTGTGTCTCCCTAGAACTCGATTGTGTTAGCTCCGTGCCAGCTTTGGCTATGGCATAGTCTACAGCCTTTGGGACAATAGATTTCTGTCTCCTCTCTGTGAAGGTTCTAGTCTTCTGATGTGACTGGACAAGTAGACAGTAGACAAGTGTCCAGGAGAAACAGAAACAAGTTTACCAAATTTACCTAGGCTCAGGGGGTTCGCAAGAAGGTATGTACATACCAAGCAGCTAGAAGGGATTCAGAAATATATGTGCCATTCAGAGAAGAGACAGGAAGAGAGTGAATGTAATATGGGTCCTCAGAGCCTTAGCTGAGGTGACTGTGCCCAGGACAGTGGCCTGGGACAGAGCTGTTTACTCTTCAGACTTAGTAGTGTCTTAAGTCAGGTGGGCATGGGGGCACACGTTTAATTCCACCACTTAGGGGGCTAAGGCATCAAGATGGCCAGGAGCTTGAGGTCAACCTGGGCCACAGACTGAGATCAAACAACAGTAACAAGCACAGCCATGTGATTGAAGGGCTGAAGGCATCTGTTCCTTTTGGTGGCTCCTACTTCGGGGAGATAAAAGTCCCCTCCCTTTACTGGGGTCGGACAGGTGGGCAGGAACAAAGGGAAGGCTCCTGGAAGGACTTTGGCTCTGGAGCAGCTTGGGACTTGTTTCCTTTAGTTCAGAGAACCCAGCATGTGCACACATCATACTGCAGAGTATGGCGTTCTGATCCCTACCATTAGAAAGCCTTGCGATACATGGCACTCTCTTCCCAATCTGACATGAGAGTTGGTCCTGAGTATCAGTACAGTGCTAACTGAGAGGTTGGGAAGATAATATGTCCAGTCCTCTGCACAGTGTTCGGTACACAGTCAATCCTCCTGTGGAAACCTGCCATGAATATAGTCAAACTCTGCCCTACCGTGCTGTCTCTGTGATAAAACATCACGACCAAAAGCAACTTGGGGAGGAAAATGAGCGGAGGCAGAGGCCATGGAGGAGTACTGTCCTCTGGCGTGCTCTCTGTGGCATGCTCAGCCTGCTTTGTTATACAGGCAGGGACACCTACCCACAGGTAGTACCACCACAGTGAACTGGGCCCCTCTGCACCAATCATGTATCAGTTCATACACACCCCACAGACTTGCTTACAGGCCAGTCTGATGGAGGCTTGTTTTCTACCAAGGGTTCCATCTTCCAAGATGACCTTAGCTGTGTCAGTCTGATACAAAACCAACCAGCCTAGACTCTTAAGAGAGAATAAGGTTTGCTTGCTTCGTGTTCCTCAAGACAGCCCTGGTCATTCTACCCAGTTCTGTGAAGAATGGATGGTCAGCAAATGACAAATGAGCTTTTAGTGAAAAAACAGTGAAGAGATGTCCATGGTTGATGTAGAGTCAGGAAAACCCAGATTCTCCATAGAATTGGTGGTTCACGGTGGATGTACAAAGATCCCACATGCAAACCTGGAGGGTCCTACAACTCAGGAGCTGGTGCTATAGGTTTGCACAGTGACCACCCTGCAGGCTTGTGCAGTGGTTCTCTGCATCCTTCAACTAGAGTCTGAGAAGAGATTAGACTGGGGATTGGGAGAGCAGGGTTAGGAAGGAAGCTGCATCCCATTTCTTTCTTGTTCTCTGTTTTTTCTCTCAAGCGACGACGGTGGCTTCTAGGATTTGTACACGCCTGCAGGGACCATGTTTACACAGTATCATCCTCTAAGACAACTCCAGAGGCGCCATTTTAAAGATTATTTGCCCCTGGTTGAAAATGACTTCTGTTTCATTTGTGAATATTTATGTCAGTTACTTGGTGAACTGGAACCTCAGTGTGGCAAAGGTCGGGGGTGGGGCAGAGCATTAAAGGGCAGGGCCTCCTTTAGTTCAGGCTTACATAGAATATGCTATGTAGTGGAGGATAGATGACAGCATTTTACTTGTGACTGTCTTTCCTCTACTTCCTGAGTGGTAGGATTACAGATTACAGGCAGGTGTAACCAATGCTTAGTTTATATGGCACTGGGGTTCAAACCCAGAGTTTCATGCGTGGCAGTTACTTTACCAATTGCATTAACAACCTCATCCCCTTTTTAGATATGTGTTATTTTTATTGATATATAGTAATTGCATATAATATTAATAAGATAAAGAGACATTGATTTTTATCTATTTATTATTTTACTTTCGAACACATTCTGCAGCCTACCTTGAATGCTGTTATTTATTTATTTATTTATTCAAGTTTTATTTGTACATCTTGTTTACTGTGTGTGTGTATGTGTATGTGTGTGCATGCCCTGTGCCACACTGCATATGTAGATGTCATACCAACAGGTGGGAGTTTCATCATTGTAGCCCCAGGGGATGAAACTCAGGTTGTCAGTCATGATGGCACATATCTTACCAACTTACCTATCTTGTCTCCCCTCCAACTGTGACCTATTGATCCTCCGGCTTCTTCCACCTGAGTATTGGGATTATATAGGTCTGCTGCCATGCTTGATTTCATAGAACTAAAGATCAAACCATGGACTTCCTTTATGGAACATTCTACAAACTGAGTGGCATCAATGGTCTCCATTTATCTGAAGACTCTTGTCTTTCCCTCCCTTTTCTCAATAATTTCCAGGCAAGAAATTATTAAGATCTGTAGCCAAACAAGACTCTTTCCATTCTTCTGGTTAGCCTTTATCAACTTATGGAATTTAAAATGAAACCCATATTTGTCACATACTTCATACAAAACACAATGGTTCAGTCCCGAGGATTGGCATTTCTGATCATTACCCTCATGAATATTCAGGAAGTTTTAGCATCCTCGAGGAGGCCTGAGCATGTCATGGATAAACACCACGGCAGTCTCCTGTGTTTGAGAAGCCATTGCTTCCTCTATTTCCTTCTCCTTAACATGATTATTGGCATAATTGTGTAATAATAACATAATCAGTCATAACAGCGTAAGTATTGATTCTCAGGCCATGATTATATCAGGCTGGTTAGAAAACCCAACCCCAGGCATTCTTGGATCTTGTGATCTCTTACTTTTGTTTCTGGTAGTGGAAACCTTTCAAGGATACTCTTCCACATTCTGGCTCTGACAGGGCACACTGCAAGGGCATGCCCACAGGTGACTCGGGTGTCTTGTATTATTATAACAAGACATCCTGAGGAGATTTGGTGAGCCATAGACTTCGAGACTGCAAGGCTTGAGGTGGTGGATGTTGACAATGACTGAATGGGTGGTGAGTTGCAGGGAGGGGGGTCCTGACTTCCAACCCTTGTCTGGAGTCACTGCATCAATCTTTGGTCCCCATAACAGCAGAAAAGTATGAGAAAGAGGAGGCTGAGAAAATTAGGGGTGTGTGACATTTGTCATGCTGTTCAATCACTTGAACAGAGATATGAAATTTTGAAAATGTACCGGGAAAGGGATGTAAGCCAAAACCAATGGGCTCAGAGGGTTCATGCTAAGGAGGGAAGGCCATGGAACCCTAGCATTTAAGAAACTTCTTTATTTGCACCCCTAATGCCTTCAGATTACCTGGTTGCCAAAGTGGTCCCTCTTTCCAAAGGAGCCTGGTACCAAGCCATCTTACAGCCATGCAACTTTCATTTCCAGGAACTTGTGTGATTCCTCTTGGCTTATTTTTGTCTCTTTGGATGTGACACTGGGTGGCCTTCTCTGATCTAGCTCATTATCTGTCGTCACTCTACCTTCCAGCCTTCTTTCCAGGCACATTCTGTACATAAGCCCAGGACCCCATCTCTTTTCTGGTAACTTTTCTTCGTGTGGACTATCCTTGGTTCATGCTGTTTATCAGAATGCTTCTCACCACTGATTCAACCTGATAAACCCTTTCCCAGACTCTTTGCTGTCTGGTGCGTAATTTCACTGTTTAAGAGAGCTCCAGCACTATGTATTCTTAATGCATTATTATGTTCTGATATAATTTTATCTTGCCACGCTCCCCAGACCTATAAATGTTCCAGGGCATAAAATAGTCTCAACATTATCTTTTGGTTTGAGGTAAAATGGTATAATTAAACCACCTTTCTCAAATATCTTCTTTATTATTATTAATTACTTATTTTATTTGTTTACATCCCAACTGTTTCCCCCATCCACGTAATCCCTCACAGAGTTCTTCTCCCAACCCCCTCCACTTTGCTTCTGAGAGGGTACTCCTTCTGGCCATCTCCTTTCCCTGAGGCATCAAGTTTCTACAGTATTAAGTATACTGTCTCCCACTGAGGACAGACAAGGCAGTCCTCTGCTACATATGTGCTGGGGGACTCAGATCAGCCCATGTATGCTCTTTGGTTGATGACTGAGTCTCTGGGAGCTCTGAAAGGTCCAGGTTAGTTGACACTGTTGGTCTTTCTATGGGGTTGTCATCCCCTTCAGTTCCTTCAATCCTTGCCCTAACTCTTCCATAGGAGTTCCTGACCTCAGTTCAATGCTTGGCCATGAGTATCTGCATCTGTCTCAGATAGCTTCTTGTAAAGCCTCTCAGAGGACAGCCATGATAGGCTCTGCAAGCACAACACAGCATCAGTCATGATGTCAGGGTTTGGTGCCCACCCGTGGGATGGATTCCAAGTTGGGCAGGTCAATGGTTGGCCATTTGTTCAATATCCATAGTCATCAGGGAAATTTAAATCAAAACAACTCTGAGATTCCATATTATCCAATCATAATGGCTAAGATAAAAAAACTCAAGCAACAGTGCATGCTGGCAAGGACATGGTATAAATTGGTACAACCACTCTGAAAGTCAATTGGGCAGTTCTTCAGAAAATTGGAAATAGTTCTACCTGAAGACCCAGCTATACCACTCTTGGGCACATAATCAAAAGATGTCCCACAATATCACAAGGACTCATGCTCCACTATGTTCATAGCAGCCTTATTCGTAATAGCCAGAATCTGGAAGCAACCCAGATGTCTCTCAACCAAAGAATAAATACAAAAAATGTGGTTCATTTATACAATAGAATACTACTCAGCTATTAAAAACAAGAACATCACGAATTTTGCAGGCAAATGGATGGAACTAGAAAATATCATCTTGAGTGAGGTAACCCAGGCCCAAAAGGACATGCATAGTATATACTCACTGATATGCAGATATTAGCCAAAAAGTAAAGAATACCAGGATATAACCCACAGACCCTAAGAAGTTAAACAAGAAGGAAAGCCCAAGTAAGGATGTTTCTATCTCACTTAGAAGGGAGAACAAGATAATCATGGAGGCAGAGGGAGGGAACTGTATGGGAGAGGGGAGCGAGGGCAGCGGGGACGGGAGGCAGGATCAAATATCTTCTTTAAAAAGGTAATTGATCAAGGTTTCTGAATTTAAGTTTGCCAACACTAGTGTGAAATAAAATGCTGTCCTTTGTGACCAGGCTTCTGGCAGTCACATACTTTGGGGTAATCCCCTTCTCTCTAGATGGCCTAACGTTTATTGACTTGCTTGTCACCAACAGAATGCAGAGACAGAAAAATGATGTCCTTGACTTTAACTCTTTAAGGTAACACTTAGAAGCAACAATTGCAAGACATTTCAAACTCTTTTAGACTATAAGACTTCTCTGGAAGAGCAACCTCTATATTAAAGAAGAGAGGGTCATATTTAAAATGTGTGCTTATCTCTGTATGTATACTGTCTCATAAGTCATACGTTACTCATGTCATATATCTGTTGGGTTCCTGCCCCAGTGATTGAGAATATTCTTGCTCCTATCGGGGACAGTGTTTTCTCTGACATTGCTCAGTGAGTAAGTACATGTATTTATCTGTTAGTTTCAATATTAGCATGTATGCCACTTCCTGCATGACAGGAGCCTGGATGCCCATCTATTTACTTTTACCTGTTAAATTTAAACTTTCCAGTGTTTTGTGCTTCTGTTTTCGGGCGTTTTAGTTCATTTCATTGTGATGCACTTCCTTAAATAAAACTTATCAACATAAAACAGGTCTATCTACTAAGAAATCTCCCTAGTTTTTTGTTGGTTTGCTAAAGAGTCTTTTCTTTTTTATCTGTATATCATGTTTTACTTGCATATTTTCTCCTTATTTTTGTAATTTACAATACTATTAACTATTTTTATTATATTCTAAAAAAGGTCATCTTAAGTAGTACCCAGGCTATATTGGATGCCATTATCATCCTGTTGGTGTTGCCCTAACCTAATACCCAAAGCTGGACACTTTATAAGCAAAAGAGGTATATGAAACACTTTATTTCAAAGGTGGATCAGGATTGACCAGTGTATTGTCTCTGGGGCAGCAACAAGGCAGGGCATGTTCCCTAAGGACATCACAGGAGCATGAACAATTCAGGAGCTGGGTCTGCCTGGTCCTAATACGACAACCTGATCCTCTAGGAACTGAGCACCCCATGAGAACTGCATTAATCTCTCTGTAGACAATGGCTTCAGATACCTAATTACCGTCTACCAGCCTCAGCTCCTTAAAGGTTCTGCTTGGTTACCATCACACTGAGGCCAGCAGTAGCTAACCTGTGTAAGTTTCTGCCTTGTTTAAAGTGACATTGGACAAACTACGAGTGGCTATGAAATGCCTCTGGGAGTCAGTGGGACATATTGCTTCTTCTCTCCAGCCCCCCATCTCTATCTACTGTGTTCAGTGTGCCTGATGGCCTTTCTCTACTGACAATAGGTATAAAAATGGTCTGTTTTGTAAGCCTCTCCCTGTATTGTGTATTCCCTGTTCTTTGGTTCTTCTGGCTCATACTGGAGTTTGGTATGTTTCTAGATTTGGGGCAGTTTTTGAGTATGTGTTGTTTTTAGACAATTGCTTTCACTGTTGCTGTTGATGGTGTTGTTTTTCCTTCTGTGGCTAATGTGAAGTCAGCGGTTTTATTTTCCTTGTTCTGAGCCTGGTTGTCATCAGCTGTCCCTGGATAATGGCTTTTGATATGTCCCATTGTAATGCATTGGACCCTGTCCCTGGCTAAGCATTCAATGTACGAGGCTGATTCTGGGATTCTGGGCAAGAATGAGTATCTCTGTCTTCATTTTCAGTGTTAAAAATCCTTGGCAGTTCATATTTCTCTACCATTGTCTTACGGGCTTCAGATTAATATGAAGCCACACTGAAACTCAAGGCAGGGTTAGCAAGACCTCCTTTCTATTGATCTGAGAGAATTCTCGTAACTGTACCAATAGACTTGGAACTTTTCATACTTAGAGGGAAAACAGCCCTTGTATTACCTACCCCTTGCTACAATCTACCTTCTCTGTGAATTTCACCTCTCTGTGACCCACCCTTCTCTATGACCTGCCTTTCTCTATAACCCTCCTCTTTATATGATCTACTCCTCTCTATCTCTATGGTCTTCCTCTCTATGGCCTACTATCTCTAGGACATATCTGTCTCTATGACCCGCGCCTCTCTCTATGACCTTCCTCTCTCTACATCCTACATCACTCTATGACCTTCCTCTCTATATGATCTATTCCTCTCTACCTCTATGACCTTCCTCTCTATATGATCTACTCCTCTCTATCTCTATGACCTTCCTCTCTATGACCTCCCTCTCTATGATCTTCCTCTCTATGACCTTCCTCTCTATGACCTTCCCCTCTATGTCCTTCCTCTCTATGACCTTCCCCTCTATGTCCTTCCTCTCTATGACCTTCCCCTCTATGCCCTTCCTCTCTATGACCTACCCTATGACCTACCCTCTCTATAACCAGCCTTTCTGTATGACGTCCCCCTTTTTTTATAGCCTCTCCTCTTTCTGACCTACCCCTCTCTGTACAGCTTTTTCTATGCTGTATATGACAAATAACTTTAACTCTGTACTTACAGAATGTTGTTAATACAAATCGTGTTAAAAGACCTCCCACAGAACTACTCTCTGTGGCCTTCCTATGTAAATTATGCTGTTCAAAACAAGATATTCACAAATAAAAGAAACAGGCTGAATTTCTGTAGGCGCGCGCACGTGTATGTCTTCACGGCACCCTTTAATTGCACAGCGCTTGACAGAGATGCATGCAGTCATATATGTGGGTGGTGTGTGGATGAGACCTTAGGAATAAATAAATTCAGTTCAGAAACACCGTTTGGAGATAATTTATGACACTTTATATATCTTTTGGCATCTGCTTGGAACCAAGAGAGTACTATAAGAAATTTCACTCACTTTCTGAGTGCCTGTGCATACACATGAATGTGAATTATCACATATGTAGCATTTGTAGAAAAAAAAAAGATACTATTACACCTGATTTTACCCTAACTATCCCACTTTCCCACCCCACAGAGTTTACTCAAAGGAAAGCCTCTGGGAACAACATGTTCAGTGTGTTAAAACAGATTTTTCATCCCTCATCTTTGCACTGCTTACCGGCTGCTTGCACCGTGAGACAAGACATGTCTGTCCTCCTCTGACCACGACCTCATGACTTTTAAAGTGTTCTTTATTCTAGTGTCTTTTTTTTTTTTTGCTTAAAGACAAAACAAACAAACAAACAAACAAGGGATGGAGAGATGGTTTTGTGGTTAAGAATGTTTGCTGTTCTTGTAGAAGAGCCAGGTTCAGTTCCCAGTGCCCACACTGTACAGCTCTCAATTCCCTGGGATTCCAGACTCGTGACATATGACAGCCTCTCCTGGCCTCTCCTGGCCTCTCCTGGCCAGGACTGATGTGCATATCACTCATAACATACACACAGGATTAAAAATTTTAAAAAAAACCTTTAAAAACAAAACAGAACAAAGAACAATGGCAGAAGTAAGCGTGTTCTGGCTAGAGTCTGCAGTGTTAGAAAACTGGAGATCTGGGAGTATTTCTCTCTATTAGAATTTTCTTTTCCTGTGCTTCATAAGTAACAAGTAATTGGCTACTCGCTCCAGTCTGGTTGGAGACTTTCCCCACAATTACAGTTGTGTTCCTGGTCTTTAACCTGACTGGGTAGGTATAAGGTATGTATAAATTATGGTCATCACCCTGTATAATAAGATATCATGAGATATATTCGTAGTTGTCACCCTAATAGATGTACTCGCAGCTATCATTAGAAACGCACACAGAGTTTGATGCTTTCCATGAATAAGCCAGACACGACACATAAGGCATTTGGGGCAACTTTTTAAGGCAGCTGTCATGGTATTTCAGTGCAAAGTGGAAATAGCTCTGAGAAAATTGTCTCTTGACATGGCACACTTCTCTAAGCAACTAACTAATATTGGCGTTCCAGTGCCAGGATCAACAGTGCCCTTTATGCACGCAGTCGGGACAAGTGACCATGCAGACTGCACAGGAGTAATCACTCTCTGTCTTCTCAGGGCAGAAGGTGACAGCAGCTGCTGCCTCATGACAGTGTGCACCAAGGCAACACCGTGTGCATGGGTCCCCAGCCCTAGGAGTTTCAGTAGCCTCTGAAGAGGAGGGTCGGGCTTTATGTAAAACTCCATGGATGTCATTGAAGGACAGAGGTCCCTGTTCTCAGTAGCCACTTATTTTGAGTAGTCTTATTTTGAGTAAGACAGTCATACACAACTGTCCCCAAAGACAAGACAGCACAAAGTATTAAATATGTACGTGTCATCACTGTGCCGTCCTGACACTGGGTTCACTCAGTGTAGGGTCATAAGGAATCTTGGTTACTCTCGGGATTTGTGGCCGTATGATTATGCAACATAGAGTTTTCAAGATTCAAAGGGTTAGAATGTTTTGGGATGATAGTTTTGGAGATCTATCAGTGGGTGGTTTCCTAGAGGAAAGAAGTTATGTTGGAGCCTGACAGAAGGGACGAAAAGTGTCTGGGTTCACAGACAGGAATGCGTGCCGCTGCTGCCTCCGCCTCAGGCTCTCTACAATGCAGCTAGAGGTCTGTTTGCCTGCCGGGGTGGGGTGGGGTATGAATACTGGTCTTGTTGCATGGAAAATGTCCTATTTGAGTCCAGAATAGCTCACACATCTCTCTTGTGTTTAGTAATAAATTGCCACTAACCATCAGGTAAAAGTTCATTTTGCAGCAATCCAGATGGTGCATTTAACACTGTTTCTGAGGCTTCCTGTAACTCTCTAGCACATATAGTTAATGTAGACATATGTAAATTCCAGTGTCCCAGTGTACTTTAGTTCTTGGCTGTAGGGAGTCCCCTCCATTTCCCTCAAGATATTCTCTCTTTCTCTTCCTCCTTTCCTCCCTCCTTCTGCTCTCTTTCTTTCTCTTCCTCTTTCCTCCTCTTTCTCTGTCCCTCTCTCTTCCCCTACCCCCCCTCCAAATCTAGAAGTTACCACATACATTGTGGCCTTTGAAAAAGTTATTTGAAAACCATTTGAACTGCTGAGGGCAGAGTGCATTTTGCATTGTTCTTGGGTCATTTTCTGAGTGTCAGAGTGGTTACATCTTTGTTTAGTTTCTTTTTTCTTTCTTTATATTAGTCGGGGGAAGTGTGTCCACACCTGTGTATGTTAGTGTCTATGGGAGAAGTGTGCCCACACCTGT
>NW_021620983.1:4911766-4966013 GCF_004785775.1 Grammomys surdaster
CTCTGTCTCCTGAGTGCTAAGATTACAGAAGATTACAGGTGTGAATCTCTACCGCTCCTTTCCCTTATGATTCTATTGTTTTAGGAGTGAGGACCCTAGAGTCACAATTGAAGTTCAATTTTACATCTTCTTGCTGCTGGGGCCTTTCACAGGTAGCCGAACCCATATATCTCCATCATAATATTTTTCTGGTATTGAAAGGAAATCAGTTTACATAAAATATTAAAAATTATCTGTACCACCTAGAAGCCACACCGTTTACAGACAGTACTGTGACACTTTAGAACACTCAGTTAGGTCGTGGCTGCAAGGTTAGTCCCCTCCTCTGTTAAATCTATGGAACAAAAAAGCATTGAAATTAAAAATATATTGGGACTTCATATACATTTTAATAGAATCACAGCCCAAATTTTAGAGCATTTTTTTTAATTTCTTTGAAATTTTACCTTTCAAAGCCCATTTCATGAGTCCTGTTTTCATGAGAATTCCCCTTTCCTAGTGACGTAAATTTCTGCTTCCTTAGTCTCTCTAAAGTTTATAGTGAACATACACTCAGACAGTTTACATACGGACATGTGTGTACGTGGTAGGCTAGGTTGCAAAGCTGTTTTTTCTTTTCAGCCACAACTTTGTCATAGTTTTCTCCAGTTTTCTGGTGGATATGTGAATTTATCTTTCTAGGTAGTAAATAGCAAGAATCATACAAACAAGAATAAAATTAAAAAATAAAATCTATAGAGAAAGTGTGAATCCCCATGGTTTCAGAGCAACCACTCTGACTGTGGATGACGTCACTGAGAGGCAGAGCACCTCAGACTGGCAGGTGTAGGTATGGGATGCTTTAAGGGGTGAGTTAACTATAATAAAGCAATTTTATTTTTAATTAATAACATGTTTAAGAGGAAAACTTTAATTTCTGATTTTTCGATTGGAGATTTCCATTCCTTTAGAGTGGAAATAAGCTGTAATATTTGAAGAGAAAGTTGGTACTCCCCAAATGCATTAATATGTACTGGGAGAGGACAGTCAATGTTATTCCATAGTTAACATAGACACATGTTTAATACTTGTGACCCAAAGTCCTATAAGGATGACAGTGAGAAGCAACCAGACAAGGAGGAGGAAGAAGAAGCCAAAGACAAGGAGGAGGGAGAACCCAGCAATAGGGAGGAAGGAGAAGCCAGAGATAGGGAGGGGAAGAAGCCAGCAATAGGGAGGAGGGAGAAGCCAGCAATAGGGAGGAGGGAGAAGCCAGCAATAGGGAGGAAGGAGAAGCCAGAGATAGGGAGAAGGGAGAAGCCAGTGATAGGGAGGAGGGAGAAGCCAGAGGTATGAAAGTTAGAGAAGCCAGAGATAGGGAGGAAAGAGAAACCAGCAATAGAGAGGAGGGAGAAGCAAGAGATGAGGAGGAAGAAGCCAGCAATAGAGAGTAGGTAGAGGCTAGAGATAAGGAGGATAGAGAAGCCAGACACAGGGAGGAGGGAGAAGCCAGATACAGGGAGGAGGGGGAAGCCAGAAATGTGGGATGCTGGCAGGGGATGTTCTCCATGTGGTTCCTCCCAAGTAGACAGTGTGAGGCACAGACCAGCAGCTGGTCACACGTACTTGTGCCCAGTCTATTTCCTCAGGAGAAGGTTCTGGAAGGCCAGCCCCAGCTCCACACCTGCAGGCTCCTTGTCATTTATGGTGATGTTCTTAGTCCGATTTGTAGCTTCCAAATGCAGGGAGAAAACCAAAGCGATTCTTAGATAGCACCAGAGATTTGAGTCCTATATCTCTGGTCTGCTGCAGAGGACCTAAGTCATGACTTGAAGCAAACCCTAGCAGTAGCAGTGTCTAAAGGAGAGTGTAGAACTTCACCTGTTGTGGTTAATTGACCTACCCATGGGGCTCTGTAGCAGGCAATGCCCATTTCTGGATAGCCTGACTTCTGGCTGTTGAAGCTGGAAGAAGAAGAAAATAGTTTGCTTCACTGACAGAGAGGAAAAAGGCCTGGAGAACAGCAATATGGCAGGAGGTAAAGGCTCACACTGGTTGTTTAGACCCAAAGTGTAAATGGTACCCGTACTGTATATCCTGCTGATAACTCAGATGCCTGAATATCATCTACTTTGAGATTTTTTAACTGATTTACAGGTTGAAACTGTGATGCTAGTTTCAGTTAAGAAGCTGAGGGAGAAAACTAAAGAACCTAAACTGTCTTAAACTCTTCTGAGTTAACAGTGAAAACCCTTTGCACTATTAGTTGCCGTTATGTGTATGGCAGTTACACATATAAAGAACACAGTTCCAGAATACTGTCCATCATCATCACAAGGAAGCCAAGGCAGGAACTTGAAGTACCCAGTTACCCTTTTACTCAAGAGCAGAGACAGAATAAACAGATGCATGCCTGTGGTTAGCAAGCTTTCTCTTATTTATGCAAGCATGGACTCAAGCTGAGGGAATGGCATCGCCCATAGTGGGCTGGGTCTTCCCACAATAAATGTAATCAAGTCAAACCCCCAAAGGCATATTCATGGTCCCACAGAATATAGACAGTCTTTCTTGAAGACTCTCTTTCAGGTGACCCTAGGTTGTCAAATTGACAAAAGTGACCACCATAGACAGTCTATTAAACCACATCCCTTTTAATTAAGAAGTTTAGTGTGCTTAGATCCATGGCAGATCAACTTCTGTTTCAGTTGTTCCCCTGAAAACATTGTTCTAGTGGTTTTCATTAATTACTTTAGGATATGTTATTTTTTATATTTAACTTTTCCTTGACTTTTTATGAGTGGCTCAAATTCAAAGATGATACATATTAAAAGAAATGTCATATGTAAAGGGAGATTTTTAAATTTAATTTTCCTTTATAAAAAGTCTATTTGACCCAGGTCCTGATTCGTACAGTCAAAAATAGCATATCAGTATAACCAAATAAAAAACAGTGCGTACAACACGTTGGTTGACTGAGATAATTATCCTGACCTGAACACAGAGACAGAGAACAGGTTATACTTTCAGTTCTTTTTTTCGGGCTGTATATACCATCCCTCCAGTCTTAAATTTGGGAATCCAAGTATTTTTGGCTGTCTACGATAAAACTTGCCTCATTCTGTGCTTAGTTTTCTGTTATAGCAAAAGTGTTGTGTGGATAAGTGCAGGGTGAGTGGAGGTAGGGTCGAGAGGAAAGCTGACCAGAGAGGGGAGTGAGAACGGCAAGTTCTCTAGCCGTGAGGAATGTCTTATTAGTAAGGAAAAAATAGTTGGTAACAAGAATTAGAATGACAACATATGTGTGTGGCTCTTATAAACATGTATATGTACACATATGTATGCATACATACACACATACACATACATATGCATCATATACATATAGATCATGTACATATACACTGATAAATGCTCACATATGGTATCTACTACAGGCTATGAAGAGCTTGTAAAATAATGAAGGTCAGGAATGTTTTAGGTTTTGGATATCTGGAGTATTGTCCTCTAATTTGGAATCTCTGGCTATCTCTAATGAGACACCTTAGGGTGCTGTTCTAGGAGAGTTTCTGTCAGCATTGCTCTTGTGTGCACAGACATCCACCCTCTGCAGTATTAATGCAGGTCTTTACCTGCCACAGTCCATGAAATCCGCTGTTGTTTTTACCCAGCATATTTATTTGATGCAGTTAGCACGTGACCTTACCTATCAAGCATCCTCCTCCATGGTTTCTACTGTTCTTCCTAGGCTGACAGTGAGTTCTCTGGTTAGAGGCAGTGGGTGGAATAGCAAACAGGCCCGTCTTAATGTCCATGCCTGTGTTCATGCCTTGACTTCCCTCAATGATGGACGGTGATCTGGAAATTTAAGTAGAAACAAACTCCTCCCCTGAGTATCTCTTGACCAGGGAACTTGTCATAGGAACAACAACAAAAAAAAAAAATTAAACCAGAACAAAGCCCCAGACAATTGAGTCTGAGTCTGTTTAGCTCTGGGTGCTGTTGCTTCAGGCTTATGTGTTTCTATTAGAGAGGTCAAGAGTGAAGAGCTATTTAACGCTGTGGCTCACTCCATGCCTGGATGACTTGAGAGGTAGGGCTGGGGCTTCCTAGACTTGAGCACCTGCTCAGTGATGTTCACGTTTGCTTATAGAACCGTTCCTTCTGAGTTCCCTGGGTGGGATGTGGAAACCATAAGGCTTTCTTGACATCTCCCTGTGCTTCCTTGATGAGTGACATTAGTGATCAGGCAGGAACAGGCAGAGAGCTTTGTCCTGGTGTCACAGATAGAGATTCGTCCTGCTGTTGTGTCCCTAGGATGCTGTTTGAAGGATTTGTGAGTCCTGACAAGGCAGCTGTGAAGGAGGCCAAGGATAGATAGGCTGGAAATGCCCTGGTCTGGCCTGGAAGAGCCCTCAGCACTGGTCCTGTGGAAGTATTTATATGACGGTGAACAGATGGACAGGCATACATATTTGATCTAGTTCTGTGGGGTTCCTACGTCAGAATTCTGCTTTAGCTTTACGAGTTTACAATTATAGATACATGTACTTCTGGCTCTTTTGCGGCAGCAATGTCTGGATCTTTTCTTGGCAGGTCTGGAGGCTGACAGGATAACATTATGAATGGCGCTTTACTATTTAATGTAAGGAAACCAGAATAGAAACACCATTTCCTATTTTGTTGCTATTTCTTGCTGTGACAAGGTATGCCGTAGAGTGACCAAAAGAGATAAACTAAATTTGGGGTTTTATGCCATTTGGAGGGAAGAATGGCTGAACTTTAAGGAGGACCCGGTTCTGAAAGTAAGGTAGGAAAGCAGTACTCAGAAACAGGTGCATGTTTGTCAGGTTGCCAGGGACATGGGATCCCAGGAAATGGTGTGAGATCTCAATAGTCCACTCCCCAACAGGGTACCACGTCTACATGTTTCTTTTCTCCCCCTTTACTTGTTCATAACCATTGTGTCTTAGTTTCTTTGGTGGAGCATCCACAGTGTGTTGGCATCCATTGGCTCACCATGAGTTTTATTTGAGCTTCATGCTCGAGTTCCAGTTTGTAAGCTATTTCACATGTAAGCCATCACCCAGGTTGTCATGAATCTTGCTGTCCTGTGCCCTAAGTACTCATGTTGGTCTCTGGAAAGAAGTAGATTAGCTGTGCTTGGAGTACAAACAGCTCTTAGCACACTTTCCTTTCCGGGGCTTCACTTCCTTCTGGGGCTTGGATTTCTTGGGAGCCCATCATATGTCCCACCCGGTCAGTGTCTGTTAGGTGGATGCTGATGGTGATTATGCTTAGCTGTGTTTTATTGTTGTCTTAACATTTGCTAGGCAGGTGGGTGTCATCATAAGGATGGGATCACGGCATGTCCATTCTCATTTCTCCCAGCACCCATTGAGGTATTGAGGCGCTGTAGCATGTACTGATGTCTCAGTAATAGTAACCCATTAGGAAGTCCTCAACACTCATCAAATTTATCCTCTGTCAGCTCACCTCTGGATTCTAAATGTTGTGTATAAGCCATACCAAACATCTCCCAGAACTTCCCTGATGATGTAGTTTTAGTAACTAGGGAAGCATTGCTGCTGAACTTAGCCCCTCGCACCGGGCACGGCTCCCAAAGTTTTCTGCTCCTCTGTGTTTGTGGAAACTTCGAACATCATCGGCAGATTTGTCTACATCTCTTCATTCCTATTCCGCAGCGATACATCCTTAGAGTAATATCTGAAGTTACAGTAATTTTCCTCATATCAGAGAGTTTCTAACTATGTTAATGGAAGTTAGCCTGGTCTCAGAGACAGCCGTGAGAATTACCTTTCCTGCAGCATTTAAACAATTTACTTGATCTCTCTTCAGCTTACCTGCTCATGCCTTTGGATCATTGATGTTGACCTTGTTGGAACTTTGTCTATAATCATGACAAACCCTTCAATAAAATCCAGCCGAAAATAACATTTGCATGTCCCAGCGATTTATTAACCCTTTCACTACCCCGCGGTGTGCTGTCGCAAGTCTGAGAGAGAGATGATAATACAAAAATGTATTCCACTGCATCTCTTCCAGCAGACAACACCTGAGTGCACCATATTTTTAAAACACGAGAAGAGACAGCTTGCATAGTAGGTATCGTGAGCATTGCCTGTTGCTCCATACCAAGTAGGGGGATAATGAGTGGGGCCAGCAAGGCTCTCGGAACAGCTGTTTGACCATGACCCTGCACCTGAACTTCTATTTCCTCATGTGAAAGTTAGGAACTAGCCAACACCTCCTCTCAGCTGCTCTGCCCCAAGTCATCCATCCTGTTGGCATTACTTTGGTTCAGGTTTTGTCTGGGAAGTTATCATTGGCTTCCAGGGGAAGCTGAGGCCCTTCCTCGCTCTCGAATCGTCTACCTACATGCCATGATAGTTTCAGGGAGCTCTGTTTACACTGTTCTTACTGTTCTTTAAGTAATTAGTCCCATTATTTATGTAACTTTGAGACAATGGACTGTGCGGCTCAGAGGGAAAAGCAGAGAAGTCATTGGCTGCACGCCAGGCCTCCAGCAGCCTGCTGTTAGGTCTTGGTCATGTTGTTTAACTCACCAGTGTCCTGTCCTGTTGAACGAGAGGTCTTACAACTGAGGTATCAGAAGCTTCTGGGTTTCAGAAGCCAAACTGCTAACAGTGTAGCTTGCTCATAGGAGGTTCCCATGCTGGCCACTGTGGGGACAGCTTGAGAACCCCAAATCTGAAAATCAGAAATTATAAGTGCACCTGAATCTAAAGCTTTCAGAGTGTCAACAAAAAACTACAAGCAAAGAATTCCACATCTCCTTTCAGTTACTGAGCTGCAGCCTAAACCCAAGTGCACTGAATATATGACATAAACTCACCCTAGGCTATATGTGTAAGACACACTTGACATGTGAACAGAATTTGCTTTTTTGACTTGGTTCCCATTCCCAAGATACTTCATTTTATATGTGAAAATTCAAAAAAAAACTTAAAAAGTCTCAAATCTAAAACACTTTTTCTTAAGCCTCTGGGATAACTCACCCTGTATGGTTGGAAACCAAATTCGTATCATTGTTGTTGTTGAAATAATTGCAAAAATAAACCATATCATTTCAAAAGTATCTGTAGGTATTAGAGCCTCAGATAAAAACAAACAAACAAATAAACAACATATACTTGACTGTTCTGGCTTGCATGTGTAGATAAAATACTGTCTTGTATAAATGGTTTATTAATCACATTGTCTATGAAGGGTTGGAGATTTTTTTTGCCCTAGGTTAAACTGATACAGTTTGTTGCGGCTTCTTAGATACTACTAGGAGACTATAAACTTCCAGAGCAGGAACTTTTTCCTCAGAGAAAGAGTGGCAGTCAAAGTATTAGCAAGCCTACCCCAGTTCTTCCATCACAAATAAAATAGTAAGAGCTTACCCTCAGTGGGTGAGAAATCCGGATTGGGAGTCGAGCCTTCTCTATTGGTTCAGAGTGCAGTCTCACTGTGAACTCAGAGAGATTCTGTGCTTCTGATCCAGACAGACCTGCCCTGTACTATCAGGAGAGATTCTTAATAGTTTCCTCCTGCTTTAGCTACACATCTGCCCCTGGAGAGAAAGTCCTGAAGAAAGTACACATACACCTTTATTTTCAAGAATATCAGGAACTAGCAAAGTGAACCAAAAATTGTCTAGCCACATAGACATTTGTTCTTCTTTTTCAAATGGGTGCTTGTAGCTTAGACTCTTAAAGAGATAATTAACTAGATTTCAAATCCCTGAACCCTTATTCAGGAGCTGGCCGGTCTCCACACTAAGCAGGCACCACAGAGAGAAACATTGGGAGATGCAGGCCCTACAGAGCCCCACAGAGGCAGATGGATGTGTGCCAAGGCAGCTGCCAACAGTCAGGGCTTTTCTTTGCTTAGTGTTAAAACTGGTATGAAGAAAACAGGGGTAGCCTGGGCTCCATCTACAGGAAACAGATGAGAACACAGCTTCACTGAGCAATGTGAACTGGGCAAGGGCAATAACAGCTTTCTCCGGGAAGAAGGCACCATTAATTACGATTCTTCTCACTAACAGTGTGTAAGTAGAACCCTAAATATACTGCTAAGGATGGGGTTGCATTGTTGTGGAGTTTTTGATGGCAACTCTACGTAGCAGAAGGTCAGAGGTCACTCCTTTCCTTACAGATAAATTTCCATTTCCATTTCATGTTGTTGACATGGATGATTCTGGCCAGCCCTGTTTGCTTGCTCTATTTTTTAACATTCTTCTCCGAAAAGGGTGGATAAATACCACAACGAGTGATTTCATGATCCATTTATCTCAGTAATGGTGACCTCTGTCACTTGAACCACGGCTCAGTGTATCCTCGAACTGCAAAGAGGAGGCATGGGGCGTTGAGTGGAATTAGCAAGGAGGCACGAGCCGATCGCCTTGTGCCAAGGCAGTCATTAGCACCCTGGAAATGTCACACTCCGAAAGCATTACTATGATTATGTAACAAAAGTAAGAGTCAAAACCAGATGGCCTAGATGAAAGCATTGTCTGTCTAGGGTTTCTGAGCTGCAATCCTTCCTATATTTTGGAGAGTTCTTTGTTGTAGAAGCTGTGCCCTGGGGATGTTGAAAAGCATGCCCTACTTAGGGTGCTCACATTCTGAGACCTGCCTGGTCCTTATATAAGACTTGCTGTTAAAGGAGTCTGGAGAAAGGGCTTAGCCGTTAAGAGCACTCACTGACTGCTCTTCTGGAGGGCTCAGGTTCAATTCCCAAGATCTACACAGCAGCTCTCAACTGCCTGTAACTCACACATATGATGCACTGATATATATATACATAGATATGTATATATATATATACACATATACATATATATATATAACATATATAGTATATGAAGATAAAGCATATAAATTAGCTAATTAATTCTAAAAGACTGCTGATAGATATCACCTAAAATTCCCCAAGAAGTCTAAAATCATGTTCAGTTGTACAGTGCTCTCCTAAATTCCATGTTAGAAGTCTTTAAAGTAATTGTCATGCTAGCATTAGGACCTGAGTTCATATCTCAACACTTATCTAAAAAGCCAGGCTGGACAATATAAATCCAGCACTAAGTCAAGAGACGCAGGTGGATCCCTAGAGCTCACCAGAGGATTCAGTGAGAGACCCTGTCTCAAAGAAAACAGGAAGCAGTAGAGGAAGACACCTAACATCTGTCTCTGGCTTGCACGCACACATGCGCACACACACTCACAACCATGTATGTACATAAGTGCACACATACAGAGTACCACACATGTGCACACACATGCATGCACATATATATACACACACAAAAACTCATAACACTCTCACAACACTAATGCACACACACACACACACACTAACATATGTGCATGCACACAAATGCACATGAACATTCACACACATGGACACACATACACATGCACACATACACAACACACAAAGGTAGAGAACACTATTTTGTCCATGAGTGAGGAAGCACTTACTGTAACATAACTCTGATAATCATACACTTCTAGAAGGAAGCTGCTTGCTCCATGCTGTGAGACAGTTCAGATTCCCCTTCTTGCTCGTTCTTTCCTTCTGTGTGGGATCAGTCACCGAGTACAGCGACCAGAAGAGGTGACCTGGGATCAGGTCATCATCCTCTCTGTGAGCTGGTTTTTTAATTTGGAGGAGGGGGTGGAGTCTGCCAGACCTGAAATAAAGGCTGAGAGTGAGACCAGGCGGAAGTGACGGCTCTGTGGATGCCTAAAGGCCTGAAGAGTACTCAGACAAGGGGAAAAACACAGAGAATGGTTTTATTTTGAGAATGCCTTGAAAACTTTAGAACACTCTTTGAAATAACTGGAGGAACCCCAGGGTGTTGCATGCAGGAATCTGAGGTCACCTTTTTAGGAGCTGGCTTGACTGTGTTCTTGATTGGCAAGAGTGGAGTTGCCAGTCACCTTGATGGAAGGCGTGGAGGAGAGGCTCTGCAGTTGGCAGTGTAGGAGCATCACACCCTCTTTAAAACACACAAGTACTTTGTTCATATTTTCACAGTCTCCAAGTGGTAACGATGCACTGAAAACTGACATTCCTAAAAGGGAGGAAAGTTGGTGAAGTTTACTCAATCTGAACACTGCTTCTTTAATTGTGTCTTGCTTATTTGAAAATGCTGTATGTTCTTCTAAAGATATTTGGTGAATTGTATCAGTTTTTCCTACAGGTAAAAAAATCAATGACCATCCTTCCTCCATCTAAAGTTATAAGCTTTGTGGAAATGTGTGTGAGAGAGTGCAAGTATATGTGTGTGTGCATGAGTGCATTCGAGTACATGCGTGTGAGTGCACAAATATGAATGTGTGTGTGTTTGTGCAAGTGTGGGGGAACACATGTTAGTGTGTGTTTGGGTGTGTTAGTACTCACAAATGAGTGTGTGTTTGTGTGTGTGAGTGAACACATGTGGGTGTGTGTTTGTGTGTGTTAGTGCATGCATGAGTGTGTGTTTGTGTGTGTGTGAATGCACACATGTGAGTGTGTGTGTTTGTGCCTGTGTGAGTGCACGCATGTGAGGACAGCTTGTCACTGGGGCAGAAGACAACCTCACATATCTTTCTGCAGGTGATGTCTATTTATTTTGCTCTGCTTTGTTTTTGTTGAGACAGTCTTTCAGTGGCCTGGCACTTGCTAAGCAGACTGGTCTGACTGTTCAGTGAGGCTAGAGATCTCCTGTCCCGTCCCCCAGTGTACAACAGGACATCCAGCAGCTAGCTTCCTGCCTGTGATAATATAGGTGTGAATATACCTATCAATAGAAGACTCTCCAGCTAGGATAGATCTTAAATGCTGGGCAACTCATAGCCTTCCCATTTGTGGGGCGTCTACCCCCACGTCTAGGCCAGATGGCCCTGCTTCTGCTCTCTATGTCCTAGCCTAACTTTCCTTGGAGTATGTCTGAATGACTTTCAGTGACTTGAAATCGAGGAAACTGAGAGATAGTTCGATTAAGAGATTCTGTCAAAGACCATTAGACACAGAAATTAACAAGGGGTAAGTGACCGACTGTGTGAGCTCAGAGTCCCCTGCCTCAGCTCTGAACCACTTGTCCTCACATGAGTGTTGTTGATGATTCTGTGTAATTTGGAATCACCGAAACCCACATTTCTGTTTTTCTGTTGTTGTTGTTTTTTAAAGTATCTGGGGAGATGATGCAAACAGCAAACTGCTTGTGTAAGTATGAGGAACGGAGTTCAATCCACAGAAGCCACAGTTGTCACCCTAGCAATGTGGGTGGGAAGGCAAGGTTAAATAGGTGTCCTGGCTCTCAGGCCAGCCAGTCTAGCCTACCTTGTGAGAACCTACCAGTGAGAGGGAAAACAGAAGTAGATGGTCTGAGGAAAGACCAGATTGTCTTCTGCCGTCCACCCATACCCATCCACAGGCTCACAGTCAAGCAAACCAACACATACATACATGTACTCACACACACCTAAACCTAATCTGGTATTCAACATTTACCAGTAGCTGCAATTACCAACTCCAGGTTCCATTCCCTGCAAATGTACCTAAACACATATACTCACACATACTGATGATGATGATGATGACAATTTTTTTACTTTATTTTATGTATATAGGAGTTTTGCCTGAATGTCTGTCTGTATATAATATGTATACAGTGCCCACAGAGGCTAGACTAGACAGACAGTAAGATCCCATGGAATTAGAGTTGTAGACGGTTGTGAGCTACCATGTTGGTACTGGGAATTGAACCCAGGTCCTCCAGAAGAGGAGTCAGTGCTCTCAACTATAGAGCCATCCTTCTATTCACTTAAAATTATTTTTTAAATTAGTTCTCGAATTATCCTTTAAGTAAATCTTTTCTTTTGTCTTTGCTGTTTCTATAGCAATGCTTTATATCAAAGCAGGTTAAAGTTCTGTCTTGTGAATTTAGGTGTATCATTTCTACCCGAAGGCCTTTTCATATTTTAAAATTTCTCTACAGATTATAACTCAAATTTGGTAAGTTCGTCTTCACCTGGTAATATTATTCTTGCTTAATTATTCAAGTGTTTTAGATAAGATAAAACCATAAATATTACTTTTATCCTTTTCTATTAATTATTAAGCACGGGTCTGATCCAAGAACTTTTAATCTATAGTTTTAATTCATCAACACATATATTTTCAAAATGTAATTTTATGAGAGCCACAGGCTATCCATCATCCATCATCTTTATGATGTAAATGTGTCTTTGTGTGTGTGTCTGTCTGTGTGTCTGTGTATGTGTCTGTGTGTGTCTCTGTGTGTGTGTTAGTGTCTCATAAAATTAGAAGGATGTCTTTTGATAGGATAAAGAAATGTACACAGGTTAGACTCATCTTGTTTAAGACATAAACTTATCTGCCACCTCTCTCCTGCTGCAAATAGGCTAGGGCAGTTTCCATAAACTTGGGCACCAAAGCAGAATTTCTAGAGCCATGGACTAATCATTACAAAGGACAAATCATTGGACAAATCAATACAAAAGGAAAATCCTTGACACATGACTGACAAAGAATGTGGAGTAAGATCCCTGAGTGTCGTGTGGGATACTGGGCTGCAGAAGCATGGTGGTGGCTCTGAGTGGGAGCATGGCTCATTGAGTCAGCATGCTGTGGGAAGAAGGATTGGTCCCCTCTGACAATATGACCTATGCCCAGGGAAGCTACGGATAAGGTATCAAACGATGGTCTGCCACTGGATTATAAGAAGTTCGATGGAGCCATTCTGATTGTTCTGTGGATTCTGGAGAAACCACTGCCCATTGACAGGAGTGAATTGTAAGGGAGCAGCCTGATGCCAGGACCAGAAAGATGTCTCCAGCACCTAAAATCCTCCCAGGAGGAAACAGGAGTTCACAGTCCCCTTGTGAGAAAGTGGCACAATTGTGGACCCAACTGGCAGGAGATGGACCCTGAGATGCCTGAGGCTGGGCAGAGAGAGGAGAGACTATGATATTATATGTCCATGGATGTTGAAATTCAGAGGTTTCATGGGTGTTTTGGGTATCTTGTCCTTTCTAGTTTTGAATATATTTGTAATTTTCTGTTGTTCTTTTTATTTTTAAAGAAACATTGTTCTATAGCAGAGACCTATCTATACCTGTGCATACACTTTTATACCTTTATTTATTCTCCTGATAATTAGATCCTTAAGGTGACCTCCAAGACTTTTGTCCCATATGGTCATCCCAAGAGGCTCCAGTGAGACAGTGGCTCTTTTGCTCTCCATAAGAACATCTCCCTAGAATTTTCCATTTCTCCATGACTTTCTGAATCACTCAGACATTCTCGATATGAACTTGAGATTGGGGACAGGTATGAAGTTCAGCAGTTGAACACATTCTCAGTATATATCAGAATCCTTAGCAAGGGGAGAGGGGCTGGTAGTGAAGGTAGGGAGAAAGAACTGGAAGTTGGTAAATGCAAGAAGGTTAGACTGTAGTGCAGTGGGTAGTACACCATGGTGGGAGGGTGGCTTGCCTCACACCTCCTATTTACTTCTGGTCTAAGTTTTGGTTGAAGTTCCCTTCAGTTGGAATGGTCTTCATTTTAGTATGGAATCTACCTTGTATGGAGAGTGAGATATGGGGCAGGGTGTGGCTGTCACAGAAACTTCCTCCTGTGATGGGAGGTTGGCAATGAGTTCATATTTGCCTATAGTCAGATAAGTCATATTCGAACTTCTGTATGTGCAACTCTGAGGACCAAGTGAAGAGGACACACGGAGCAGGAAGACACTTCTGCCGGCGACTTTCTGTCATCCTGACACAGGCTAGAGTTATCTGAATGGAGGGAACCTCAATTGAGAAACTGCCTCCATAACGTTGTACTATAGGGCATTTTCTCAATTAGTGATTGGTGGTTAGGGCCCAGCCCATTGTGGGTGGTGCCACTTCTAAGCAGGTGGTCCTAGATTCTATAAGAAAGCAGGCTAAGCAGGCCATGATGACCAAGCCAGTAAGCAGCACCCCTCCATGGCCTCTGCATCACCAGCTGCCTCCAGGTTCTTGCCCCGTGTGAGTTCCAGTCCTGGCTTCCTTCGGTGATGATCTACAATGGGGAAGTGTAAACAGAATAAACCCTTTTCTTCCCAACTTGCCTTTTGGCCATGGTGTTTTGTCAGAGCAACAGAAACCCTAACTGAAACAACACCAGAAGCTAAGGCAACTAAGAAAAAGAAAATTCGTTTAGTAATGGAACGAATTCTTTCATAAATTAGTAAACTGTCAAGTCCTTTGGGACCTTCATGTGTGTTCATGCATGCTCTGTGCTCTCTCTAGGGTGCTGTCTTTTCCTTACTTACATGAAATTACTATGTTACCCATGTCCCTATCAGTATTTATTTGGGTGTGTGTAAGAAAGAGGGCACATCAACTGTTGGTTCTCAGACATGCACTAGTATCTATCTATCTATCTATCTATCTATCTATCTATCTATCTATCTATCATCTATCTATCTATCATCTATCTATCTATCTATCTATCCATCCATCCATCCATCCATCTATCTATCTTCTATCTATCTATCTATCTATCATCTATCTATCTATCTATCTATCTATCTATCTATCTATCTATTCATTTGAGACATCATCATTTTTTTTTCTGGCCTAGAACTTACCAAATAGTTTAGACTGTCTAGCCAGGGCCCGACAGCCCAACATGTGAAATTATGAGCATGTACTACTGTGATCAACCTTTTATCTGGGCTCTGTGGATCAAAACTATGTCTTGGAGCTTGCAAGGAAAGTACTTACTGACTGAGCCACCTCGCCAGCCCCAACCCCATTGGCTTTCGATCACTGATAGCATCAGGGAGGAAATACGTCCCCAAGTTCCAAGGCCTTCTCTAATAGACTTTCAGGATCCTTATCCTGCTCCAAGCTAGGCCCAGCTCCCCCAGCACTGCCTTTAGATTTGTATGTAGGATCAAAACAATTTCCCAGTTTGTGATGAAGCCTCTTTAATCCTGTGAGACAGTAGAAGATTTAATCATATTAAGATGACGATGAAGATCACAAAATATTTTTCTGTCCTCACATGATTATGAAAGCCCTGGTCTGTTCTCAGTGGGCTTGCATTAATGCATGAAGGTACATCCATATAACACACAAATTAGTATCTGTATATTTTACAGTAGCTGAAGTATTTTAATAAGTTCATTAAAGAAACTTGCAGAAACCCTGAATCTATTTTTCAAATACATTTTGGCTTATTTATGCAAAGTCAAAGCCATCAACGCGTTTGGAAAGAGCTGTCGCAGTTGAGTCTATATGGATGTTCTGAGGGAGCTCCCAGATGGCTCCCGTTAGAAGCTGGACTATTGGAGGTACAAGCCTCAAGGTTGTGAGTCAAGATCTCACTCCATGAGCTGCTGAGTCTAACAACCTCCCTGAACCTCTGCCCCTTGAAGTGCAAGCATCACTAGCAGCATAGAAAACCCACAGAATCCTTGCTGCTGAAGCAATGAGATCAAGTGTAAAAACAGCAGGGATGTTAGCACTGTTGGTAGACCAGTTGGCCTGCTCTTGGCTTACCCTTTCACTGTATGTTTGGTTTAGGAAACACATCTTCCCTCTGCCAGGTGTGTCTATCTTATTGCTCTTCTCTCTCTCTCTCTCTCTCTCTCTCTCTCTCTCTCTCTCTCTCTCTCTCTCTCTCTTTTTCTGTGTGTGTGTGTGTGTGTGTGTGTGTGTGTGTGTGTTTTCATATCCAGAGGCCAGAATAGCATGCTAGATAGCTCAGATAAGCATTTGCAGGAAAGCCTAACTGGTTATATAGGTGCTGGTGTCGGAACTCTGTCCCCATGATTGCACAGTAAACCCTCTTAACCCCTAGGCTGTCCCTCCAGCCTCACATCTCAGTGTTTTGACCTTCTCCTTTGCTGAGGATATTGTTGACACTAGAAGAAAAACAAATGAGCAAACAAAATGTCATTCGAGCACAGAAGCACAGAGGGACCGAGTCTTGACGTCTGTCTATAGCGCCTAATTCTTAAAAATCTCTGAAATTCAAACTTCTGTGATTCTCTAGAGCTGAACAGAAACCTGAGCAGGTGGTGCCTCTGAAATGCCACATAGGAGCACAGTTTCACCCCAACCCCTTTTTGGGGTGTGCTGTGTGTTTACTCAACATGTGTGCATTCTCTACTTGCCCATCTGGCATGGGCTCTAGGAGCAGCCTCGCTGGCTGGTCTGTGTCAAGAGGACTTTAGCCTTTACATTATAAACAGGAAAGGAATAAAAAAATCCTATAAAAAATCTCCCTATCTCCACCCTCACTTTTGTCCTGTTGTCTCTGAGCAAGTTTTTTTTTTCTTTTTTTTTTTATGCCATTTACCTCAGAATTTGCATTGCTTATTGATTGGCAATTTGAAAATTGTGTATTGTGCTCTTTTGTTTCTGTGTCCAAGAGCTAAAAACAAAAGCGACCAGAGCCTGCGAGGTGCACATTTGCATGCGGCGAGCGTAGAAAGTAATTGCTAATGCATATTTATGTGGCACAAATTTTCCATTTGTTTATGCATAAAATTATCAATAGTGCAGGGCGGCCCAGCCGTAGAAAATGGTGACCTTTTTAGCTTAATAAATAGAAATCAGCTGTTATTGTGAAGAGATCAGCCATTTATTCCGTGTTGAGGGACATTGCCGGGAAAAATGCAGATCAGGGCTGGCAATATCATTAAATGGCGGGCCAGTGACCCTTTCTGTACAGTCTATTATACTTTATCTAATAGGGAATAAATGACTCTGCTTGGCAAATGGAATAAAGAACAACAGCGACTTATTTTTTTTTTAAATTTTTTAAAATCACTATATGGATTCTAAACCAGTAAAATCAAACGGCGCATCTCATACTGACCTGTTGCTAGAATTTGCTGGGAAACATCTATTTTAAGGTTGCTTTTCTTATTTATTAGTCTCTTGGCTATTTATCTTTGTACCTTGCACAGTGGAAAAGTCAGCCAGGTGACATTGTTCTTAGAAAAAAGATCTTTCTGCTTGCAGTTACAGTTTCCCACCCCTTCCCCCACCTTACCCCCCACCCTCCCCCACAGCTAACTCCCACACAAGCCTACTTTCCATTTGGCATTGTTAAAACACTTAAGATAGAAGGAAAGTATTGACAAATTAAAGTTATAGGTTAAGTTGAAGTGTTTTTCATAAGGATTTTACTTTCCTCGTGATAACAATAGTTTTTAAAAGTTAAGTATGCAGTGCCTTTAGTTTGGGGACCATCCTGGACACAAATTTGCTCAACTATTTATTCAGTATGTTAAAAAAAAATACAACCGAAATTGCCCTCTCTTTTATGTTCTTGTTTTAAACTTTCTATATTTGATAAATGAAATAAATGTCTTTCAGAACCCCTCCCCCCAGTCCCTGAGTCTCTGCTGGATCTCCTACTGTGTTCCTTTGTGTGTCAATGAGCCTTTATACCTCTTGACTTCCTCCCTTCCCCCCAGTTCTTAAAAATCATTGTAGAACTGACTATTAAATGGAAGTTCTGCTTGTTTTTTAATTCTCCTCATGCTACAGTTAAAGCATTCAGGACTTCATGAAGTGCATGTTCTGGGCAGGCTGATGACCTGGAGACCTTCCAAGCCTGCTCACAGAATGAGTAACCTCAGGGAGGCTCCCTGAGCTAGCTCCAGAGTGGGCTCCAACACCATCCTGCCAGCTCCTGTCCACAGTCTCCCCAGGAATGGCTTTGCTGCCCTAGTCTTTTTCTGGTTTGGGCTTCAGAGGACAGAGTGTTCTGCAACCCACTCGTAGTGTGACCCAGTAAGCTCTGTAACCTGTCCACAGCATGATGGAGTAAGCTTTTACTGTCAGAAATGGGTCTGTCTTTCCTTTTGAAAGCAGAGGGTATAAGTAGGATTGCACCATGGCACATTAGTTCATAAAATGAATATATTTTTATGTCATTTATAAGGAATTGACTTTAGCTCCATTAGGTTCCCTGTCCCTAGTGGGAAGAAAAACAATGATTTAATGGGCAGCTTGGAATTCCAGAAGAACAGCAGTATTAACCTCTCATTTCTTGACTCCCTGTCCTACTACCTAAGGCTTTTTCAGGGCTGGGAGAAAGGGTCGGTGGGAAGGGTCCCAAACCAAAGGATTTTCTTTCCAGTGAATAAAGAAAAAAACTATTGTTTTATACAATCCTCCTTCCTGAGAAGGTGGTGACTGAAATTCTATTTCTCCTGCTATGTAATTAAATTTAGGTTGTATCACTTATGATAACCCCAGACACTTTGACACAATAAATACTTCTACAAATTTAATGGAATTTTCTTTCAAACTGTGACAGTGACATGGCCATTCTTACATATGATAAAAAAAAAAAAACCCAAGTCATAGTAGACACAGGGAAAATTTAACAATTTCTTCTATCTGTCTAATCTCTTGGCATCCTGTTGTCTTACATAATATGCTAAAATGAAATCTGATTCTTTTTCAAACTTAACCTGACATAAAGGCACTGACATTAGTAAACATTTCAAAAAATTCATAACTTAATTTTTTCTCAAGTCCTACAACAAAAAATATAAAAATACCAGCTCCCTCTTGTGGGAGAAATTACCGTACCCGGCGAATCTCACCTACAGACACGCTGAGACAAATATTGTTTCATTTTGGGGTCAATTGAACTTTGCTCATCCGTTACCTTCAGCTAATGTTAGCATTTCATTGAACTGAACAGAAGTGCATTGTGGGGGATTTGGAGCCACACATTGATCAAAGAATTCTAATTTATTTGGCAGACTACAGATCAGCAGCCTCTGCTTTGGCTCAGTGCTGTCATTTCTACATCCTGTGTTTGCAGGGATGACATGTGTCATTTTGCAGAACTGTGTAGTAGAGAAAGGGGGTAACACGGGTTCTTTGTGTCATCTTGGTGGCCTCTGGGCACCTGTTTTCCTACCCTCAGTTAGAGATGGCACACTACACCAGGGCCATCGATCTGACATGAAAACCACCAACCAGCAGCCAGAACAGCATGGATAGCTTCAGCCTGGATCCACCATGCCAGGGAGCCTTGCTTTTGTAAGTTGGGTTCTTAGGAATCTCTCAACTGCTGGGCGATGACCTTTTCTTTTTGGTCTAACCTGGGGAGATGAGCAACAAGGCCAGTTCTAGGACATCAAGATGGTATAGGAAGGGCTGGAGAGAGAGAGCAGTGGTCAAGCGCTCACCTCTTCTGTGTGATGGCTTAAGGTAGATCCCCAAAACCATATGTGAAATGGGGTGGCATGTGCTTATAGTCCTAGGGCTTGAGAGGAGACACCCAGACCCTGAGTCCATGGCTCGCTAGCCTAGCCTAATGGGTGAGGCCCAGGTCAATGAGAAGTGTTCCCTCAATGGAGGTAAGCTGAGAGTGGGAGCTGAAGTTGGCGCCTAGTTTTCCACACATGCATCTATGTGCATATCCACCTGAACGAACACACACACACACACACACACACACACACACACACAAAGAGAGACAGACAGACACACAGACAGACAGACAGGCAGACATACAGAGAGATTGAATGGGGATGCTGGATATCACTAAGGACCGTGGCAGGGCAGTTGTGGTGTACACAGCAAAGTGTGTGAATTGTGTATGTGTGAGTGTGTGAGTCTGAGTGAATGTGTGTGAATATGTGTAAATGTGTGTGAATGTGCTTGAATGCACGAGAGTCTGCGTGAATGTGCATGAGTGTGTGTGTGTGTGCGCGTGTGTGTATGTCTGTGAGTGTGTGGGTGTGAATGAATGTGTGTGAATGTGCGTGAATGTGTGTGAATGCACATAAGTCTGTATGAATGTGCATGAGTGTCTGTGTGTGTGTGTGAATGTCTGTGAGTGTGTTGGTGTGAATGAATATGTGTGAATGTGCATGACTGTGTGTGAGTGTGTGTGAGTATGCATGAGTGTGTGTGAATTCCCTCTATGTTCACCATTGCTCTTTAGCATTTGAATGGATTCACAGAAGGGACCCAAGAAGACACATGAAGACGTCCTTTAGAACATTTCAGGAGCAAGAGCCTGACCTAGTCTAGCCTGTGCTAAAACACTCATCTGCTGTTTTCATGACATTAGACATAAACAACTGTGGAGAAAAGCTGAGATGTTCCTCCACGTGCATAGACTTTTTCTCTTGATTCTGGGGGCTTTAAAATGGCAAGAGAGTGCCTCTTCCTGCATAAACAGTAATTTTATTATGTTTGTATATCTAAATTTACATAAGCATAAATTTACATGTATAAATATAAATTATTCTTTGCAAAACTATAGTCGACTCCTATTTCTAAGAGGCATACATTCATATATTTACTAAATGGCACAGTGCAGTGTTAATGGTGTACTTTTATCTTCCCTGCATTTCTCTTGCTGTTGACACTATCCTGTCTACAGTATTCTGAAACTGAACAGGGTACGTTTATAAAACATATTCCAGACCTTTGGAAAATCAGTTGCTGTATTTGCTACATCACAAAAATAGAAATTGATATGGCATCTTTCATTTTTACTTTAGAAGTAATAATATATGCAATCCATATATGTAATACTTACGGTGCATTATCTTTTATATCTGGGCAATGGCTAGCACTTTGTTTTGAACATGAATGTCAGAAAGGTAGTATTTCTCTACTAAAATGCAGGTAAGAGAATCAACCCCTTTCTCTTGCTTAATAAGACTCGCCTTTTGAGGTTCAGGGAGCTTTTGTTCTCCATTGACAAACAGTTTTGTAAAATATTTGTTGCTACTTTTTCGTTGTTGTCGCAAAAGAAACATTTCAGGTCACAATGGGTCTGTCACACACTTTAGAAAAATTTCCATAGACTGTTAAATATTCCAGGGTATGTTTCTGTAAACACATACAACAAGAAAAGCAATTTTGCTGAGGCCAAACAAATATTTTCCAATTTTCTGGCAGAAACAGTTTGTGGGCATCTGGGCATGCATTTATGAAATGTTTGTTTGTATTTTTTGAAAAATCCAGAATGTTCTTTGGGTCAGGAATAAAAGTTTGACCATAAACCTAGAGTGGAAAAGCTTTTTATGACCCTTTTGCCAAATAGCCATCTTGTAGGTGACAGCAGGGACAGGGATATTTGGAGGCAAGGACCGCAGTGAGGGAAGATGCCAGGCCCTAGTAAGATAAAACCATATTCATGCTCAGAGGAAATATCCCAAGAAGAAAAGCATGTTCTCTCTCAGAATGACTTCATCTGGAAGTTTCCACATGCTCTGCTCTTCACTTTTATTGACTAGGACATCATCACCTGACCAAACCAAGCTGCAGAGGAAGAGGACAGGGAGATCTACTGGGGAAGATGGGTCTGGGAGAGTTCTCATGGGCAGAACTAAGAGAATAAATCCTAGGGTCTACCTGTCATGATCTTAGATTTCACGTTTAAGAATCTGGAACATGAGGAAATAATATAAAGAACAGATGACATTTATATAAATATCTTTGTTTTCATAGGTTGGTAATGGGAAGAATTTGGAATTAACTATATAATAGAACCATGGCTAGATAAATTTTGAGTGGATTTATATGGTAAGAAATTCTATAACTAATAAAGAAGTTTTGAATAATGTTTTCAATCACATGAAAATATTCATAGTATTATGTTTACTAAAACAAGTCTCAGTCACATTGTGGGTGCTTTCTATACACTAATTTTCACACACACAGAGACACACGCTCTTCAAGCATTTAAAAATTAATAAAACCTAGCTGAAAGTAAATATATCAGTTATAACTGGCTGTGTCCCATGAATCCTGAGAACTTTTAGTTTCCATCATAATAATTTATAAACATTTAAAAACATTTGTTTTTAGTTATTATATATATATATATATATATATATATATATAATACATGTATGTGTGCATGTTTATAGTTTTTAGTTACTGATTTCTGTGTATGTTGCATGTCTGTATGTGCATGCTTACATGTATGCTGTGCCCATGAGGCCAGAAGAGGGTACTGGTTCCCCTGGAGCTGGAGTTACTGGTGGTTATGGTCCACCTGACGTGGGTGCTGGATCCTTTGCAAGAACAGCAAATGCTCTTAACCTTAACAGCAAATGCCTCTCCAGCCCCTTATAAGCATTTTAATATGCGTGATTTAATTTTGAATTTGAGAAATGTAAAAGTTAGTTCCCAAAGTTTTACTTGTGTTTCTTTCTCTCTGCTTGTTAACGCACTACCTGTATCTTTGTCCACGTAGAGATGAGATAGCCCAGTTCTTACTTCTTCAGCTGCTTCTCCCGAGTGTCGTTAGGATGAATTTTCCTTCTTAGTAGAGTTCATACATTCACTTAGAAATCTTGGACTCATGGTATCCTGGCAGCCTCTTCTGGGCAGTTTGAGCTGCGGTACATTAGACAGGCTCCCACAGGCTCCTGGGATATATGTCTATGACAAAGGCAAAAGGCAAAGCTTCGAAGAGACGCCTTGCTGTGTATACATGAAACTGATGCTCATCTGGACTTCATAGATACTGCACACACATGGCCATACCCGGATGTAGACACACGTACGCACAATTAAAAACTTAAATATATCTTTAAGAAGTTTGTGAACTGTGATAGATACTGAAACTTCCTCAGATTAATGATTCTCAGACGTGTTTTCCTATGTTTATGTGAAAGAGGCTGAGTACTGCGGTTTGTGGTGAGGAGTGCTTTTCTGAAGTAAATATTCTTTTTTAATTATTCTTAAATCTTTTATTAATCATTCCATTTGTTTACATCTCAAATGATATCCTCCTTACCAGTTACCCCTCCACAACCCCCCCATCCCATCCTCCCTTTCCTCCCAACCCTTTGTCTCTATGAGGGTGCTTCCCTACCCACCCACCCATGCCCACCCCACCGCTCCAGCATGCCCCTACACTGGGGCATCAGACCTCCACAGGACCAAGGACCTCCCCTCCCATTGATGTCAGACAAAGCCATCTTTTGCTACATATGTACCTGGAGCCATGGATCCCTCCCTGTACATTTCTTGGTGGGTGGTCTAGTCCCTGGGAACACTGGGTGGTCTGGCCAGCCAACATTGTTCTTCCTATGGAGTTGCAATCCTCCTCCACTCCAGTCCTTCTGCCAGCTCCCCCACAGGGGCACCTCCTGAGCTCAGTCTTATGGTTGGCTGTGAGCATTCGCATCTATATTGGTCAGGTGCTGGCAGAACCTCCCAGGGAACAGCCACACAAGGTTCTTGTCAGCAAGCGCTTCTTGGCAACAGCAGCAGTGTCAGGGTTTATTCTTTAAGCATTGTATTACCTTAGGAAGTTAGAGGAGCAAGAATTTCTTTCAGCTATGTGAGAATAATTGCAATGAGGAACTATGGGAAATTCTTCCTAGCAGGTTTTCCTTGTGAGCCTGAGTTGACTGTAAGAATCCACTCAAGAGACACAGACTTGACTTTGGAGAGAGATTGGCTACACTGTTGGGTTCATTGCTCACCAACTGTGTCTCAGGCTCCTCAGGTGAAGGGTAAACAACTGTAAAGAACAGAACACTGTACGGATGCCCCACAGATGACGGGATGCAGTCCGCCAGGCACAATAGACTTTAAAACCCTGAGTGCAAGCAGAGATCGAGCCACTTTGTGAGTGATTGAGGCTTCCTTTCGGTAGGAAGAGAGAACGTTATTAAATCTAAATGCTCCTAATACCATGACCTCGGGATAAATTAAGGAAAAATTGACAGAACAATGGAGTGAATAGACAAACAGACTGGAGCAATGGCACTAACTCACTTCTCTTAGCAGTTAATAGAATAAAATGGATGGGAAAAGACGGAGAGGGTCACAATGGGGAAGCAAGGTTAAGGAGCCTGACCTTGTGAGCCTGGTAGAGCCCTGCACATAACTGAAACTGATATGATTCTCAAGCACATATGGGACAGTTACTTAAACCAGAGCATACTGTAAGTGAATAAATGAGTTTTAATAGAACAGCTCCCCGTCATTTTCGAGGATTCGAATCACCGTGAGAATGAAATCACGACTCAAACGATTAACATGAAAAGATCTAGAGATAACATTGTACAATTAAAAATAAGCTAAAATAGAAATGGTAAACCTTTAACATTGGGTATGAATAGCCTACACACAGTTATAGGGCATGTATAGAAAGAATCTATTGGCAGATATATTGGCCTAATTAAATATATAATAAAGGAAAAGAGAGACAGGAAAAATTAATAGGCCTACAATTAATCTCAAGAAGTTGTTTCCCCACACAGAGAACAGACATGTTAGTGACAATTTTCCTTCTCCTGATTTGACTGTTATATGTTGAACGTATGCAGGGGTCACTGCACTATGACCTTCAAACACATAGAAATCTTACATGTCAGCTAGTGCATACTATTTTTAAACAGATCAGGAGCCATATGCATTAGTACACTCTGCAGCTCCAGAACATAGGAGGTGGATGCCAGAGCACCAGGAGTTCGAGGTCAGCCTCAGATACACAGTAGGTCCAAGGCCATCATAGGCTACAAGGGATCCAGTTCTTAACCAAACAACAAAAACAACCACCAAAATTAAAATAGTGAAGCAAAGACGTTAAAGCATGAACAAAATTACTGAAGTAGAAGATGGGGGCTGGAGAAACAGCTCACTGGTTAAGAGAACTTACTGCTCTTGTAGTGGACCCAGGCCTGATTCCCCTGACCCCAGAACTCACACTAGACAGCTCCAACTGCTTATCACATAACAGGGAAGACTAAAATTACTAAGAACAATAAATATTTCCCCCAAACCTCTGAGACTGTGCAAGAAAGTCAACAGCCCTTCAAAGATCAGCATCAGGACCAAGGCTGCTGGCTTCACAGAAGATAGGAAGAAGTGGACAGACAAAATGGCAACCAACAGATTGGGAAAAGATCTTTACCAATCCTACATCCAATAGGGGGCTAATATTCTAATATATACAAAGAACTTAAGAAGTTAGACTCCAGAGAACCAAATAACTCTATTAAAAATGGGACACAGAGCTAAACAAAGAATTCTCAACTGAGGAATATTGAATGGCTAAGAAGCACCTAAAGAAATGTTCAACATCCTTGGTCATCAGGGAAATACAAATCAAAACAACCCTGAGATTCCACCTCATACCAGTCAGAATGGCTAAGATCAAAACCTCAGGTGACAGCAGATGCTGTCGAGAATGTGGAAAAAGAGGAACACCTCCCCATTGTTGGTGGAATTGCAAGCTCGTACAATCACTCTGGAAATCAGTCTGGCAGTTCTTCAGAAAATTGGATGTAGTACTACCCGAGGACCCAGCTATACCACTCCTGGGCATATACCCAAAAGATGTTCCAACATATAACAAGGACACATCTTCCACTATGTTCCCAGCAGCCTTATTTATAATAGCCAGAAGCTGGAAAGAACCCAGATATCCCTCAATAGAGGGATGGATACAGAAAATGTGGTACATTTACACAATAGAATACTACTCAGCTATTAAAAACAATGACTTCATGAAATTCCCAGGCAAATGGATGGAACTAGAAAATATCATCCTGAGTGAGGTAACCCAGTGACAAAAGAACACACGTGGTATCTCACTGATAAGTAGATATTCGGCAAAGAGTGTGGAATACCCAAGATACAACTCATGGACCACATGAAGCTCAAGGTGATGGAAGATCAAAGAGTGGATGCTTCATCTTTCTTAGAAGGGGGAACAAAATACTCAAGGGATGAAATATGGAGACAAAGTATGGAGCAGAGACTAAAGGAAAGGCCATCCAGAGACTGCCCCACCTTGGGATCCATCCCATATACAGTCACCAAGCCTAGACACTGTCGTAGATACAAAGAAGTGCTTTCTGACAGGAGCCTGATATAGCTGTTTCCTGAGAGGCTCTACCAGAGCCTGACAAATACAGAGGCAGATGCTCATAGCCAATCACCGGACTGAGCATGGGGTCCCCAATGGAGGAATTAGAGAAAGGACTGAAGGAGCTGAAGGGGTTTGCAACCCCATAGGAAGAACAACAATATCAACCAACCAGACCCCAACCCCCCTAGACTTCCCAGGGACTAAACCACAAACCAAAGAGTGCACGTGGAGGGACCATGACTCCAGCCGCATATGTAGCACAGGATGGCCTTGTTTGGGCATCAATGAGAGGAGAGACCCTTGGTCCTGTGAAGGCTCAATGCTCCAGTATAGAAGAATGCCAGGGAAGGGAGGTGGGAGTGGGTTGGTGGGTGGTTGGGGGAACACTCTCATAGAAGCAGGGGAGTGGGGGGATGGGATAGGGGGTTTCGGGGAGGGGTAACTGGGAAAGAGGATAACATTTGAAATGTAAATAAAGAAAATATCCAATAAAAAAAATTCCAGAAAAGTATAAAGCAGTGAAGTGCCCTAGAAAGAAACAGCCAGGGAATTCCATAACCAGAGGAAGAATCCACCACAGGGATCTGGAACTGACTTGCAGAATAAGTTTTGAATCCAAATAGCTCCCTAGGCAGACACAAGGGGAGGGTAAGTCTAATCTTCAGTGGCTTCACAAAGTAGAGGAAGGGTCACCTCTGCTGATCTGATAAGGGATCATGGAACCTAGACGTCAAAATTGACAAGAACAGTATGAGAAAGGACACTTACAGGACCGCTGTTCTCAGGATGACAAACGGGAAAACCCTCAAAACCCAGGCAGCAAAGTGAACTGAGCAACACGCACAAAGAATGATTTCCTGTGACCCCAGTCTCACTATTTCAGAAACCCAAGCCTTGTTTGCTAGCGGGAAGTGTGACACAGAATAAAAGGCTCATCAGAAAACCATTTCAAGAAACTAAGCATAAATTCTTAGTAAAATGTTGCTTCTATGCCTTCTATCTTTAAAACTGTTTGTAGATTAGGTTTGGGGGGGGGCTTCTTATCATGATACGAAAAAGATCTCTAGCAAACACAGATTGTTGAGCCACGTATTGTCAGCTTTCCTGTAGTGATCAAAAACAAGGAGTGACTCCTTGCAATCACCTTGCTATTCGATGTTACTATTTTTTTTTTTCTAGAAATTCCGCCAATACAGGAAAGCAAGACAAACTCCTTAGGATTGCCATTGCTGGCAAATGATTTGTTAATTAAAGAGTCACCCAAGGTGAATGCATATAGTCATAGAATTAACTGTATGTTTGTATTATCAGTATCAGTTGTTTTGTTTCTAGCAACAGGAGAGCTATAGTACAATCTTTTCCCTGTTTAAGATTTTGTTTTATTGGGAACACATGAAGTTTAGATCTCTTGGAGCTGGAGTTCCAGTCCTTTGTAGGGTGCTCAGGTTGTTGCATGGGTCTGGGATCTGAACTCTGGTCCTCATGAATCATTAACAAACACTCTTAACCACTGAGCCATCTCTCCAGCCTGGTAGGGTAATGTTTTCCCAAGCCAATGTAAGTGACGAGATAGACTACATTTATAGATGCCATGAGCCAGTCATGTAGAAATAAAAGTTTATGATAAGCTAAGATTCCAAAGCTATGAAAGACATGTAAAGTGTGAAAATTTAGTATCTATTTTGGAAACTGAAAGTGGCTTCTGCCTCCTGCTGTGCAGAAAAAAGTCATTATTACTGCTTGAATCCTTGATCTCAAAAACCTCAGAGGCTGAGTTAGGGGAATCTCTTGAGCCAAGAGTTCAGGGCAGCCTGAGCACAACCTGAGTATAAGAGCAAAACACTAAGTCTGCTATCCAAGACTGTAAGAGAGTAATCTGGGGATACATCCTGGTGCAGAGAATTCACGAAGCCAAAGAGGAAACGCACAGCCTGCTTTACTTTTCATTTGTCAGAAACGTCTTAAAAAGAATTTTAAAAAAAGAGAGCAAGGGGTGCCAGGCTTAACTTACAAAACACCTACAGTTAACAACCGTGACTCAAGATCCACATTTGGTACAGCCCATCGTGCAGCAGGCAAGGAAGGAAATCCAATGCCGCTTTAGCGTCATTTCCAACTACGGAAAAGTGTTTTGGGGCAAGAGGATAGTTTCACTGGTAAAGCACTTGCCTTGCGAGTGTAAATCTGGAGTCCGGATCTCCAGAAAACATATAAAAGCTAGGCAGACATGGTGGCCACTTGTAATCTCAGAGGCAGAGATGAGGTCTCCAGGGAAGCTCTGGGTTCCGAGAATGCCACTTCATCAATAGATACGAATGGGGAGTCATTGAGACGATTACTCCATATCTTCTTTTAATGCCTACATGGCTATGTACAAATGTGTACTCCTATCAAATCTGACAAATGAATGTCAACACACGCACACACGCACGCACGCGCGTGCACATGCGCGCACACACACACTCGCATGTATATGCTGACATGTGTGCACGTACACACACAATAATAATAGTAGTAGAAGTACCAGTGGTAGTAAAGGATATTACACAGGAGAGTGCTTTTTTCCCGCTGAATAATTGTCAGCACTTGCCACTAAGTAGATGGACAGTCACAGATGTCACTGGATAAAATCTGAATGGGGTAAAAGTGAAAAATATTAGGCTAATGAATATTAGCTAAGGGAAAAATGCAAGATTCATGAGCATATACCCAAAACGATCCTAGAGCATCCAAAGTATACTGTTCAAGAAAGCACTGTAGAGTGTCGAAACTAATAAAGAATTGAAGTGGGCGTGACCTTGAAGATCAACCAATGGCTGTGGTCCAGGTGGGCGTGGCCTCGAAGATCAACCGATGGCTGTGGCGTGGGGATGAGGTAGGGGAAAAGCTGGGTCAGGTGTGTTTCTCACCAAGGCAGGCCCTGGTAAGGTTAGCTTGAGTTTCATTGTAAGGACACTGTTAAGCAATCATAGATTAGTTGCACAATAAACAAACTTCAAAATCACTGCGTAAATGCTTTTAAACTTTACTTCCCTAGTGGTAACACATAGTTTAGGTAGGAGAAGTATGTTGTAAGTATTGAAAATTAAGTTAATCTGTGTTTAAAAATTAGGTTGCATAGTTCCAGATACTTGTAAAATTTTGCACACTGAAAACGAAACATGATAAAATAAACTAAGCATTCTTCCCAGCAGGCTTTTTGTCAAAGGAACGTGATAAAGGCTGTGAGACGCTGCCACAAGATTGACTGGGAGCGAAATAATTTGAGACGTAGAAAATGATGGATATTTTATTTATGAGTATTTAAAATGCTTCATGTTAAAACACCCTTTTCAACAAATTAACAGCAGTCAGGAAAAAGCCCGAGTTGAACAACAGCGTGCAGACACCAGCCACCGCAAACAACAGGAAAAAGCAGTTTCCCACGAGCACTTCAAACTCAGTGTTTGTGTAGGAGCGCGGGGAAGGCGGCTGGCCACACCATTGGCTAGCCCTGTTTTCTCATCTCCTCTAGAGTTCGAATTCTTTCAACAGTCATGACATTTATAGTTATTTGCTTTAACCACTGCAGCCAGTTAATGATTTGCGATTCTTTGGGGTTACTGGTGCTTTTGATCTCTTTTTCTTCTACCTGCAAATAACCAACCCCTTTGTTTTAACCATATACCACCCATGACCCTGCCCCACCCCTGCTCCACACCCCACCCCCAACCATGCCTTGCTGCCCGTGCCTACCCTTGGGGTACCCTAATGCAGAAACATAAAATGCTTTATGACTTGAAAAGGAAAATAATCCCAAAATACTGCAAATTGTCAAGTGAGTTCTGGGTAATTAAAGATTGTCCTGCAATATACACGTTTTTTTTTTTTCCCTTACGGCATTTTATCTGTTCAGGGTTCAATGGCCTCCGAGAATGAGCTATTTTGTTGACAAATCCACCCTCTAAATTGTGGAACGTTAATGAGACCTCTGCGCAGCACACTTTTACATTTTTATGTGGGTAGTGCTTTAAAAAGAAAAGACCCCACTGAAACAAAATACTGACTATGATTGATGTTGATTTTAAAAGGTCTTCCACCTGTAGTGTGACATGCGCATTACTCTGAAAACATAATAATTAACGGGATTGAAAGACCACAGCTTTATCCAATGACCTTCTGAAATCCAAACCTCAGTTATTATCTGAAAATGAAGGCGAATGAACGAACACTCCCCCGCCAGTTGTTCGCATTCAGGCTCCTGATCCTGCACATCTGTGTAATTGCCTGCCTCGTCGCACAGTTCCTTCTAGAATCCTCTGGAGATATGCAGTCTGGAAAGTCTATTCTAGGCATCGGCATTTTTTTTCTTCTTAAGTATTAACTTGTGTGATATTTTCTGCATGGCATAACGTTTCTGGTTTTCTTTAAAACTTCTATTACGCTTTCTTTCAGAATCTTTAAAGGTTTACTTTTACGTGTGTGTTGTGCACCATGTAGGTGCAGTGCCCTAGGAGGCCAGAAGAGGGCGTTAGATCCTCTGGAACTGGAATTACATATGGCAGCTCCATTGGTAGCCACCTCGTGGGAACTGGGAACTGGTTTGCGTCCTCTGGAAGAGCAGCCAGTGCTCGTGACTGCTGAGCCATCATTCCAGACCCCTTTCAGGATCTTTTATAAATAGTTAGGGATCATCTTTTCTCTGGGAAATTTCCTTTTGATCTACCTCCAACTTAGTCTTACTAACTCAACAGAACGTCTTCAATAAAAGTACAGTGGGAAAAATTCTGAGAGAATGTTAAAACCAAGTGGGCTTCACCCGTTATGATGTTTTGCTCGACAGAAAATTAATAGACATGCCTGAGAATGCTGGGGGGGGGAAGGGTCTCCGTGCATCACATACACACAGTAGTCATCTGGGATTAACATGAGATTAGTAGCCTTATTTTCTGAATGTTTTAAGTACATGTGCATATAAGTCACCTGGAGAACTTTACTAGTGGGTTTCAATTGAGGAACCCAGAACAAAAAAATGCATTAACAACACCGGTGGAAAACGGTAACCTACGCTCAGGTCTTTGACTAAGGTTTTCCATTTCTTCATTGGTTGACAAAAAAAAAAAAAAAAAAAAAAAAAAAACAAACAAACAAAAAAAAAACGTGTTGACTTAGAAGTAACAGGAGAGTTAGTTTAATACTTTAAAAATGTCAGATGACACAGTGAGCCAGGAGTTTAATCAGAGCTGCTCAAGAGTGGCTGCGTTTGTCAGTGGTTATTTATAATTAAGAGCCTCTTCCCACCAAAGGAAGCAAAGTGTGAAACCGAGCAGCGTCCTTACGAGACTGCATGTGAATGGGCCAGGCTTGGTGTCTCATCGTCCTTTAGGACAGTTAGTGACAGAGACATGATCCTAAGAATGACAAGTGAAGGGACGCCCCCAAGCTGACCCACCTCCATGTTTAAAACCATTCTTTTGCATCTCACATTAGCTTGCTTTGAATGACCATGTATCTTTCACTTAAAAAAACAGACATAAAAACACTGTACATGCTTTTTAAAATTTCAGGCATCAGTGTAGTAGCGGTCTCTGCGCGGTGTTCTGTGTTCTTATATAGACTGTGGTGCAGCCTTATCTAGAGTCTTTGTTCTGGTTTGGTAGTCAGGGAAAACTCCAGAGGAACTAAAGTTATTTGACATTTTTGGTGGACTTGAAGTGTACACGGGAAGGTCATTGGCTCCCATGCTTTCATGAGTTTATTCTGGAATTGTTCAGTGGTAAATCTGGTGATGCTGGCCTCCCAGCCTGCGTTCGGCAGTTGTGATTTGCATAGGAGATTTTCCCAGCCATCGCCTGCGTTTAAGCTTGCCTTGGTCATTTGTAAGCTGTGAAAAAAATAGTAAGAGTTTAAAAATGTACAACTTGAAACAAATTCTGGATCCTGCCTTCTGGATGCTGCCCTCTGGATCCTGCCTTCTGGATGCTGCCCTCTGGATCCTCCCTTCTGGATGCTGCCCTTTGGATCTTGCCCTCTGGATGCTGCCCTCTGGATCCTCCCTTCTGGATGCTGCCCTCTGGATCCTGCCTTCTGGACTGCCCCCTAGAACACTGTTTTCAGAGCTCATGAGGATCATGACCTAATGATGTAACCACAGGTTTAAACCCTTCGCCACCTTCCTACCGTTCCTATCTCTCTACACCCCTTCTTGTTCTTTAAAAGTTCCTTGTTGGGAACTTTTATATTCATGCATTCAAAGATAAATGAACAGAGAGGTTTCATTGATGGTGATGAGGACTACACCTATCTGTGGGTACAAATAAGGACACGGATTTAGAATGTATGTAGTTAAGAATTATGCTGGTTTAGGAACATGGTACAGATAGGTTCTCCTCCAAGATGTATGAATTTATGACCCTGTGTAGCTGGCTAGGCTTCCTGTGCCAAGCATGAGTTCTTCTTGTATATATGTGTATGCATTTAACAACAGTGAGTGAAAAGAGAATCCATGGATTTGGAAGAGAGAAGAAAGAAGTATATGGGAGGAAGAAGGGAAATGATGTAATTATATTATAATGTTAGAACATTAAAGAAATAGTTAAATATCTATCTATGTGTCATGTGTGCATCATTCAATTCTTAAAAACCCTTCTAGCCTTTATCTCTCTCTTCCTCCCATCACTTTCATAACCAAATACCTCAGCAATAAAAACGAGTGACCATGACCATGAAATGACCCAGGAGACAGACAGATTAATTAAAGTGAAGTATATTTAGTTCTAAAGTATACTTGCTGTTGAAGCGATTTCCCACCCCAGTAAGCCCATATAAAAACACACAATCCAGTTATATTTATAGGCTATGTGTCTAGATTGGACAAATCTAGCACTATACTAACTTATTCCCCAGCTATAAGACCCATTCCAGACAGAGTTGCTTTGACTGTGGCAAGGTAGCCACTGGGAAAAGAATTGCCCTAATTCCTCTGCAGACAAAAATACTGTGCAAAAAGGGACAAACAGATTTGGGATAGTCAGCTGCTATGCTCTGCCAAGACAGAGTAAGCTAGTCCTTCACAATTCCTGCTTCACTTAAGGTGTGTCAGATGGTTCTGGGCTAGAAGGCTGAAGGCAGATGCTCCAACATTATAAGAAATTAGGGTACTGTCCAGGCAGTCGGCTGTCTCTACAAACTGTATAGTTTTGGAGACTATGTCTTTGTGAATCCTACATATTCAGGCAATATTTAATTCCTTCTCAGATCTCTGATGGGATTGAAGACTAGTTACAGTCTCATAAACCAACTTAAGTTGTTTAGCATTAAGGAAGATGATCTAGATTTGTAAGGATGGATTTCAGATGGGAACACAAGTTAAAATCAACACAATTCAGGCACGGAATTGTAAACTTTAGGTTAGGATAGATGGCATAGTACGTTATCTAAATATGATGGACTGGATATTAAGAGTATACCATACTACATTATATGATTGTATAGTTGTTATGGTTGCTCTCAATTTATATCTGAGAGAAAAGAACTTTTTAATTGGACAAAAGAGGGGAAATGTTGTGGGTTGCCCTGATGCTGTTTGTATTCTGATGTTAATTCTGCTTCCTCAAGAGGGGCTGCCTCCAAGATGAGCAGTCCATCACATACTCAGGTGATATCAGGTGATTTTTTTTTCTACATTTTAACTGGTCAAATAAAGGCTAGAGTCTGTGATTGGGCAAAGGAAGGCAAAGGTGGGATAGGAGGTCTTGGAGAGTGAGGGCAGGTAGAGGAGGAGAAGGAGAAGAAGGAGGGAGGAAGGGCAGGAGAGAAGGAAGAAATGAAGATGAGACAGAAGCATGTGGTCAGGAGAAACTGCAAGTAGCAAAGGGTCTTGTAGTTGGGGGATAAGTTAGAATAGTTGCTCGATCTGCCCAATCTAGACATATAGCCTTTATTTGACCAGTTAAAATGGGGAAAAAGTTCACATGAGATCACCTGAGTATGTGATGGACTGCTTGTTGGGAGGCAACCCCTCTTAAGGAAGCAGCATTAACATCAAAATACAAACAACATCAGGATACTCAGGTGATCAGGACAAACCCACAACATGGGCCAATCCAATGAAATCTACAGCTTGTATGTAAAGAAACTCATTTTTAACCTGAGCTTCTTTCCTGCCACTACTGAGCACAGCGGAGATGAACAGCATAGATTAAGGGAGTGTTTGTGAGTGGAGGCCTTGTCGGTTGCTTTCCTGTAGGCGTCGAGTACCTGCCAGGAAGAATTCCAGGCATGAAGGTTTGATTTTGACTCACCACACATGTCAAAGGATTTAGTCCCTGATCACTTGGCTTTATGTTTCTGGGTCTGTGGTGATGCAAAGCATCAAAGGGGGCAGGAAACAGAGTATGGATAAGAAACCAGAAACGAGGTAGACTTTTCAAATCACGACCCTCCCTCAAGACCTAATTTCTCCATATTGGCCCCAGCTCCTAGAATTTCTATAAACTTCTAAGATATGCGACCGGCCTGGGACTCCATTTCATAGCCAATTCATAATTAACATTTTTTTAAAAAATTTTAAATTGATGCTAGTACTAGTATTAGAATTTCTAGATAAATACTTTAAATTTAAAAATGTAATGAATTTTTAACAGCAAAAATACATTGTAAAAAAATTCGTCCCCCCCCCACACACATACACACACATACACACACATACACACACACACACACACAAACACTACCTAATTACTTTGGAAAGGAATAAAACTCACAGAAACCATCTAAGTCAGAAGTAGATTAGTCTTTGAACAGACCCTTGCAAAGCAAATAAAGGTCTGGTGAGATGGTTCAGTGGGTAGGGACACGTGGAGCCCCAATAACCCTAGTGAGAACCTCATAGCCACGCAATAGAAGGAGAAAACTAATTCCTGCAGATGCTACTCTGGCTTCTATGTGTGTCCCATGGTTCTCTTACATGTACATACGAAGCAAACAAGAAAATACAATAAAAAAGAAGAAAAAAATAAATGCACTATCTGCTTTAACACTGTGGATTAGAGAGGTGCAGGGTAAAGTGTGCTTGAGACCTGGTTAAACTCAAAGCAAATGTTCACCTTTCAAGACCACTTTAGGGTCAGAGACATGGCTCACTGCTGAAAAGCTCTCCCACTCTTTCAGAGGACCTTCGTTTGGTTCCCAGCACTCACACTGGGTAGCTTACAACTACCTACAACTGCCTACAACTCCAGCTGAGGTAATCTTCGAATGCCCCCTTCTGGCATCTGAAGGCACCTGCACACACTCATGCCCCCTTATAATCAATAAAGTAAAACCTACTGTGTTTGTTTTCTCTACACCCTCAGGTCTCCCTTTGTTTCATGAGTAACTGCTATGAAAAGACAGACGTGTTCGTCTCAGAATACCCACATTTCATTGAGAATCAGGCCTCCAGACTGCTTGTCAAGCAGAAATAATCCAGCTATTTCTGGGGTAAAACGCTTTCAGAGTAACATCATTTGCCCAGAAGCTGTTTCCAACCTAGTAAACCCTGAAATTAGAATCTAAAATTTCAGGAAGATTGGCGGTTGCATAGATGCTAGACAGGGCTGCTGAGCAAAAATATGGACAGAAGTGAAATCTGACTTAATACCTTTTTTTAAAAAAGTGTCTCTGTCTGCATATGGCCATGGCACATGGATGCAGATACCCTCAGAGGCCAGAAGAGGGTACCAGAGTCTGTGAAGCTGGACTTACAGGCTGTTGTCAGCCTACTGATGTGAGCACTGGGAACTGGACCTCGGTCCTCTGGAAGCGCAGCAAACGCTACTAAACCAGTTTTGGGTGTGCCTATGTTTGAGTACCTGCTCTAGTGTTTGAGCCAAAGTTGTGTCAAGAATCCAGTGGGGGGAAAAACAGGAAACAGAGATATTGCTATGAATCAGAGTTACACTGTGAATGTGCCCGATTTAATGCTGGCTGAAGACACTTAAATTCCTGCCCCCTGGAGGGAAATAGGCAATATTCAGTCCCTCTTCACAAGGTCCCTATGACAGATAAAGTTGGATACCACCAAAGTTGTTCACCCTGGGTAACCAATGACTTTATTAGGCTTACTTGCAGAGCATGGGTGGGAATTTATGGGTAGGAAGGTGGGTGACCTTAAAGCAGCAATATTAAAAGTTCTACATCCAACACGGTTGATGGCCCTTCCAAGGTAGCATAGCTGGAGACCTGTTCCTCTCTTTCATCTCCCCAGACCCTATGCTGTAGTCACTCCATGAGTCCCAAGGCCACATGCAATTCAGGTAGGATTGCATGAAGTTGGCCAGGATGGGTGGCTGGATACTCAGGTGAGGCTCCTACAACCTTCCTACTCCTTCTATTAGGGAACGTCAAGAGTCAACAAGCCCGGCCATGGTGATCTTTTGCAAGGGAGCTCAGCTAAACATGGCATCCGTTGGATCAGGGGATGATCCTGTAAAACAGACACAATAAGCAAAATGTGATTTTTTTTTTTATTGAAACAAGAGATGATATAATGCTCTGGGGTGTCCCTGGGATGGGATAGTGAAAATATATCTGTTTTTCCAGTGAAGGTCAAGGGCCTTTGTAACCAGAAGCTTCTTCATAGCTTTGTCTCAGGATGGCACCCATTGCTGCTAGCTGCATCATGGACATTTGGATTAGTGTCTGGCTGTTGTGTATTAGATGTCTCTCTTTCAGAGACTGTCATCTTTAGTTTAGGACTAAAGACAGAATCTCGAAGAAATCCATTAGTGGGAAAGAGTATTTGAAAATCATAGTTCTGGTTAAGCAATCCTTTTGTGGTGTTCTGGCATGTCCACTTGACACAATCTGACATCACCCGGGAGGAGGAAACACTCAACTGAAGAGCTGCCTACATCAACTGGCCTGTGATAGATCTGTGAGACCTTTCTCCTAACTGATGTAGGACTGCCCAGGATTCTGTGAGTGAGACTATCCCTGGGCAGGTGGGAGCAGGGCGTTTATAAAGGCTAGCTGAGCAAGCCAGCAAGCAGTTTCTCCTTGTTGTCTCCATCAGGTTCCAGCCTCAGTTTCCCTTAGTGATAGACTGTAAACTGTAAGGTGAAATAGCCTTTTTCTTCCTTATGTTGGTCTCTGTCTACAACAGAAAGCAACCTAGACTTTGGTGCTCCTTTTTTATTTATCTGATTATTATTCTGAACGGGTGTTTTGAAAGACTTAACAAAAACTCCGATGCCAGCAATGAGTAGTCCTTCAGTGTGGCTTGGAGGGCCATGGTCACAGTCTAGAGGGCTACTTAGAAAAATCTAGCTCTTCTGACAAGTTACTCTGCCCCTGAGTGGTTAGTCTGTAACTAAGCATGCCTGTGGGTCATATGACTAAGCGGTGTCCCTTTGACTCTTCTATTCCTAACATATTCAGTGTCACATGGAAAATTCTGTAGCCAAAGACACAAACATTGACGGGCTATGTTTACCATCTGGGCTGTGTTTGTTACTTTATATTTGTTCTGTCAGCTTGACACAGGCTAAGCTCATCTCAAAAGCGGGAACCTCAGTTGAGAAAATGTACCCCCTAATAATAGGCTGTAGGCAAGTCTGTTGGACACTTTCTTGGTTAGTGATAGGTGCTGGAGAGTCCAGCCTACTGTGAGATGTGCCACTCTGGGTGGTGGCCCTGGATCAGAAAGTAGACTGATGGCACCATTGGAGAGAAGATAGTCAGTAGGCTTGTTCCATGGTCTCTGCTTCAGTTCCTGCCTTGACTTCCTGCCAACTTCTCTGATTTGCCTGATTTGGACATGTAAGCTGGGATCACTCCTTCTGCTCCAGACTGCTTTTGGTCTTGATAATTGCACATCAGCAGAAAGCACACTGGGCTGTCACCTTGCCTCAGCTCCCCGTGTGTGTATCTTAGGTACTTTTGTTTGATGCTCAGTGGTGTATTTCATGTACCATCGTGAAAGGTACTTCATGGATGGGTAACACAGGAAGGGAAAACCATGGAGAAGTGGGAATCCATAAACATATCGATGAACTGGGTATTTAGGTTAGGCTGTGAGTATTGCTGATGAGACAATTATGTCATTGCTTGTTCAGACTCTAAAATGCGGTGGATTTCCTTTAGACTGAGACATGTGAATTTAGCAGAGAAGTGTTACACGAGTCCTTAAATTTCACATGTTCAAACTAAGCCCAAAGGAACTTTCCTATACTTTAAAAAATAGATTTATTTACTCTATTCTATGTTTGTGAATATGTTGCCTTCATTGATGTGTGTGTGTGTGTGTGTGTGTGTCATGTGGTGTGATGCCCTCGGAAGTCTGAAGAGAGTTCTAGTGCCCTGTAACTGAATTCAGGGATGGTTGTGAGCCACCACATACATTCTGGGATGGTTGTGAGCCATCATATGCATGCTGGGACCTGAACCCAGGGCCTCTGCTACAAAGATTCTAAATGATTCTAGCCTCTGAGCCATCTCTTCAGCTTCAACTTTCACATAACTTTCTCTAGACCAGTAAATAGCAAAGTGCCATTCATTTTCTTCATCTCCAAAGGGCAGGCGTCAGTGTCAAGCTTCTGCCGTGACTTACACAGAAGCACAGCGATTTCTTACGTGTGTGCAGTTCTGTGGATTTCCCACAGAAAAAGGGAGTAGGTTTTGGCTTTTGAGAACCTGAAAATAAAATGTTATATAAATTTGTCACTAGAAACCATGCCTTGCTTTGAATGAGAGTGGGCATGGGCTGCAGAGCAAGCCTGAGTCTCAGACTCATGGGAATGCATCATCATGGCTGACGCACAGACTCATGGGAGTGCGCCTTCATGGCAGACAGACGCTTCACTGCTCACAATTGGACTACAAAGTTGCTCAGGCTGTGTCCGTTAGGTAACATTTCTGATGGAAGTTTAGTCGTATTGACTGAATCATAGACCATAAGTGAGCACAGACTGTGTGGAAACGGAGTCTCAGTTATGTACTTGCTTTAGGTTGGGTAGCTGAGGCTCTCTCTAAAGTTAAGTATTTCTTATTATTTCCAGTAGTGTATTGTAAACCTCTCAGGGACAAGGTATACATAACAGACATTGAACACGCGTGGGCATGTCACAGTCACTTCATGTGTATTACCTCATTCAGCTCTTAAAGAAAACCAAGGATGCACCATTTTCAGGACTTTATGGTTCAGCAGTCTGGGACAGTCAGACTGGAGAATTAAGAGGCACACACCAAATTTTTACATAGATCATTTTTTCTACTGTGTACATCTAATAGTGTATGTACTGTTTAAAAAAACTGAATTTTAAAGAAAATTATTATCTAAATATAACTTTCCTCCAAAGGCAAAAAGGCTAAAAATATGCTATTTCTTATTACTATTTTAGACTTCCTCCTCTTCCTCTTCCTCCTCCTCCTCCTCCTTCTTCCCCCTCTTCCTCCTCTTTCTTCCTCTTCCTCCTCCTTCTTCTTCTTCCTCTTCCTCCTCCTTCTTCTTCTTCCTCTTCCTCCTCCTTCTCCTACTCTTCCTGCTCTTTCTCCTCCTCCTCCTCCTCCTCCTCCTCCTCCTCCTCCTCCTCCTCCTCCTTCTTCCCCCTCTTCCTCCTCCTTCTTCTTCTTCCTCTTCCTCCTCCTTCTTCTTCCTCTTCCTCCTTCTTCTTCTTCCTCTTCCTCCTCCTTCTCCTACTCTTCCTGCTCTTTCTCCTCCTCCTCCTCCTCCTCCTCCTCTTCTCCCTCTTCCTCTACTTCCTCCCCCTCCTCCTCTACCCCTCCTCCTCTCCCTCCTCCTCTTTCTCCTCTTCCTTTTCTTTCTTCCCTTCCCTCTTTCCTTCCTTCCTCTCTTTAAATTTCTTGTGGTTATGATGGTCATTTTGAGTTTGGGCCAGTGTGGATTTTTGTAACAGGGCTTTTCTGTTTGGTGTAGGCTAGCCTGTATCCCCCCCCCCCCCATCCTCCTGCCTCAGCCTTCCCAACTGTCGAAATTCACCTTTAGAAGTGTACCACTTTGGAGTGAGATGAGAAGGAACACGTGTGTGCCAACTCCTTATCCCACCCAGACACTTCACAGCATCATTACAGAAGATGCCTGTTTTATATTTGCTTACTCTTTAAAGTCTGGGAGTAAAATTGACATCTCAAGAACTCTCCCGTCATGTTTCAAGACTGTTTATTAGAAATATTTAATGTTCTTAAATCATCTCCTTTACAATCTGCTGCCGTGTTTATGCCCTCAGGACATGGTTAGAAATGAAGGTAGAACTGGCAGAATCTGTAGGCTACAGTCACACAGTACTTACTCACACAGCTCCTGGCTGTTGAGCACACAGGTGGGCACTTTGGTTTGTGTTCCCATGAGCTTGTTTTCCATGTAACAGTCCTCTGAAGGGTGGTGGACACTGGGTGATCTGCGGTTGCACAGTGAGGGGGATGAGATTTGTCGTCCTGTTTGTAGAACATTAACCAGCTCCCAATCTATGGGCCTTTGCTTCCTTGGGTCCTTGTATCGCACCACACTGCCCACAGTTCACTTCTGGCCTTGGTAATTCTTGTGTCCCTGATTCAGTTTTTTTTCTCTTCACCTCCTTCTTACTCCCCCAACAGTACCTCTGCCCATTCCTGGTCCTCTGCCATTATGTGTGTGGCACTGGGGTTGGCGTGTTTAGCTTATCTTCCCCATAAGTCTCTCTTGTTTTTCTGCCTTTGTTTGGGGATATGTAATTCTATTTAAACGTCTCATTCTTCACTCTCAGCACAGCCACTTGTTAACCACCAATCCTCCTTTTAAAGTCAAAATAAATAAAAAAAAAATTTCAAGACGTTTTCTTTTAAAAGACCAATTATAGGCTTTCTGTCTCCTGGGAAGATTTCTTTTTATAGAAAGTTGACCCTTGACAGCGTTCAGGCTGCCACAAGCTCCCCCTCACCTCGAGGCAGAGATTGTCAGCCTTTCCAGCTCATCGTCCAACCTGGATGCCTTCCATAGTGGCCGTTCATTAATTAACAAGGTGACCGCATGCATTGTTGGAGATTCGTATTAGGAGGTTTTCCTGTTTAATAAGTCAGTCCTCTTCCCTGTAACTGCACGTCATTGATCGTCGTAGCTGCTTGGGTTAATCTATCTCATTGATTGTGTTCCATTTAGCACTCTAGTATGCTAATGGTGTGGTTCTCAAAAGTCTGTCTCCACAGACTCCAAGAACTCCCTGTAGTTAGGAATAGTGACTTAACCTTTGTTTCCCTTACTGTCTCGCCCACTTAGTACAGAACAGGCATGTGGCAAGTCCTTAGTGAACAACACATTCAACTGTGTTAATACACATTGTGTGAATGTCTGTGAATGTCTTTTCTCTGTCTTGACGTGTCTACACAGCCACTTACATATTAATTCTGAACAATAGTTCATACCCAGTAGTAACGGTGACCAGTGATTTGTGAAGTAATCCACAGCTTTAAAAAACCCCTAGTCCTCTCCTCCTCTTTGCCTCTGTCCCTCTCTCCTCTACTCCTTCTCTCCTTCTCTTTCTCCTTTCTTCCTCCCGTCATATTCCTCTGCCAGGACGTGCATGACTACCACATGAAACCCATAGATTCCTCTGATCTTCAGTACTTTCTGTTTTTTTTTTTTTGAAAAGTCTTTGTTTATGGATGACTTTGAACTCATGGTCTTCCTGCCTCTGCCTCTCAAGGGCTGAGAGTCAAGGAGTCAAGCATCTGTTACTACCCCTAGATCCCAGGGTGTTTCAGATCACCCTTTCCTACTAAGGTTTCTGGGAACATTAATCTACTTTCTGCAGGAAACACTACCAGAAATCAAAGCCCCTATGCTTCAAATAGAAACCTGCACAGGAAGAGCCATTGCCAGTCGGGTCTGTGGGCTCAGCTGTCCCTCACTGCTGCCATGTGTGGCCAGTCTTGAACAACTTCTGAAATCACTTTTTGGTACAGTTTTCCCATCTCTGAAATTGAATAATAGTACCTATTTCACAGAGATCTGAGCATTAAATGAATTAATGTGTATAAAGAACACAGGATGTACATCTAGACTTCCATAAATGTTATTATTGCAAAAAGCACTGGCTCAGCAGTAGGGAAAAAAATCTTACCATGAAGATAGTGGCAGAAATGGCTCTGACGGTTCCCGGTCATCAGATTCTCTCTCCTTTACTTTCCATAACTCCACAGACCTTCATTTTCCTTCAGAGAAATTATTATGATTTTTCTTTTTTTTTCGCACAACATCCAGAAAAGCTTTGCTACATGGGTTCACTTTGCTTTTGAATAAAATCCATACCCCCTCCTTTATTTTAACCCAAAAATGTTTGTTATAAAATGGCCAAGTGGTTCCCCTCTTCCACACGACCCCTACCTAATGGCTAGAGAATTTAAAGTCACGAATGAATGTGAAGCCATCAAAGTAATTTGGACTGATAAATCACAGTGATAATAGTGATACAAAAAATCGTAAGGTATTACAGAAATTTTTGAGTGATTTGTTATTCAGTATGCCATGTTAAATGATATCTGTCACTTGGCAAGACATGTGAAGTAAGCCATATGTCACATCCTGCCATTCTCTCGGGGACACTACCTACGTTTAGGGGACCTTGAGAGGCCATGGGCATGCTGAGTATATCTTTCAGAATAAGGAGTTTAAAGTGATATCAAATAAAGCTGGGCAAGGTGGTGCATGCGTATAGTCTTAGCACTTGGGAGATGGAGGCAAAAAGGTCAGGAGTTCAAACTCATCCTCAGCTACACAGTGCATGTAAGGCTAGCCTGAGCTGTGTGAGAGCCTGCCTCATAAAACCGACTTAAGAACAAACTAACCATACGAATGAAATAAAGTCTTCTGGGTCCACAATAGCAGAACTAAAAGTGCTGGTGGTGGCGGGGGCTGGAGAGAGATCTGGGGTTAAAAGCTCTTGTTGCTTCTTCATCAAACTCAAGTTCAGATGCTGAACAGCTCATAACTATCTGCTAGCAACCCCAGCTCCAGGAACTCCTATTCCCTCTTCTAGCATCCGTGGCAGCAGCAGACATGCATACACACATGTATGCACACACATGTACAATAAATGTATGATAAAACATAAAAACTATTGTCAGTGATTTCCATCTGTAGAAATCTGAGAGAGGAAAGCTGAGCAAAACTTACTCCTTAATACTAGTGTGGTAAAAGTGCTTGTACTTTAGAGAAGTTAGAAGTCATCTTAAAACACCTTTCTCTTCATGTAAACAGACAGATACACACATCTCGTGTATAATGTAATGAATGTAAGAAAATATCTTTAAAAAAAACTGGCTTTTCTCAAATACAAAGCATGAGAATACATAAGAAAATGACGGTGGCTCATCCCGGGATGCAGATTAGCAAATCCTGTTTTTTCTTGGCCCATTCTCTGCTCCTCGGTCAACTTTAAATACCCTCTGTTCCCAGAAAAGAAATATTGAAAAACTCATTCCACTTAAACAGTATTTGGATATGTCTGTGTGTCTGCCCAAGGCAAAGCAGGAGACCCAAACCTGCCCCCTTTCCCTTCTGCTCCACAAGTGTTCATGAAGGGTTAACAGAGAAGCCCTCTATTATACTCCTGAAAGCCCAGTGGGCTCTTTCAGGAGACTCTAAACAATGGGCTCCGTGAGGCTGCTCTGTCTAATTACTCAAAGACAGGGATGTTAAAGAGGAATTAATGACAGTTGACAAGTGCAATTAATAATTATAGCTAAGCTGGGAGTCATGCAGAAGGCAGATGACAATACCTGGGTGGCTGTGCATGCCCGCGTGCATGCCTAGCTGGTGCTCTCCGTGTGAGTTTAAAGTGAGAGGCTTTGTGTTGCCTGGTCACACTTCCTGCTGGTGGGGCAGAAACAAATCCAGCCATTCTAATGCACTCTCCCTCCCTTCTCTCCCAGCTCCTCTTCTTCCCTCCTTTCCTCTTCTCTCCTACCCAACCTTATTCTATCCTATCCTGTCCTTCCTGTTTTTCTCTTCCCCATTCTGTCCTGCCCTCAGTTCTGCCAGCCCTGCAGAGGACACACCTTATAACTCAGACTTTACCAGGAGCTGCGCTTGGCTCTCTTGCTGTCACTATAAGCTGGTTGGACAAAGCTACTTAAAATTCCTGCTGGGAAAGTAGAAGAAGGAGCAGAGAAAAGGTGGGGGCACAAGTGGGATTTCCATATCAAAGGGCAAGGCTCTGGCTCTGGATGGTAATTAAAGCACCCCAGTTTTATCTTTATGGTCAAGTCATGAAAGGAAGAAAGTAAAAGAAATTCCTCAGGCCCTCCAGATGCTAGAGAGGAAAGGCTTAAATGAGATGAAAGTGGAGCTAAGACGTATCTAACCTAACCTGGCCAGCCTTCCTGTCTGATAGTCTGCTGGTCCCCGGCAGCTGTTGAGTGCAGCTCATCTCTGTTCACTTCTCACCGGCTTACACCTTGGGCTCCCCCGTTTGCAGAGTCTCCATCACCCACAGAAGTAGTGACGTGCTCACGGCGAGGAGGGGGTTGTATACTTCAAGCAGAGTAACTTGCTTTGAGATGCCACTTCAGTCTTAGATCCACGTTAGCGTGACTTACCATAAACGTCTATTTTTAAAATACTTGGGATCTGCCTTGGATGAACTATAAATGTCGTCAGTCACATCCCTTACATTGACTGCTGGGCTGTTTCACTCTGCTGCTATGGCGTCTTGTCTTCTTCTCCAACACTGCCATTTGCAAAGTCATTGCTTTATGAAATAATTACTTGAAGCTGAAGTATGGGACTTACTTACATGCAGTTTCAAATTTGTTAAATGAGGAGGCCATTTGAGTTCCGGGAAAGGGAGATTTAAGTGTCTTTTTTTTTTTTTTTTTTGGATGGGACGTTAAACTGAGATCATTAAGGATTGCCTCTGCAGAGCTTTCTTTTTTTCTTTTTTTTTTTCCCAATGAGTAGAGAAGCCTGGCCAAACTCTAATGTAGATAATTACATTTCACCTCCCTAATTCCCTGGCTGCTTTAATTAGGAACAATTCCACTTTGCATTCCCCCTACAATGTGCCTTTAAACTTCCTTCTAGCATGCCCTCTGTCCTTTAGAGCTGCCATGTCCCATACAGCCTAACCTGGCCTTAGAACAGCACTTAAATCACAACAAAACCATATGCTGAACCTGCCTTCAAGTGAAGCAGGCCCCTTGCCTTTTTAGTAAGTGGAAATCAGTTGGTTTTCCTAGCAATGTCAGCCCACGCTCTCTCAAAGGCCCTATCTCTGCGTCAATGTTCATACTCCATTCTTGGAAGGGCAAACTAGCTCAGACATTCCGTGTAGGCAAGAGTATGTCTGGTGTATTGAAATTGCATCAGGAAGCAATTAGGGCAAATAGCAAAGGTTCGTGGGCAACCAGGACAGGACAGAATTTGTGGAGAACACTGTTCTTGGAGGAAGCCCTGCTTTGACTTGAGAGGAAGAGAAGAAAATGTCAGCACTCACCATGATCCTTGTTGCCTGGCCTCTCTCTCTCTGTCTCTCTCTCTCTCTCTGTCTGTCTCTCTCTCTCTCTCTCTCTCTCTCTCTCTCTCTCTCTCTCTCTCTCTCTCTCTCTCTCTTTATTCACAGTTGAGCAGCCCTTCTTAAGAACCAGGGCAATGTCTTCTGGTTTTTATGCAGCAAAGTGGGTAAGGTCATTAGGTATAATTAACAATGAGCATAGAGTTGTTAGCAGACAAGAATCTACGTACTTAAGACACAACAAACAGACTACCCGAATCCAAACTGGCAGCCTATCCTCGTCCAAGAAAACAGTTGAAAGAGCATGTCACATGCACCGATGCATTTGCTAACTCACTCTGGCTGCTGAGAGACTGCATTGGCCCTTGTGATCAGAAGCACAGTTGAGAATATTTCAAACTGGTGCGGTGATACACACCTGTACTCCCAGATCTTTCAAGGCTGAGGCAGGCAGATTTCTGTAAGTTTGAGGTTGGGACAGGGTATGACTTATAATTTAGTCTGGGCCACATAGTATGACTCTGTCTCAAAAAGGCAAAACCACAACAAATTCTGTAAGCAGGAGTCCTCGTAAGACACACAGTCCACCTCCCTTGATGTACAGTGTTATCTTGTGACCAAATAGAAGCTGTGAAGGACACCTGACAGATAACTGTAGATAGCCCAGGAAAATGAGAGGTAGAAACACTGATTATAATTAACTTTGATTTTTCTGAATTCCTCGGTACCAACTCTTGAGACACCTGTTGTTCCAAGCACCTTGTTGATACCAACTCATTTTCCTCCGAACAGTTAGCTATTGATAATTGCTCTCATTTTGTAGCTGAGGAGGCTGAGGTATGGGGAATTAAATGCTTAGAATACAGCACAGAATATCAAACCAGCTCTACATGTACACTAAGATTTTAGAATTCTGGCTTTTTTTTTCCAACTTCCATGTCTTAACATCAATTAAATACCTGGAATTATAATTCTGCACTTCACAGAGAAGTGGGGTTTTCAGAATTAGACTCATTCTCTTACCCAGAGAAGACAAAATGTCATTCACATCGCAGTGAAGAATGAGACTGTCTCACATCTCTTGTCCATGTTGGCACTTCCCCTGGATTTGGCCACTTCCAGGAGTAGTCTTGTTCTCAAAAATATACTTCATGGTCCCTGGTCCTCCCAGGAGGACTCTCTGCCCTTGCTTGTCTTTTGTTTGGCCTTTTCCTTCCTAGTGCTAAAGACAAAGGAAACGCACATGGCTAGAGGTGAGTATGGATGGATGGGTCAGTGTTAGTCCTGGGGTGCAGTTCTAGGTGAGTTTTCATGGCTAAACTCTGATTGCCGACATCAATAGTCACCGAGTTAAAAATCTGACCTTAGGTCACTTCTCAGGTGATATGATGCTTTATAGAATCAAGATGCTAAAACAGAAAGATGCACATGTGTTTTCCCAACCTTACTTTTAAGTTATATTCTCTGTGTGTGTGTGTGTGTGTGCACGCACGCGTGCATGCATGCATCTGTGCAGCCACATGTCATGACATGCACATGGGGTCAGACAACTGGAAGGAGTCAGATCTCTCCTTCCCTAGTGCGAGTTCCAGGAATTGAACTCAGATCCTCAGGCTTGGTAGCCGATGCCTTGACCCGCTGAGTTATCACCTTGTCTTGAAGAACTGAGCCAGCATTCAGATAGGAATCTTTCTGGCAGAAGTGTCTGCAGCTGATCTTCCTGGTAGGGGCGCTGTCTTCAGCACTGGCTTCTTTAGCCTTTCTCTTTGTTCCCCCTCTCTCTCCTTCTGTCTCCTTTGTCTTTCTTTTCTTATCTCGGCGTCTCCAGTCTCCACGTATCTCTCTTGTTTCCCCCGGCCCCAGCGCATCGTTTTCTGCTTTAAAAAACTTGGCCGCAGGGGCTCTGGAATGAATAAAAATGTAATCCACACTGTGCCCATTGTGCACTCTCATTTGTTTTTTTGCCGTATCGATTTATCAGCAGAGGGAAATTACTTGCTGGAAGAGAGGATGCCAGTCAGAATGACATTTATTTCATAGTACAAGGAGGCTCTCCAGCGTGTTTCCATGTAACCCAGATATTGGAGCTGTAAAAGGGCTTGTAACAAGGTTTAGTGCTATGATTAGATCGTGTGGAGCACCTTGCTCTCAGAACAACAGGCAGTCTGCAGGAGCTGGGGCCTCGGGTTATGGTCAACCCCTCTTCTCATTTTTTTTTTTTCTTTAGCATAGATACAGAATCCAGCCTTCCCCTCCCCACTGAACTGCTTCTCTGGCAGGAGCCAAAATCGTGCAGACTTTATAGAAGAATAAAAGAGATGTGTTTTGAAATGCCTGCAGCTCTAGTGATATCAGATTAAATGTAAAACCAGATGAAGCCCTGGCCTATTAATCCCCTTAACTTTCTTTTGGTTTTTACCCTTTGTTTTGGAGAAATTGTTTCGTTTTAATTCACCAAAGCAAATCTTTTCATTCAGTGATTGTAACTTACATGTGCTGAAGGCTATCAATTACCTGTGAAATGAAACACTGTTTCTCTGTAAAAAAGGAAGAGAAGGGAAAATTGTAACAGCAAGAGACTCTGGCTCAGAGAGGAGAGGTAAATTTCAGACTGGCGCTGAGGAAATTAGCTTGTTTGATCATCAACCTGGTTTTTTGATGGGGGCGATATACCTGGAAGAGTCCTCAATCTTCCAGTGTCTCCTCAAGGATACAGATGTCTGTTTACTACGGAATGATTAGCTTTTAACAATATTTCTTCAGACATTCTTTATGTGGATGGATGGATGCATGTAGTTATGTGCAGCATGTACATGCCTGGTATCCTCAGAGAACAGGAGAGGGCATCAGGTTCTCTAAAACTGGACTTACAGAGGTTAGTGAGACAAGATATGGGTGCTGGGAATTGAACCTGGGTCCTTTGCCAAAGCAGCCAGTGCTCTTAGCCACTGAGCCATTTCGCCAGCTTTTATTTTTATAAGAATGCACAGAATGCATTTCTTCTTCCCACTTGCTCCGCTGCCGAAGTTTGTTCGTATGGTGACATTGGCCATGGCAGCAATGCCTGACATAGTCTGGATTAAAAGCAAGTGCTCACTCACTCTGAGCATTTGCAGACCTGTGACCTTCTTTCATTTCAGTGACACAGGAGATCCGACCTAGAGCCTTGCATTCAGAAGGTAGGCTATCACTGGCCTTCAAATTCAGCCTAGGACTTTTATTTTCCTGTGTGTGTGTGTATGTGTGTGTGTATGTGTGTGTGTTTGTGTGTGTGTGTGTGTGTATGTGTGTGTGTTTGTGTGTGTGTGTGTATGTGTGTGTATGTGTATATGTGTCTGTGTGTGTGTCTGTGTGTGTCTGTGTGTATCTGTGTGTCTCTGTGTGTATATCTGTGTATGTATGTGTGTGTGTCTGTGTGTGTATGTGTGTGTGTATGTGTGTGTGTCTGTGTGTGTGTCTATGTGTGTGTATGTGTGTTTGTGTGTGTGTGTGTTTGTGTGTGTAGTGGGATATATGGACATACACATGAGTGTGATGTATGTAAAACTATATACATTTATACAATAGTGTAGAGGCCAGCAGATGGGAGCTGGTATCTTTCTTTGTTACTCTTGATCTTGAAACTTTGAACAATTCTATTAATGACTGGATCTGTGATGCTAAAGGGAATTAATGCTGACAGAAGTCAGTGTACTGTTAATTCTCCCTGTGTGCTGCGCATGCATTGTGTGGTATTGGTATGTGAGATACATGTACATGTGTGTGCATGTGTGCACTTTGGAGTCCAGAGACTGAAATGATGGGACTTCCTCTATCATACTACATTTTATTTTATGAGACAGGGTCTCTCCCTGAGCCCAGAGCTCACTGTTTCAGCTAGAATGGCTTCCAGCAAGTTGTAGGAAACTGTTCGTTTCTGACCCTGCACACCAACCCCACAAATATGGCTATTGGCACACACCACTGTGTCTGGCTATTTACATGCATGTTGGGGATCTGAACTCTGGCCTTAAGGATTACAGGCAAGCATTTGACTGTTTAACTGTCTTTCCAGCCCTGGTTTTTTCTTGTCTACTTGATCCCCCTACTTCAGCCAAAGGAGCAGAGGAGAAAAAGTCTAAGAGGAAGTTATGTCCTTAAATGCATCCAGTATTTAATGTTTGGAGGCTATCTGGACACAGAGAGAGAACAAGCTTTGGAAGACCAAAAAAGAGTAACAGGTTTCTTTATCCGTACCAAGAGTCTTAGCTGTCAGTCTTGTAACAAAGGCAGGCTGACAGGAGAAACTGTAACATGTTTATCTAATCTAAGTTTTACACTCTGGGGTGGGGGTGGGGGGCATGTTTCAAAATGAAGATCCAAAGACCTAGGAACAAAATGTGTTTCCTTTACTTTCCGTAGATAATGAACAGCCGCAGAAACTGTGATTGGGTCAGGAGAATGTTGAAATGGCATAGACTGAGAGAAGGAAGGCCTCGTCAGGTCTCTCCCTGTGGTATGTGACATACCTGCCATGGGGCACAAGATGGGACCTTCTCTGGTGAGGGTCCTGAGGACAGAAGGAAGAAGGGAGGGTAACAATCTGGGTTTTGTGCTTCTTTGGCTAGGAGGAGTTTCACCTTCTAGAACTCATCTTGCAGCGTGGAGTTCTAATTTTTGAAGTGACAGACACTCTGAGGCTGCCCAGTCTCCCTGGATTTCAACCTTACTCCTTGGGCTTGACAGCATCCCATGTCTTTGGAACCCCAGTGGAATGAGGCACCACACTGCTAGTCAGCGCTCAACTCTGACTGAGATTTTGTCTGTAACTGTTCAGTGTAGCATAGACTTGACAGAGAAGGACTAACATTGGGGCTGGAGAGATGGCCTAGCACGGAGAGTGCTTGCTGCTGTTGCTAAGGTAAGGTTAGTGTCCTCTATCTACATGGTGGCTCACAATCATCTCTTCCTCCAATTGCAGAGGATCTGACGCCCTCTTCTGGTCTCTGTGGGCACCAGACGCACATGCGGTACACATATGTAATGCAGGCAAAACACTGCTACACATAAAATAAGAATAATCTTTTAAAGGAAGGAACATTAAATTCTTAAATATTAGCTTTATCTGACTGATCAAAGTGCTTCTTGCCTAGAAGCAGTGCACATAGTCATGAACCTTGGAGGTAACTGTGCGTTTCCTGGCCAGAGACGTCACAGCAGCTGTCCAAAGCACACTGTTTAACTCTCCCTAGCACATTTCAGTCCAAGAGTAACAAATGTGTCAATTTCAGGAGATTTAAGCCTGATTTTCATTTTTGCCTATATTCAGATGTCCAGGTTACCTCCAAGGGACCATGGAGTTAAAGCCCAGGTAACCTGGAGTCTGACTTCTTCCTACACTAAGAGACCCTTCCCTTTGAGAGCTAGCATACATTGCCCAGAGCTGTAGATCTGCCCCTTGTTAAGTGCCTTTCAATTAGCTCCTGGCTATGCCCAAAGGAAGAGGTAGGCATTTAAATTAGACTTCTTATACCAGCGATGTATCTTTTGAGTTGGAAATCTATTTAGGTGACTTCCAGGTACTTCATAATGAATTTACTTTGTATCTTTAAAGTTGACCTTCTCAATTAGTAGGTATCCTATTTCAAAAGCGAAATAAAAATAATGGTTTGGAAAATCTATTGTCCATGTTATTCTTAGCTGGGTGTTGTGATTTCTAAAACACTTTAGAAGTTCAAACAGAAATGCTCCAGCCTTTAGATTTTTTTTTTTTTTTAATCCCGGCAATGGCTGAGCCTTTCAGCAAACCCAGCAGCTGCCCCGTTCCAAGGACAACTGCGGTGGCATTTTTAACTCCTGCTGATAATCATGGAAAACCAACCTTTTGACTTGTTTAGCCTGTCTCTCCACAGTCTGTCTCCCTCTCCCTGCAGACCCATGTTAGCAGTCTTACCATAAGTGATTCCTGTCCTCGTTGAAACCCTTTCCAGAAGGCCTGGACACATAGGTGGACACCTCCACCCCAGTGTTTGTGTGGTGAAAAATGAGGTTAATAAGTAGGTTATGCAGAGGCATGTGTGTACCTCTTGCCATACATTCCTTTTCAAAATGGAAACATAATAAAACTTTACCACTTTAAACTTTCAGTTCAGTATAATGGTGACAGCCTACCCCAGACTGTATTCTGGGCCATATGCATGTTTAGAAGTAGGCAATTCAGATAAATTCCTGACATACTAGCCTGTGATTTAGTTAATTGCCTGGGATCCCTTACCTGAATTACAGGTCAAGGCCCCCGCAGATGCTCTCCTGTAAGGTGTAACACTTCCTACTTGAGCTTTCTTCATGACAGCCTTCATTTTCCTTGGGAGATCAGCTTGACTCGAAAGGAAAAGAAGTGTATCAGTGCTGGAACAATGGTACTTTAAAAGTGCCCAGGGAGTCAGAGGCAAGACAAATCTCTATGAGTTTGAGGCCAACCTGGTTTACAAAGTAAAATCCTGAAGAAAAAAACACAAACATGCCCTCTTCCCCATATTAAATACCTGATCAGGATCATGCCTTATGCCAGTGAGTGGATCCTTCCCTTTCACCTATGCATAAGTATGCCTAGTTGTAGAGCACCATAGACACTCAGCAGAAAGTCCCTTGGCATCCAAATTAAAAAAAAAAACAAACTTAAAAATAAAAAATAAAAAGAATACGATTTAAATAAATTTGTGATGTACAGGGGTATATCTCCCCCTTTTTTTATTTTATGAAGATATTGTTTTAACGTTCCATGGGCCCCTTCCATTGCATCTCTTGTATTGCTAGTCCCTCAACCTCGAACTGATCTTAATACTTGCATGTAATTAAAGTGGTATAAAAGCAAAAAGGAGGAGGGGGTGGAATAGAGGGGTTCTAGGGAGGGGAAATGAGGAAAGAGGATGACGTCTAAAATATAAATAAATAAAATATTCAATAGAAAAAAAAAAGTAAAATCCTAGCTAGCCAGGGGTTCATAGTGAGAATATCACTCAAGAACTCAAATGAAGAAATGAATGAATGAATGAGGGAATGAATGAATATATGTATATATACATATACATATATTCATTCTATATCATATATATATATATTTATATATATATTTATATTTATATGAATATATATATGTATTCATTCATTCCCAGGGAAGTGCATGATGTTTAAGTGGCTTGGATGGATGGTGTGGCCTCCTATGAGACCTGGCTTGTTCACGAAGGGAGTTTCCCAGCTGCCCGGGCTCATTACTGGTTGATCAGTGGCTCACTAGCCCTGGCTCGCACCCTCCTATCTGTGAGCCATGTGACTACTCGGCAACGTATGTGAACTCGCCTGGGTGACAGCTGTCAACTGTAAGTGGCCATATGTAATGATGAGTAAAAGTTGTCGTCAACTGTCAATAAGGCCATATGGAATGGTGAGCAGGCTGCTGTCTGATGAGAGGGAAGACGAGGGAGAAAACCCAGCCCTGGAGCCCATCCCCATCAGCCTCAGCAGGTCCGATTTCCATGATAAACAAGGGGCCTTAGGTGATGGACGTGGTTGAATTTTCTGTTTCTTTTAAAGATTATCTCATCTGGTCTCAAACTTATCATGTAACCAAGCAAGTTGAGTAGTTTATGATCTTTCTGCTTCTACCACCCCACAGTGCTGGGACTGCAGGCATGGGTCTCCTTGTTCATGCCATGCTGGAGACAGGACTGAGGGTCTCCTGCATGCCAGGCAAACGCTCTACCTCAGCAACCTGTGATGTACACACACATACTTGTGGATGTGTGCACATGTTCGAGTGTGTGTGTAACTTTTGCACACGTACTTCTGTTTGACCTCATTTATCCTAGATGGATAAATCCTGTTTGTCAACGTTCTCTCTCAACTAACGGGGAAAGTCCCTGGTCATTACCTCAGATCACAGTGAAGAACAGGGCTGGGAGAGGAGACTAGGAGGGGACTGATGAGAAAGACAATAGAAATCTTCAGAAAGCCCATTTTGCTTTTCCCCTTTGCCAAATATTTTATTCAGGAACAGTTATCTCCAACGTGACGGCCGTGCCAGGCGTGATGGGCAGTCGTGACATGTGCTTTCGGATATTGTTGATACAAAGAGCTGATCCAAAAGTCAAGATGGACCAATCCATCTGTCATCTGTGCAAGCCATTTGGGACAGCTCTGGTACAAAGGGGACACATTTTAATCAGCTTTTCAACAATAGTCTTCACCTTGTGACTCCTTAACCTTCACTCCGGGAGCGTCTTTCCTTAGTCATTTTGACTGAAAGACTTTCATTCCGTCTGTGTCATTTGCTGTTCTTGTATATTCATAAGGATGTCAGCAACCTACCCAGCACTGAAGAGTAACCTCAGCAAAGCTGGAAGGTCAGGTGAGGGGATAGACCATGAAAGGGAGAATGGAGGTCTAAAAAGGCTTCAGGCCATCTGGCCTTTTGAAGTCATAACACAACCTTGTCACCTGTAAAGGGCACACTCTCCCTGTGCAACCAGGCTACAGACCTACCTCACAGTGTGCTACAATGTTTATAACTTTGGTTTGGGCTGCATTCATAGCTGTCACAGGGTACATGAAATTTGAGGGCTTCACATTGGAAACACGTGGAAGAAGCAACCTTCTGTTTCTTCCTTAACTGCTGTGCCATGCCCTGCTCCCTAAAGCCTATGAGAAATATGGACTTCTGAGTCTGGCGTTAGAGTAGCCATACTAAGAATTTCCTCTTCAAAGGCAAAATTTACCCTCTGCCATAATCAGGTTCTTCTTCACCAGCCTACTGGTCAACAGCCTCTCTCACCACAATGTGCTTCCAAGAGGTCTTGTGTCTGCTTTCTTCTCTTCACTGGAGAGAGAGGGGGAGGGGGAGGGGG
>NW_021620983.1:4966113-4986504 GCF_004785775.1 Grammomys surdaster
GGAGGGAGAGGGAGAGGGAGAGGGAGAGGGAGAGAGAGAGAGAGAGAGAGAGAGGATCAACATAATTCCTTCTGAACCATTTATTTTCTGATGAGTTCAGTAAAAGCTTATCTTGAATGATAAGCCTTAGAAAGACTTCCCTCAGACCCTAAACTTATGAGACAGTAGGAGAAATGGCTTTATAGAAAATGTCACTGACTTAGAAAATAATAAGCCATCAACAGTGCCTCGTGGCTCTGGTTTATCTGGCCCTGATACTACGCCCAAAGCTTATCTTGCAGGTTCTGTGCTTCAAAGTCCCACTTGCTGGTCCTCAAAGCCCCAGCTTCGTTGTTTACTCCTGTTGCCAAAATCTCTGCTCTCTCTCTCTCCCTGACCCTCTCTGTGGTAACCCTTAACCATTCGGCAGTTTCTCTTAGCCACTGGACAGATTTGAATGTGTGCCTAACTTCTCTAGAAAGACAGGCCGGCCCGTTACTGTTAATACACCACCACATTGCTTTCTACCGTAACTGGCTCACTCTGGACTCCACAGCCATCATGTGACTGACAGATTGTTGTCCAACTTCCTTGACGAACTGTATGGGCCTTCTGTCTCTCCCTTGTGCCCTGTCCCCAGCCCAGTGACTGGCACTGGAGAACCACCCAGAGATGTCTTAGCCAGAGAATGCCCATTCCCAAGAGGTCACCCCTCTCAGATCTTGTAGCTGTTGCCATCAACTGCTCCGCTGTTCATTTCTCGTTTAACAGAGACTGAATTTTATTTTTTAAAAATTCTGATCTTTGAAGATGATATTTCTCTCTGGAAAGTGATTGATAGAAAGCACATATTTTTGTTTTGTTAGATTTAGTTTGTTTGTTTGATTGTCTCGTAAATCTCTTCCCTCCCTTATCATTTAGAATTTTTATTTTTGTATGTATCACAAGCTGTTTCCAAGCTTTGTGGAAGTATTTGGATTGTACTGTCATAACTCAGTGAGATGTGTCCACCCTGAGCAAGCCCGTCCCCGTACAATGACAGCCGTGTGGAGGTACTTTAACTGTGTACACATGGCCCGACCAGAATTTTATGATTTTTTCCCCTTCAATTTGTAGGAAACATTTAAAAAATTTTCTTTTACTTTGCACCTGTATACTAACTTCTCTTCCAAGAATATTTAAGCTCTAAGCACTTTCCAATTATGACTTGATTAGCTGCCAATGTGGCAGCGTTTATAATGGAAGAACTAAGGCAGAAGAGCCAAAATTTGAGAATTACATGTAAAAAAAAAAAGTTGATAACATGAGAATGTATTCCTGGCTCTTACTCTCTTACAGTTTCACTTCAGGTGGTTTCATGCTAGGTGGATAATTGGAAATTATTACTTTGGTTTTTCTTGAACATTTTTCTCTTCATTTGGAACATGTAGTCGGGTGTGATTGACAATGATGGATATGGACACTGGAAAATATTTTACTCCAAACATTCTAAAAAAAAAAATAAGTATCTATAAATAATCTGAGACCAACAGGGAAGAAATGGTGGGCAAAGGAGCTGAATGAGTTTTAAAAAATAGTCTATGTGATGTGACAACTAAGAAGACATTCTGTAAGAAAACATCGTTAAAATACAAGATCCAATAAAACTAAAGTAAAAAAAAAAAACAAACAGGAATTCTTGGGCACCCCGATGATGAGTCATTTAAAGCCTTAGGCTTTATGGCCAAACGCTGGACTTTGTTGGATCCAGTGATGGTCAGTTGCTGCTTCCCAGGGTGAGTGTTCAGCATAGCAGTTGTGAGCAGAGCAGGTCTATACGGAAGCTTTTGGAGATCTCTGTGATACGAAGAATTATATAAGTCACAAGTATCTAAAGTAGGTCTTTACCCCCTCCAGCCTTTGATGCTTATCACCTACTCCGCATGCAGATCCGTGATCTGGATTTGCAGGTGCCCTTCCTGTCCCTCTCTGTGTTCCCAAGCAACAGGTTCACCACTTTTATTTTTGCTTAATTAAACCTTATTGTTATTACTGACTACTTAGGTTATAAAACTTATTTAGAATGAACTAGTTCCCAGAGCACCGAATTCTGGACTCAGAATGTAATATATACATATGTGAACATGGCTATTCATGGTTTTCCCACACCTCCATGCTGGTAAAACACAGATTCAGTCCTTAATTGACCTATTGTAATCAGGCAACCAGGGTACAAAGCAAGTTTCTAAGATTCTAGTGTAGGGAATATTGGTTCTTCCAGCACAACTCAGACAAGTGCAGTTGCCTGGTTTATGAATTCCTCGTATGAATTACCTTGGTTTCTTTCTTAATTTTTAAGAGGTTGCCATTGTTTAGCTCTTTATCCATTAATTATTTCTAGAATTCATTTATACACATTATAAAATTTCTCTTAACTTGCTAGATAACATCCTGGGGGGGGGTTGATTTTAAAACAGTAAGAAATAATTTTTTAAAGTTTTGTGAAGCCGGGCAATGGTGGCGCATGCCTTTAATCCCAGCACTTGGGAGGCAGAGGCAGGCAGATTTCTGAGTTCGAGGCCAGCCTGGTCTACAGAGTGAGTTCTAAGACAGCCAGGGCTACACAGAGAAACTCTGTCTTGAAAAAACAAAACAACAACAACAACAAAAAACACAAAAAGAGTTTTGTGAAACATAAACTATATTCTCTTTAATATAATATTTTTATTCTTTGGGAATTTTATACAATAATATTCTGCTCATGCTCCTTCTCACCCCATCTCATCCAACATCCTCCCACCTACCCACCCAGCCCTTCCCAATTTCACATCCTCTCTCTCTCTTTTCAATAACCTACCTAGTCTAGTTTATACTGTTCATAACTGTGAGTCTACCCACTGGACCATAGTTGACCGATCAGGGGCCATATCCTTAAAGAAAGCTAGCTGTCCACTCCTCAGAGGCCATCAGTAGTTGATGTCTCCTCATTAGGGGTGCGGGCTCATGGGCCCCACGTGCTTCTCTATTGGGACATTGACTAGTGTTATTGGTGCAGGTCTTGTCCAGGCAACCACAGTTTTTGTGAATTCCTGGGTGCGGCCATCCTGTTTTGTTCAGGGGACAGTGGGTTGCTTCAGTCTTTCAACTTCAGACTATCACAGTTTTTCCACGCCCTCCTCTTTATAGTCCCTGAGGCTTAGTGTGTGTGTGTGTGTGTGTGTGTGTATGTGTATACATGTTTATGTGCATGAGTATGTGTACATGGGCACGAGTGAATGTGTATGTGTGTGCATTTATGTGTGGGCACATATGTATGTGAATGTATATTATGTGTGTATGTGTAAGTGTGTATATATACATATATATACGCTCAAGTGTGTATGTATGTGCATGATAAGTGTGCGTGCATGTATGTATATGTTCATGTGAGTATGCGTGTGCATGTGAGTATGCATAAGTGTATGTGTGTACATGTGTATATACATAAGTGTGTGCATACATGCATGTGAGTGTTCATGTGTGTATGTGTGTGCATTTATGCACATGTGTGTGTTTGCATGAGTATATGTGCGTGTTTGTGTGTCTGATATGACTATTTCTTGAACAGATTTAATGTTTTTAGAAGGACTTTTTAAAATTGTTCTAAACAGTGCATAAAAAGTGATATGTAAATGGATTGACAACATGGAATGAAGATTCTAAACATGAAATTTTTCCATCCAGTGTCATTTGAAAATACTGTCCATATGTGGGGAATGGCTTCACTTTTCACTCTTCATGCCTTTCAATCACCGGAAGGCACATTATTGAAATTTTGTTGGTGAACTTGGTTACAAGAGGTAGAAAGTAGAAGACACAGTTGTGATCCTAAAGTGGAGGGGTTTCTATGCTTTAGAAAAAACTGCAGTGTACCCAGATAACGTAACGAATTCTATAACCTAAAGGAATATTTATTAATTGAAAATGGAGAAATGTTTATTATCTGATAGATTATGCTTCTATAAATAATGCATGTTTTATGATGAGAAAAATGCATGCATTTAAAAAAAACTCAAAGCCCACGGTTTTAAAATTTTGTTGCTTTTTATTTCTGGTTGTAAAAGACTAAAGTTATGTTTAGAACATTTGAAATTATATGGTGGTAGAAAACAAAAGCCCCAATAATCCTTTTTTTTTTTTTACCCCAAGAGAAACAACTTAACAGGTTCCTTCCCATCCTGCTCCTGTGTAGGTTAGCCCTTCTGCCCTCGGAATCACCTCTTTCTGCTCTAAATTCCCATGGACAAGCATCAAGTTTATGCCCTGTCATTTGACTTAGTCAGACGCTGCATCCGGTTTGTGTCTGTGCATCTCAACGATAGTTCCCTTATTATACGTAACCAGGGATTCAGGGCTAGAAGTGGAGAGTGTGTCATTTTTTCATACATGTTGACCCAGCACTCTCAAAAGCTGTAATAGCTTGGGCCTCACTGACTATCCGTGCCTGTGTTTACCCTGGTGCTTAGCACTCTGCTCTTGTTTCTAAGTTATGTATGTGGACAAAAGGTCTGTCCCTGCAGGGTCTCCTGTCCTGTGATCTTAACATGTCACTTATTTGGAACATACTCAGTGGAAATGAAGATAACATTGGAAGAAGTGAGACACTGAGAACGGATTTATCCAGATTCTGTTTTGCCCAGGGATCCCGAGTGTCCCCCACCCCCAGGTGACTTACGTGCTACTCGCTCATGCATTGGATGGCTCGCTTTAGTGGAAATGGGCAGAACTAAGGCAAAGACCTTCTTATAATGAAATTATTTTAATACCTTTCAGGCAAGAAATTAGTTTCAATCAAGAAAATTGATTTAATTTAGAAGAGATGCAATGTTTACAGCCATAACCAGGTTAAACATTTCTTCTCCATTCCTGGATCAGAAAATAGCTTCTAACCAGCATCTAGTTGCAAATCGATTAGTTCGGTTTAAGGTTTTCAAATTTTATTAATATCCCACCTATCTCTACGGCACTTGCTTTTATGTGCAGGCTTCTTGGGCTCTTCGCAGAACTTCACACAATAAGCAAGGTAACATGTGTTCATAGGTGACCATCCACACCCAAGCTGCCGTCCTTAGCAATAGGAATGATTTTTGGTTCAGAGCTGGACTGTGATAAATGGGTATTTTATAAGGAGAAGAGCACATCTCTCTTGGTGGTCTTCATTTTATGTTTTGTGTTTCCACATACAGATACTCCCTTTAAAAAAAAAATACAGAGCTGTTTACAGTCAGAGTACTGAATTTATTCCCAATGGCTTTAATTATAGTCACAAATTTTAGGGGCTGATTAATTTTCATGAATCATCCAATACTCACTGTATATTCGAAACCTAAATTGAGGGGAAATCCAGAATACTGACGGCCTACACATGGCAGCCTTGGTGTTTGCCAGAGCTTCGTGCTGTGGATCGTAACAGCGCAGAGTGCGGATGGCAGCCTAATGAGCATGAATATTCGATGGAGACCGAGAGGGAAACATATTTTCTATATCATCCCTCAGAGATGCCTTTGGTCATCTGAACACTGTAAAGTAGGGAGGGAGCTTCTACTTGCTAAGCTCACCTTGCATCCAACAGAAAAAAACAGTGGGTTTCCACAGACTTCCCTTTTACAACACCTTTGTTCTGATTTAAGGCCTGGGCTGCTATAGTCCTGCCCAGGAGAGAGAGGTTATTTATTGTCCCTAATTTTGTTCTCCTCTTCCTCCTCCTCCTCCTCCTCCTCCTCCTCCTCCTCCCCCTCCCCCTCCTCTCCCTCTTCCTCCTCCTCCCCCTCCTCCTCCTCCTCTCCCTCCTCTTTCTCCTCCTCTTCCTCCTCTTCCTCCTCCTTTTCCTCCTTCTCTTCTTCCCCCTCTCCTCCTCCTCCTCCCCTTCTTCCCCCTCCTCTCCCTCCTGCTCTCCCACCCGTCCTCCCCCTTCCTTCCTTCTTCCCTCCTCCTCTTCCTTCTTTTAAAAAAGTGTATTCCATTTTAAATTTTCACACAAAGAACTCTCAGATGGTAAGATCAGAACAAAGAGGCTTTTACCACTGAGTCAGGCAGTGCCACAGGTAAACCTAAAACCTTCCTCCATCAAAACTATTTTAAGCTGCACTGGGATCTAGGTTCATTTCAGATGGTAGGACAACACATTCTGAATTTGGATGTATTGAGAGATACTGGTACCACATGTTATTTTTAGATGCAAAAGAGTATGATTTAGGGACCTCACGCTTTCTATTCTAACCGCTGACATTACAAATAGAAATCTTGACTTCAGTTCTTTTTAGTGCTGCTTGGGAATGCCTGGGCGACTCTGCATTCATAGACTGGTGAATACTGAGGGGGGAGAGTCAGGTCTAGTTAACCGATCAACCTGTTACTACTAGGCACACCAGATCTCAGTTGGATCGGACTTACACATAAGAGGACCATGTCATTAGGAAAATCTCTACTGTGAGCCTCTCCAGGTGGAAATCTCCAGTGTAAGAGCTGTAATGGAGAGAGGTGACCGTAGGCAATGCATTTGCCAAAAGCATGTAAAGAACATACAGCCACTTGGTATTTCATATTATTTTCATTGAATTTGTTCTTGCCACTGAGGGTAACTGTACTGGAATGAAACTCTATAATCCTGACTGTCCTGTGATGTACAGTTAGTCATGACTTTGGAGATAGATAGTGACGTGCTTATAAAAAGATAAAGAGATATAGAATATGTTCTATGTGGGTATAGTCAGGTATGGGGGAAGGGGCTGTCTCAGCGAGCCCATGCGGAGGCATCCCTTCCTTCTGAGGGACCAACCACAAGACAATATAGTATAGAATAGAGTTTATTCAGGGCACGGGGATGGGGCTTAAGAGGGTAGTAGAAGCAGAGAAAGGCAGAGAGAGAGAAGCAGAGAAGTAGAGGCCAGCTATGAACATGTGGAGGGGTCGGTGGGGAGAGCCCAAGAGGGCAAGAGAAAAGCAAGAGGCAAGAGAGCAGAAGATCAAGAGAGAGAGGAGGGGGCAAGCAGCCCCTTTTATAGTGGGCAGGCCTGCCTGGCTATTGCCAGGTAACTGTGGGGAGGAGCATACCTGGCTGTATCCAGGTAACTGTGGGTGTGGAGTTTAGACAGAATGCTAACAGATACCTAATTTATTTTTCCATATTGATTTTATTGGAGGAGGGGATGGGCAACTAACTTCTTGCCTAAGCAGGGAGCGGAGCCAAAGAAGCTGTGTACAGAATAAATAATTTGAATACTTGCGCACATTTCAAGATTTAATGTTGGTATGTGAAATTCTTGACATTTAACTTTGAGATGTGGTATACAACCCTCTCTCCATACGTTAAATTTCTGTTCTTCTGGGAACTGTGGTTTCAGAGAATCAGCCGCCGCCTCTTATAATGAACCATCAGCATCCAGGCGTACAAAGGAATAATAGTAACAAGTAGAACACAAGCAAGGATCACAGAGGCTCCAACTTGGGGCTGACGAGTAGTTTGGTTTTTGTTTGTTTTTTGTTTTGTGTTGTCTTACATTTAAATACATCCTCTAAAAAAATCAGAATTTAAATTTCTGATAAATGATTTGGCTATGTTGCTGTAGACTAAAATATACCTTGAAGACAGGCGGTGCACTGCGGATTCACCCACTACGTGGAATTTTTATGTTTTGAAAGCAATAGTCAGGCAGTAAATAGAACTTGGGGGCACGTCACATTTAAGGGTCTCTTTATATAGCACCATAACTTTCTGTATATAAAAGAAATATATACATTTTGCTAAAATTAGCATAAGGCCTTGTATCTGCACCTCGTATCCCTCTGTGGCCGGGTGGTTTTATTTCTTGTGTCTCCTCTACCATCTCCAAACATAGATATTCAGGACATTGGCTTGGAAGGGAATGGGCAGGTTAAATCTCCTTTTTAAACAAATGTGGAGAAATCTCATTAAAGGAAATTGCCCACACATCCTCAGACCACATTCTGATTCTGAGAGTTCAGTGGGGGAAACTTTATCCTCCCATCTTTTACTGCCGAGTCCCACTTTGTCTTAAGTGTCACCGGTAGACCAGGCACTTCCACGGGTTCCTTCAGTGGCAAGTTTCTCAGGTGTTTTCAGTTTAATACAAGGAGCTAATTGTAGCTCCAGGGCTTGGCAAAGCTGTAAATGCTAATCCAGGCAGTATCACCTGGTCACATGGTGCACTTCTAGGAGTCTCCTCTGCCTTTAATGGTCTCTCACCATGCTGCTGACTTCTGCTTTCAGGAGCCCTAAAAACAAGGCACAACAGGCTGAGATTAAGTCTGAAGGGAAAAAAAAATCACAACACAGTTTGGGACAATAACAGAAATCTTTACATCCTTCACCAATGACAAAGTTTGATCTTTCCATGGCCTTGAACTTCCTTTGGCCTTCGTGGTCTCTAAGCAGAATTATTGCACATTGGTGACTGTCTTCTCCTTTCTTTCCATGAGTGATACTCAGGGATCACAGTTATGTTTTGGTAGGTTCCCCTATCCTAGAGCACTGGCTCACTTCCCCCTGTCTCTCAGAACCTGCTTGGAATCTCAGTTGTAATACAACATGGAATGAGGCACAGCAGGGGTTCTGGAGGCAGCTACCTTTGCCTCTTGACCTGACTAAAAGTTGGTATTTCAATCTTAGCTGATCTAGCAACAGATACATAAATGAGGGGTCTCATCTAGTCATGTGTGTTGGAGATTTTAGTCCACACTTGTGAACTAAGTAAGCCCTAGTGAGCAAGTGGCTGGGAGCCGAAACTGTGGAGGAGGAACAATACCTGTCTGTTCTGTCTATCTATGTATCTATCTATCTATCTATCTATCTATCTATCTATCTATCTATCATCTATCTATATCTATCTATCTATCTATCTATCTATCTATCTATCTATCTATCTATCTATCTTCATCCATCCATTCATCCATCATCCATCACCTGTCTAACTGGACTTTTCTATTTTATCACAGAGTGTGAAAGTCCAGTAGAAATCCTGCTTCGTACACACGGCAGTATACCAAGTACAACATGGAATTAGGTCCTGTAGTAATGGTGGCTGGATCATGTTGTGAGATGTAACCTGTAGATTGTAAAGCACAGGACAGGAGTCTGGAATGCAGAGAGAGCCCACAGAGAGGCACTCATGCAGCAGCTTAGCACATCCAGGGATGGCTGTTGACCATCTGCACACAGGACCCTAGCACAGAGCTCAGCTCTCTGCAGATGCTTCTCTTTCTACCCCTTGCTCCTCTGTGCTTCCTTGTTCCTTCCTGGACTCTTCTGCTTCTCAGTCATCCACTCGGGGAGAACAATGTTTGTGTTGATAGCATGCTTACGCGCTAGACTTCTTTCCCTTTCTCATTGCAAAAGGAGTCTGAAGACAGATTGAGTTTCCATGTGCCCTTCCTCTTGGGAGCCTTACTGACAGGAGGGGCCTCTGAGGCTCAGGGGCCCAATACAAGGACCTGGGAGTCACAGGAAAGGCCTCTGAGGCTCAGGGGCCCAGTATAAGAACTTGGTCTTGAGTGAGATATAAGATGGACTGGTTTCTTTTTCTGATATCACAATTTGAAGTTACCCTTGTAATCAAGTAGAAAAATCTTTAAATTTCTATTTCAAATACGACCTTACTTAAATTTTATGATTGTGTTCAAATTACTGGAAGATCATCAGTGTTCAGGAGATGATGAAAGATAGCATGAAAGTTATCTCCAGGTTGGCTATTGAGGTGCATCAGAGGGTAGAGACACTTGCCATCAAGTCTGACAGTCTGTTTACCCAGACCCATAAAATCCACACTGCAGAAGTAAAGGACTGACTCCTGAAATTGTCCCATGATCTCCATATACACACTCACCTTGGCAAATAAGTAAATAATACAAAACGTTTTTTAATAGAAATTAAACATCCAAACAGCTTTTTGTATACTAGTCGTATGGGCGTGATGTTTACATATGAAATGTGTCCTTATACTGTTTATTGTTGGTGTCAAAAAGAGTTGAAGTACTTCATGCTTTGAAAGATATAGTTTGACTCTAGATTTCACCCTTACAATTTCTTAAATGTGTAGCCAATGGCTCCGTGTGCCATGCAGTTAATGAAGCTGAAGGTTAACGTGGTTGGTGAGTGGATTAGAGCACCCAGGGCTACCCCTAATACTGGAGGAGACAGGTGACATTGGCTCCACCCACATCAGGTCATCGTTGTCTTTGATTCCCAAAATGCCTTGTGAATATCAGAAGTGTTCTAAACCAAAATCTTGTACATAAGAATCTTATCTTTAAAGGGTCTAAGTGTATTCACAAAAAATACATAAAGTAGTTAACTTTGATTATGGAAAGTAAAAGATAACATATTAACGTATACTAACCTCCATCCCAATTACAATACCATGGTAAAAATCAAATGCACATAACTGAAGGATTCTGGGAAGATATGTAATGTGGGGTTCTTTTGCAGCTCTTAAGTATATGTGTTTAACTATAATAATTCCATCATTTAGGATCGAAGACATATTCAAGTCAGGCTTTCTCTATGACATGATTAATTTGAAAACAAAGAGGGCATGTTTTGAGGGAACCATGGGATGGATTCACAGAGGATTGTTGTTGTTGTTTTGTTTTATGTGTTCCTTTAGTTTTAAATAAACCAGAAATTTTCCACCCACCCTGCCCCACACACATTTGAAGTCTGGCACCCTCAAGTAATTGGAATAGATATGAACCAAAAATAAGCTTAGAAAATATAAAATTATTTAATCTATGCTTCTGAGCTGCCAAGCTTTACTCATAAGATGGCTTTAAAACCATCTTTTATGGGCTCTGTATGGTCGCGCACAACTCGAAAAAAGAAAGTAGCTTTCCAAGCTGGGAGCATAGCACGAAGTCAGTCAGGGAGACAGCGCCTTCCTGACATCCTAGTCGAGGGAGACAGTGAGAGGGAGGAGAGAAAACAGCAGAGATGAACAAAGAAAAGTATTATAAAAAGTCCATGTGAGCAGGCCAGGCCTCAGCAGCTGCTGCTCCCATCAGGGGTAACACAACCTTGGATGCACCAGCATCAGTGGTATTCAGAGTGCAGAATCCCCCTTGTGGACATCCCACCAGTCAGAGCACACCTACGAATCTGAGGACATTACTGGAATGATCAATTGTCTACCCTGTCCTCACGATTCCCTGACCAGTGTGATAAACATAACTCTTTGCCATTTATACAAGGTCCCCTGGACCAGAGGACGTACAAACCACTGGTGAAGAGGGCTACTTAGTATCTAAACACCACAGAGCCCAGCCACCTCTCAAACGACTATGTTGTAGAAGATGTTTCTCTTCCAGTCCTCCCCGAGGCAGGAGGGACGAGGTGCTGTGCCCTAGGGAGATGCTGATTGACACAGTGGAAGCCCAAACCATCTTGGCTGCAAGGAGCCTGTCGGTGGCCTCAACCCTCCAGGTCTGATGAGTCCACTGTCCCGTCTTCTTCAATTGATAACTGACATTGTCTTCAGTCTCCTGAGTGAAATTAGAGTAGTTGGAAACAGCCACAGAATCATAGAAGTGTGAGGAAGTTGGCCCCAGCTTCTGTGTTCAGATCCAGGCAGCAAAATAGAAAAGAAGGGCTCATGGAACAATAGGAACCTCCGTGAGAATTGTATGAATGTGTGGGTGTGTGGGTGTGCATGTGTGTGTGCCTGTGTGTGCATGTGTGTATGTGTGTTTATGTGTGCCTGTGTGTGCGCTTATGTGAGTATGTTCATGTGTATGTCTTTGCACATGTGTATGCATGTGTGTATGCCTGTGTGTGTGTATCTGTGCATGTGTATATGCTTGTGTGTATGCCTGTGTGTACATGTGTGTATGTGTGCCTGTGTGTGCGTATGAGTGTGTGCATGTGTGTATGTCCATGTGTACGTGTGTGTCTGTGCACATATGTATGCATTGTGGGTGCCTGTGTGTGCATGTGTACGTGTGTGTATATGTGTGCCTATGTGTACCTATGTGTATGTGCATGTGTGTGTGCATGCATGTATATGCCTATGTGTGTATGTGCGTGTATGTGGAACTTTATGTCTTGAGTAGACTGACTGGATAGTAAGCACTAGAGATCCCAGTATGTTGTCATTGACCTACCAGTATGCTTGAAGGCGTATGGGTTTTAACAGCCCAATAGTGGCATACCTGGCATTTTTTGTGGCTACTAGGGATCTCAACTCAGGACCTAATGCCTGTGAGCCAGCCACTTTATTCACAGAACTTCTTTCAGTCCCAGGATTGTTCTGGAAGCTGGGACATCCGGGGCCCCCTTACTTGAGTGCATTTTCCTGACTCTAAGTCTTCATGTAAGTTCCCATCTTCGATCAGTTTCTACTTGAGTGTGTTGGAAAAGACTCCTCTGTTCTCCAGCTTGCTCTTTCCAGGGATCTATTTAAAACCCTATCTGGTTATCGAATGCCAAGTTTGCATCCAGGCCCTCCCTGTGCCCGCTCCACCACACCACATGGCAGCGCACAGCAAGGCTGGCAAAGTCTTCCTCTGGCATCCTAGTGTTCAATGCCCCAGATTTGGAGGATGCTTACATTCTGCCAACAAGGTGTTTCCTTCAAGGATACCAAGGTTCAGAAGGATGGCTTTGTGGGAGCTGGGGTGCTTGTTTGAATCTATTTTTATTGTTTAATTTTCATTAATTCTTAGGGAATTTAACACAATGTATTTTGATCATATTTTCCCCATAACCTTTCCCAGATCCACTCCACCTACCTGCCTGCATGCCTGCCTGCCTGCCTGCCCGCCCGCCCAGCTTCTTGTCCTCTTTTCCTTTTTCTTTTTTTCTTTATGACACAGTGACTCAAATTTGGGTTGCCCACATGGATTCAATGCTCACTGTTCTGTGATTTGTTTCTTTAGGTTACCTTGAAGCACTTATTTCTGTATTTCATGTGTGTGCTTGTGTGTGTGTGTGTGTGTGTGTGTGTGTGTGTGTATGTGTGTGTGTGTTTTCCAATCTATATGTTCAAGGTACATGTAACATGGCTCCTTGTGCCACAAGCTGTGGAAATAGATTCTCTCCTTCTACCATGTGGATTATGGGAATTGAACTCAGGTCCCTGGGCTAGGCGGCAAGCATCTTTACCTGCTGATCTACCTCGCCAGCTCCTGTCATGATTTTTGATTATCATATTAATTTTTTTATATCATACCGCATTTCATATTAGATTTTATTATATTTTCTTTGCCTTCACAACCATATGTAATTCTTAAATTTATCATTTTAACTTTTGGTTTAATATTTTTATGTGCTTTCCTTGCTGTTCCTATGATTGCTCAGGACCTGCACTCAACCCTATCCACCTGGCCTATGCTTTAAGTGCTATCCATTTTACTTTACTCTTTCCTTTTGTGTGTCTAGGATATTTTGTCTTTTGGTTTCTAGAATCTTGTCTTTCATTGCAAGTCTGGACATAAGAGAAAGCAGAGAAATCCATGCTTTGGAGACATTATCTGAGTATTTTACTATTTTATCCTTCCTTACCCAACTGAGATGCCAGACAGAACTGGGGAGGGCCGAGCTTGACCCAGATTATGTGTTGCAGCTGCACTGGTTTCTTCTGATGGCCATCAGTAGGATGCTATGCGTAAGAGGGTGAGCATTTCTCCTGCATCCCTGAGGTGCTCCAGAGATGGAAATATTTTGTAAATTCTTTCAGTCCTTGTGTATTAAAAGTTCCCCACAGACAACAGGGAATATCAAGCCTTCTATACAGCTGCTTCTGAAAGCCGTTGTACAAGGTGTGGCAACCAAGTTTTATTCATTTTGTCTAGCAAAAACCAGCACACCAAAAACCCAAAAGAGCAGACACATTCACAGGTGGAGTTATTGATTAAATCAGGAGGTTCCACCCTGACCATTTTTCAAGTCATAAGGAGGTAGTATTTGGCTAATATTTCTGCTATAGAGCACTTCCATACCTACTGTGCTCTTAAAATGTATTTTATGCGTGTGCATGTGTATGTGTGTGCATGTGTTTGCACGTGTATGTGTACATGCACCATGACACACATGTGGAAGTTAGAGGACAACTTGAGAGAACTGTTCTAACCTTTTGGGTTCCATGGATCCACAACATTGATCAGGTGTGACAGCAGATGCTTTTCCTGGCAGAGCCATCTTGTCAACCCAATCCACTGTGATGAGAATGGTTAGAGTTTGTCCCGTGAAGGCTTCTTCTAATATGTGATCTACTTTGCCGTCTTGAATTGTACTTGAATTACTTGAATTTTTAATTAATTATTATTGATTACGTATAGATTTGGTTTTGTGTCAAGAAATTGTCCTGTCCATTCTCTAACTCAGCCTTATTGTTATTATTTTGTTTTGCTACTGCCAATAGTGAGATTCCTTCTGATGAAAAGGGGATTTCCCAGTTCTGATATGTCCTGAGAGAGTCAAGAAAGATACGAAGAAATTTGGAGAATATTAATCACATAAATGGATTGTTACAGAAACGGGGAGAGAAAGTGGTTGATTACAAGAGAGGAACAGTGTTGTGATCTTGGAAGAAAATGATACAGTCTTGCTGGCAAGAGCACAGAGAGAAGAGATACACAAAGATGGTGAAGGCAGATGCAGGGGGCCTACATGGATTTATATGCTTGCATGAAAGTTTGAGAATTACGAAATCCCCAAAGAATTGATAGCCCCATTGAAGATCTACAGGTCCTATATGCAGTCATACTGGAAGTACATCCTGGGGTTTTGAATTTTTGACATATGTTATGTAATTTTACACTTCAAAACACCCCCTCCCCATAGAGGGTCAGGATAATTATTATCACCATGGAAACAGAGACCAAAGAGATAAACAATGTTTTTAGGCCTTTTAATTCCTAGTCTCCTGTCATTCTTCAGAGCATCAACGGAAATAATCACTATAGTGAGAAAATTTTTTTCCCTCTGTGCAAGTGTGTGTGTGGAGGATCTACACAGGACTCTAGATAATTGACAGGTATTTAAATTCATTGCAGGATTAACTGATAACACTGGTCAGACTTCCCTTCATCTCTGGGTGATCACTTATCCGATCCCTCTGTGAATTCCATGGTTGGTTCAATTATATGCGTAAGACTCTCTCCTAGTGTGGACTGTCGCTGAGTTTATTCAAACCTACGTCATTCTCATTAGATAGGAGAGAAGTAAGAACTTGAATTGTAAGACATAGTTCTCAGGGAACGGCTTCTTATGCCCACTAGCCAAACAGATAAACAGAGTGTTCCTGGTAGGGGAGGAGAGCTAGTTTTGTCACTGAGCTGTCAAAGTAAAAGCACACAGTGATCACCAGGGACCAGGACTGAGGTAGGGATGGACGGGTCATGTAGGCTGTGGTAGTGATGGACAGACAGTTCAGGTAGGCTGAGGTAAGGATGGGTAGGTCAGGTAGGCAGAAGTAATGATGGGCAGGTCAGGTAGACCGAGGTAATGATCGCTTGGGTGATTGGATCAATGGTCACAATGTTACGAGAAGATCAAGAAAGACTTTGATGTTACACTGTATAGAGGATTCTGAGTATTTACCTCAACAAAAAAGGAAACTGAAGTGGATACATGAATGAGTAACACCAGTACCTGGATATTGAAACAGTGTATGCCGGCATCAAAACACCCCACTCTCTGTACACAGCACAATGAGTATCCCCGTTAAAATAAACATAAAGAAAGGCGGAGAGAGCTAGAGAGGTGGTATGGTAAGGTGACCACTGTGCCAGCATGAGGACCCAAAGGTGGCTTCCTAACACCCAGGTAAAGCCATGAAGATGAGAGAGAGAGAGAGAGAGAGAGAGAGAGAGAGAGAGAGAGAGAGAGAATGCTGATTTTTTTTTCCAACTGGCCTTTGATGGGTGAAAACAAAGCCAGGAGGCATAGCTGCGCTCATCCTATGGTCCAATCTCAAAGCAAGAGCCTTACCTGAAGAGCAAGTCTCCTGGCTGTGCACTTGGTTGGGTCTCTGATTTGTCCTGCTCAGGCTAGTCAAGCCCTGTGTTCTACATGGATGGAGCCACAGCTGTTTGAAATGCCACAGAGAGTCAGGAATGAGCACTGGGTCCTTTAACATTGGACTGTTTCCTAGCAACCATGACAGTTTTCAGCCCAATTTTTCACATGTATGTGATATACACATGTTTGACTTGTGCCAAGGTGCACAAGCACATGTGTGTGTATTCAAGTTGAGGCCTGAGGTTCACCCTGGGTGTTTTCATTGCTTATCTTAGACTTAGAGGTAGGATCTCTTCCTGAACCCAGAGTTCTCTGTTTTGGTAAGCTGGTTCACCAACTAGCTCCCTGTCTCTCCCTCCAGTACACTGGTGTTATATGAAGGCTGGCATGGCCACACAGTTTTTTATACGTGTTTTGGGGAATCCAAACTCTCTTTCTCACAATTTCAAGGTAAGAACCTTACCCACTGAGCAAGTCTCCTGAGTCCTATTACAGCTTTCTTACAAATTTTCTTGTCAAGAAATGGGAGAGACAAACAGAAGTCAGTATCATGGTTACAGTTTTGTTATTATTTCTTATTATTGCGTTTAATTAATTAATTAATTAATTTTGAGTCAGGGCTCTATGTGGTCCCACTGCCCCCACATTCATCATGTAGATGAGATGATACTGAATTTCTTTTCCTTCCTCCACGTGTTGAGTGGTTACAGATGTGCCCACCATGGCTGGCTTCTCCTGTGCTGGGATTGAATGTGGGGCCTTGTGTTTATTAGATAAGCACTCTACCCACTGAGATACATGCCCAGCTCTTTTTACTATGAATATACTTCTTTATGTTTCTGTGGGCCTCACCAGGAGGCCTCTGTCAATGGGAGCTCCATGTTGGGACATGGCGCTTGATGGAGACCTGATGTAAAGGTCCAAGGCATCCCTGGGACATGGTGCCTTTGTTTCTGTTTGAACTCTGCTGCTCAGAGTGAAATATCTTGCCTATTATTTGTTCCTATTCTGTTCTCTCCATCCCATTCTCTGCCCTTCCTCAGCATCCCTGTCTGTGTCCCATTACCCTTCCCAGGGAGTAAACCCTAGATGTCTCCCGTATTAACCCCTGCTTGGGGCCCAGGAGGATGAGGGGCTCTCAATTCCCCCGCAGTCATAAATTAATTAAAGTAGACAGGAGCCACCAACAAAAGAAAGTTCTCCGTTTCTCTCCCCTCCCCCTTCTTTTCTCTTTCTTTCTTTTTTGCCAGTAAATAGCCAGCTCCTTTGTTCCGGGCTGTACCATTTCTTCTCTGTCTCCATTGTGCTCATTGTTCTCAGGAACAGGAGGGGTCTGGGCCAGGAGCAGCAAGGTCTCTGCTAATGACGGGAAGTCTTTAAAGTTTGCACTGCATTTCATCTTCTCTGTGGGAGTTTTAGGACGTACCCAGTGTTTGATCCCCACCGAGCAACTTTGCTTCTAGTTAATTAACAGATCCCCCATTACCCTTTCTCATTGAGAGGCGCATGGGAGGCCCATTGGGAAGTAATTCAAGGCCAATCTGAGTGATGGAGAGAATTAGTGAAGTCAGTTGTTTTAGGGCTAATGCTCAGGAAATAAAGATGTCCCATTTCGGAGGTCTCATTCGAAAATTTAGCTTATCCTTCTCTTCTGTTACCAGAGAACAGGTATGTCGATGAGTTCTTGCCCTAGAGCGGCTTAAGGACCATTCGGAGGCAATTTATAACTGTCAGAAATCTAAATAAAAAGACGATGATATTAGAAAACGTAAGGACACTAACAAGGTTTTTTTCCGTCTTTTTATGGCTCGCCATCTCTTTCTGCCCAGCCTATTAGCCAGGTCACGACTGTCCACGGTAACTTGTTCAGGGCTTATGAGGCCGACTAGCTGGCATGGGTATTTCAGGGGCAACTCATTTTACAGCCCAGGAGAAGTCAGACCTTGTTCCAAGGGGGTCAGGATGATTCACAAATAACAAATCACAGGTCAGCTGTGGGATTCTGTCCCCCCACCCCCAGGCCCTTTCCAGTGAACATGACAGAACAATGCTACAAGTCACAAGTTGGTGTACGGGTGCCCAGAACTGAGCCCTCATGTTTCATTGAGTGCGCTAGCCTGGACCACAGGTAGCCCCACTGACAAAGATGTCTCTAGAGAGAATGCCTTGCTCAGCCTCCTATCCTTCCAGGCCCCCAGCCCCATGAGCTATGACCCCCTTTATCTAATGAATTAGGAGCTACTCCCTTTCAATTCTCAGTTCGACACTTGGCATCGAGAACCAAAGCAGGGCTATTTAGTGCAGCAGTAAATGGCCCACCACATTAGCCCCCTGGCATGCTAAGCTATTAGGTTGTTTTACTGTTGTTAAAGTTACATTTGTTAGGTGGAGTTGCTGCCCCTCCATACAAACTGAGCAGAGCCTGATGCCCGGTGGAGACAGCACATGTACATAACGTGAGCCAGGCAAGACCCAGAGGGTCAGGCCTCCTGGCTTCACCTCACATCAGCATCACCGTCCAGATGCTGAAGTGAGACTCTGGAAGCTCTACAAAGTGGGTGGAGGTGGGGAGGCCACCGGACAGACTGGATCTCTGCTGGGCTGTGACTAAGATAATTACATGGGCTTGATTTAGCACTTTAGAGCAGTTCATAAGTGAACCACTAATTGTCAGAGTGCCATCGAATAAGGAAGCGCCACAGTGAAGGCTGATAAGGCCAGCACCCACTAAGGCACACACTGCAGCTAGATAGAAGGCTGGGGAAGAATATCCCCAAATGGAAGGAGAAATAGCTATGGTGTGTGTGTGTGTGTGTGTGTGTGTGTGTGTGTGTGTGTGTGTAAATAACTATGGTTGTCGTGTGTGTGTGTGTGTATGTATGTGGTGTGTAAGAATGAGAGAGAGAGAGAGAGAGAGAAAGAGAGAGAGAGAGAGAGCAATAGACAGACAGTCAGACAGAGAGAGACACACATACACAGAGTGTTTCTGCAAAGCTAGGAACATGCCAGCAGTATCTAGCTCCATGCAGCCAGCTTGCGGGTTGACTTGGCATTTGGTAACTTGGGAGCGGCTGCCAGTGTGTGTGTGGTGGGGAAAGAGGGAATAGACAACAAGAAAAACACATAGAGCTTAAAAAAAGATGTAAAATGATTCACTTCATGCCATATGGACAAAAATGTTGTCACAAAAATAAGGCCAAAAAATAGTGCCAGGTTAGACTTTTAGTTCAAAAACATATGTATAACCATCCCATGAACATGAATTTTAATTAGTATTTTGATAGAGAGAAACCAGATATTTTTTTAACCTGCTCTGTTCTTGTTTTCTGTTCCTCTCCCAGTTTTAGCCTCCATTAAACATTCATATACTGTATGTTTTGTGTCTGCATGAAGAAAAATGCCTTATCCCGGGACTGGTGGGAATGCAAACATCTTAGTTTTCTGTGGCATACAAAATATCTTCCCGGTGGAGCATGCAAGTAGAGGCTCTTCACAGGGAAACCGAGTTCTCTCTCTGAGACCCAGGCACACCAGGGAGGAAGGGAGCCATATGCCTTGCTTTTTGTCAGCAGAGGCAGCTGGACCCATTCCGTTCTCCACGTCCACCATTCACACCACAAGCGTCCCGTCTCTCTGGGGTGCCTGTGCATGAAGGGATGCGTGTCACACATACATATATATACATACACATGTATATATGGCATGTATATATAATATATATGTGTATAGATTATTATTGAACATACAGAACAGTTCAGGGAGAGAATTGACTAAAACCACACAATGGTAGTTCCATTTGGTAATGGATCATACAGTTTATTAATAAACCAATCTAATACGTATTTAACATATTTGCACTTCACTTATTGGCTGTGATCTACGTACCTTTACACTTGCATATATGCATATGCATGTGGGTGCTTGCACACATGTGCACATATGTTTAGAGGCCAGAGGTCAATGCTGGTGTCTTTCTTTATTGTTCTCTACCTTATTTTGAGACCGTGTCTCTCACTGCATCTGAATCTCTCCACTCCTGCTAGGCTGCTAGCCAGCAAGGCCTGGGACTCCCATCCATGCTGACACCAGGTTACAGGTGTGAGCCACCATGCCTGGCTTTTCCATGAGTGCTGGAAGGAGTGTCCAATCTCAGGTCCTCAGGCTCCTGTGGCCAATCCTTTCCCCTCAGGTCTACTTCCTCATCTCTGAGCTTCTTTTGCTTCTGCAAAGCACTGGTGATTATTGCAAGATCTGTGCTAAGCTGTTCTTTCTCAGCGAAAGTCCCCCTGCTTCAGTGGGTGCTTCTGCAGTCCCTGAGTGAGACAACACAATAAAATGTGTATGTCTTGTGTATATGTGTGTGTGGTACAATATGTGGTGTGTATGTGTGTGTGTTTGGTGTGGTGTGTGTGTATGCTGTGGTA